>NC_043716.1:38731330-38762960 GCF_006229205.1 Suricata suricatta
AAGGGCGCTGCGGACCCGAGCGGGGTTGCATCCAGCCGCCCGCGGCCACCCGCCACCCGGGGCGATCCGGATTCTCGGCTCCTGGAGGTGCGTGGCCGGGGAGTCCGGCCTGCGAGTCCCGGGGCAGCGGCCGGTCTCCCGAGCCCGCCCCCGGCCGGCTGTGTGGACCAGGTGCCAGGAGCCACGCTGCTCCAAGCGGAGCGCAGGGGAGACCCCGGAAAGGAGTTGCACGCCAGCTCTCCCCGGGAGGGAAGGCGAGGGGAGTACAAGCGGTGCTCCCCGCAGAAGGGCTGGGCCCTTTGGTGAGTATCCTCCGGTACCCCTGGCGTCTGAGGGATCCTAGGGCTTTGGGAAGGGAACCCCAAAGTGGCCACCTCCCGCTCTTCTGCTGTGAGCTTCCCACCCCCTGCCAACTGCCCCTCTTTGGGGGGATAGCTCGGAGGGAAGGAGGAGGCTGACATTCAGGGAGCACCTACTGGGTGCCAGGGGGCTCCCATTCAATCCTCACAGCCACTCTGCCTGAATTGGTTTGATCCCCATTTTACAGGCCAGGAGACTGAAAGGTCGGGATGTTAAGTAACTGGCCCAAAGTCACGCAGGAAGTGAGCACCAAGGGGGAGACTCCAGGCTGCTCCTAGGATCCCTTTCTGGGGGTCCAGTGGTGGGGGGGGGATTTCACCCATGTTGTGTGTGTATGTGAGCATCTGGGGGTCTTTTCTGATTTCTCCCAGGGGATCAGTGCATGGCGTCTGGCCCAGTGTGGGGACACAGTGACAGAGCATGAAGCCAAGTAGGGGAGGGCAGGAGGCAGGGGCTGGAGGCATGACCTCCGGAGCGCGCTCTGCTATCTTTCCATGAATGGGGGGGCACTAACAGGGTAAGGAAACGAGTCTCAAAGAAATGGGACAGAAATGGTTCTTGTATACAAAGAAGAGGGGTCAATGCGGCTCACCCCTGCTTGTGCTCCGGGCAGGCCTGGTGAGGACCAGGCCCTGTAGAGAGGAGCCCCCCCCACCCTTCGAAGAGCCCTGGCCACACCTCACCCACTGGGGCAGGGCACCTGGTTGCCATTCAGTTTCCCAGAGCTGCTCACTGGGCCTCACCCCCACCAACTCACTCCTGTCTTGAGGCCTTTGCCCCTGCTGCTCCCTCAGCCTGGGCTCTCTGACCTCCATTGGGGGGTGGGGAACGGAAGGGGGGTTGTTTCCTTGTCGCTCAGGCCTCAACTCCAGTATCGCCCCACTGCCCCAGCGCCAGGATTCTTTGTTCCAGCCCCCACTTTATTTCCCTCTCAGCACGTCTCCCAAGAGGTCACTCTTCGGCTTGGACACTTACCTGTCTCCTCGGTGAGGACACTGTCTTCATTTCCCAGGTGCCTGAAGCACCTGCACAGAGCTTGGTGCTTAGCAAACAGATACTTGATAAACTGTTGTTGAATGAATGCATGAGTTCATTTCCACCCTACAAGCAAATCCACGGTGGATTGCACACTTCGGCTGGCTGAAGTGTGTGCTGTGTGTATTTTAATTTAATACAGCAGCTACTAAAAAAAAAAAAAAGCCCAGAGTGGGGCTGACGGTCCAGGCACACATGCACCTTGCCACCTGGCAGCACCCCCGCCCTCTCACTTGATCCAGTCACACCTCTGCCCATCACAGTCCACATCCTGTGTCTGTCCGTGGAGAATCACAGTTGCTCAGATTTGGAAGGGGTCTTAGAGGTCATCCTGTCCCGTTTGTAACTTGCCAGCATCACCCTCCGGCCTCTGCTTGCACATGCCAATGACAGGGAGCTCACTGCCTCACAAGACAGCCTGCTTCATTGTTGGATGGTCCTCGGGGACAGAAGTATGGAGGTCTGGAGGCTGGTTCCCTGTACTGCTCATGCGCAGGCCCTGGATCTGCTCCTCGGTGATGCAGAAGGAACGCACACCACCTTCCCCAGCAGGCTCAACGTGTCTGGCAGCTTCGTGCTAAGGAGTCTTTTCTCCAGCTCTTCTTCCCCTGACATGGCCACTTCCTCCAGGAAGCCCCTCCTCTGTTCTCCCAGGACACCTTGGATTGGCCCCTAACACGGTACTTATCACACTGTATTGACGTGTCTCCCCCAAATCCTGCCCCAGCCACCTTCTGCACCAAGTGGGGTGGTTCTAGGCTTTTATTTACTTCCTTGCACAGTGACCAACTGAGCTGAATTAAGCAACTTAATAAACATGCATTTCCAGGGGTTTCATTATCCTGGTCACATCCCTCTAAGCTAATTTAGGCTTTCAATGGCCTCTTTAGAACAGAGAAAGAGAGAGAATCACTCCCCTGATCCTCAACCCTGTTTTCTCCTAATGCTGCCCACCCCTTAACTTTTCTGCACTCTTGAATCAGCTCTGTATAGAGCTGAGGATCCATGAAACCCTCTCCCCCACTCCACAGGGGCTATTTTCACGTGATACGCCGGCAAGTTCAGCCTCCCTATCTCGTCGCCAAGAGAGTGATTTCTTGAGCTGGGAGCACCAGACCTCATGCTTCGGCTTGCTGGCCTCCGTCTCTGCCCAGCCTGTTGATATCATTCAGCAGGAACACAGGGGCCAGCTTAGTGCCACGCCAAAGACATGGCTGCACCCAGATACCTAGGAATAACACACCCCTAAACTCCAACTCTAACACACAGATGAAACACTGCCGTTAGCTGTGGGCCTTCTGTATTCTTCCCACACCTTTATCCCTCCCCTAGCCCCGAGGAGTGTTCTTCTCCCTTTGAAGATAAGGAAAGGGAGGTTCTGAGAGGTTAGTTCACCTGCCCAAGGTCACACAGCTAGAAACGGGTAGAGTTGAAATCCATCTGGTTGACTCCAAGGTCTAGGCTCTCTTTGCTTCAGGTTGTGGGAGCTCTAAAGGCCTTATCTCAATATGCCAGTGACTTTTCCTGTAACGGTGGGGTGAGAGGGTGAGGAGGAAGGAAACCTGGAAAGCATCTCCATAATCATGAGAGCTGGAGGGGCCGGGCTGTGCTGTGCTCCCTTGCCCATTTACCACTCGTCCGAGGAGGGATTCAGGGCCTGGGTTATTGCCTTCCCGCAGCCAGAAAGTGACCCTTCGTCTAAATAAAGCTGCTCAGTGTCTGGTTGGGCCACTCAGTTCTCAGGGTGGCCCAGTCTCATCCTATGATCTCTTCCTGTCTTGTCCGTGGAGGATCCCCAGCCCTAGAGCAGTGCCCAGCACACCAAAGGCAACCAATACTTACTGCTGGACTTGAGGAACGAACTGCCCCTCGCTGTGAGCACCAGACATGGAGTGGGTTCCTTACTCTGGCTGTGTGGGCTTAGGCAAGTTACTTTCCCTCTCTGAGCTTCAGGTTCCTTATCTGTAAAATGGGAGCATGAATACAGAACCACAATGTACAGGGTGATGTGAGATCATCCCTGCAGAGGGTCTGATATAATGTGTCCAATTAATAATAATCATTAATGAGGTTTTATGGTCCCCAAGTGAGAGACAGGGCAGTGGGGCTCAGAGTGGGGAAGGGACTTACGTAGCCCGTGGTACCAGCTTGGAAGCAGCCTTGACAGGACAGGAGCATGGCTGTGCCTGCCTTACAGGCTGAGTCCTCTTCCCAGCCCCACGGGCCTTCCCTGAGCGCTCGGTAAATCTAATTTCTACCACGAAATTATGCAATGGCTATACTAATCATTCCTACTAATAATGCCAAGGTCTCCAGCTGAAGCAAAGCCTGTACTTAGCAAAGGGGCTCAGGCTTCTATTCTGATCATGGGCCCAACTAGGCGTGGGGTATGCAGAGCAATTCTGGGCCCCTGGGTTCCAGGAGGGTGAGAGATGCCTCAGCCTCAAGTGGGCCTGTCCCCTCCATCACAGGTCCTTTCTACTCCCACTGAAAGGGCAGAATCACTAATGGCTTGAATAAGTTCGCCATGATCCCTCCCGCAACGGGGCCAGCGTTTTTGCCTCCTAAAATAGCCCAGAGCCACCATGTGCCCAGGGCGGCTCCCCACTGGTTGCAAATCCCCCTGAAATTAAATCCCCATCCTGCCCCAGGCAGGATAGCACCACCGCCTGCCCTGCTGAGCTCCAGGCCTGGCCAGGCTCCCCCCTACCCCCCCCAGTGGAAACTGGGACCGTTGTCCTTCACAGTGACCGAGACATAAATCCCCAAATAATGAGACAGGCGCTGGGAACACAGAACCAGACACGGTGTTAATTGGTTTACTTCTGGGCAGGCGCGATGCGGGGGGCAACAGCGACAGGCCTCGGTTTCCCAGCCAGTAAAACAGAGCGGGGCTCCGTGTTGACTTCCGACATCCCTGGCCCAGCTGCTTTTCTGTGCCCTTGGAGGGGCCTCCCACCTGGATTCTCCAGCAGCCCTTTCTTATTTTCCTAAACCACTAACTTCTCATATGTAAAAGAGAAGACCTTGTCCAAGACGCTTGCCCAGATCTTGAGGTCGGAAGACCCAGAGTATCCTCACCATGAACTAGAACCACCTTCCTTCCACTAAAACCAAACCGAAAGGCCCAGTCGACCTCAGCATGCACGGGGGTGGGGAGGCGGGAGGGCCCAGGGTAGCCTTCCTGCTCAGAGTGTGAGGCCGGTGATGGATTCTTGGACAAGCCGGAGGGCCTCAGTTTGCGGTGCTCAGGATAAGATTATCACATTAAACTTTAAAAGTCTTTGCTCAAAAAGAAGCAGCAGCTGACACCTTTGACTCCCCCAACTGCGAAGCAGCAGCTGACACCTTTGACTCCCCCAACTGCTGCCGTCACCCTCTCCTGGATCGTGACTCCAGATACTGGCCACTTGGCGGCTCCACTGCACGGGGGTAGCGGCAGGGGGATGGTCCAAATGACCTCTCCAGGCCTGGGCTGCTCCTGAGTTGTGCGGAGCCGGCAGGGGGAGGAGATGAGCCTTGTCTGTGGGCGTAGTTCGGAGGGCCTCAGGGGCGCCCAAGAGACTTGGGATCAGGCAAACCTGCACTTATTACAATCTACCAGCACTAGCCTGTGACTGGGAACACGCCCCTTTGCTCCACACCTCAGTATCCTCGTCTGTGAAATGGGGAGAGCGATAGCAAAACTACTAATAACTCCAAGACTGACAGATGAGAAGATTAAAGAAGATAACCTACAGTCAATTCTCTGCGGGCTGTAAAGAGCCATTGTGGCTGAAGGATGACATGACGTTGTTCATGACCACAGGAGGGACAGTGATAAGGCTGCAGAAAGAACTTCCTCACGGCTGTGCCATGGAAACCAATGGGGCAAGAAGAGAAGGAAGACAAATGGGTCTGGGTGGAGCCCCCAAAATGTCAGCCACGACTCCCCCTCCCACCCCGAGTGCCCATCCCCAATGTCCAGCCCGACCCCTCCCCTCCTGCCCACCCATCTTCCCTTGCAAAGCTGGCGGCCCACCCCCACTCTTTCCCAGTCCAAAGCTGTATCCAACTTGTGTTTGTTGCCAACGCAAAGGAAATTATTTCAACCTCCTCACCCAGCTTGGCAAAGCTGCCTGGGTTGTATAGGAGAGGCTGGAGCTGGAGGAGAGGAAGCTGAGAACAGGGGTGCCCACAGCAGGGCGGCCCCCTCCCGAGAATATTAACTCCAATAGCAGCAATCAAGAAGTCAGTCAGCCTAGTGGGGGGATGTCCCCATGCTGCCCCGTGGGAGGAAAGGGAGAGGCTGAGGGCCCCAGGGTCCTCACCGGGGCCTTGGCCACCTTCCCTCTTACTTAAAGAGCCGCATTCAGAGCAGGCCGGGAAAGGCCCTGACGACCAGCCAGGATCAACCCTGCAGAAATTAAGATCTTTGGATTTTCCCGACCCACCCTTCATTTCCTGATGCTCGTATTTAGTTTGTTCTCCCACCCCAGCCCTCCCCACCAGACCTTGGGGCCCTTCCCCTTCCTCAGGAGAAGTTGAATCCAGAAAGATGGAGGCAAGGAGAAGCCGAAAATGGCCCTGAGATTCTGGGGTCACCCTGAGCAGGAGGGAGGGAGAGCCTCCAAGCCCATTCTGGCTGAGGGAGATGGTGGGGTGGCAACGGTCCACCTTGCTGGCCAGGGAGGAGTGCCGGCCACATCAAGGAGTCCTTCTCTCAAACTGGCTGGTGGGCGGAACCACACAGCCATTGCAGGCCATGAAGGAGGGCTTTCAAAACCAGCTGAGAGATTCCAAGAATGCCCCGGGGTGGCCCTTGTCAACATGCCCCGTGGCCCCCAGACCCTCTGTCTGGCCTCCTACAGCAGGGCTGCTCAGTGACCTTAGCTGGGGGGCGGGCACTGTGGGACCCAGGACAGAGACCAGGCTCTGGAGTCGTCAGACCTTGGGCAAGTGGCTCCACTTCTCTGATCTATAAAATGGGCCCAACGGTATCTACCTCATGCAACTGTTGAGACAATTAAGAGATAAATGTAAGGAGAATGCCTCCGTTTATGCCCGACATAGAGTTGGGGCTCAATAAACTAAGTAAACATTTGTTGGGACCTACTATGTGCCAGGCCCTCCATTCCTCACCCAGGGGATATAGCACTGAACAAAACCCTGGGAGCCCTCAGGGAGTCTGCCGGCCAGGGTGTCACAATGGTCACAGCCACTAAGGAGTAACCACACCAGGTCAGGGAGGATGAGTGGCCAGGAAAAGAAAGCCTCTCTTAGGAAGGGACAGTTTAGCCTAGACCTGGCTGACTTGAAGGACAGGCCTGCCTGAGGGTCCTTGAGTGTCACTGCTCACTAGAATCACCTGGGTGGCTTTGAAAACTTCTGCTGGCTGGGCCCCTCCCCAGGGATTCTGACGGAAGGGGCTGGGGTGGCGCTGGGGCAACAGGACTCTAAATCCTGCCTCGGTGATCCTGATATACAGCCTAAAGGGAGAACGCCTTGCCCTGCACTTTCCCCAAAAGCCTGTCCACATGAGGATCACCTGGGGAACTTGTCTGGCATCACGGCCTGGGCCACAAACTTAGGGGTTCGGATTTAGGGGCCCGGCTAAGGCCCAGCATCTTCCTTTCTAACAAGCATCCAAGGAATTCTGAAGAGCAGACAGGTTTGGCGATGTGTCTAGGAGAGTAAGTCTCAGGTCAGAGGTTGGCCTTGAGCGCCCAACACTGCTGACCCCAGCCGTGCCCGCACAGGATCACCTGCCATTTTGGTTCCCACTGACCCATCTCTGCCCTCAACCTGAGAAGTGCCTTTCTCATCCAGGCAAGTCCCGGGCATGTTCCCGGGCTTATCGTGAAGCCCGAAGGTCCCCACCACAGTGGGCTTGGGGTCTGTTTCCCCACTACCTTTGACCCGTTGTTCCCAAGCCCCTATGTCATTCTGTCCAGGCTTCATGCCTGGCCAGATCCTGGGCTCTCAGGGGCAGGGCTGGCTCCTCCAACCACATGGCCCTGAGCCTGGCATCCCGCAGGGGATGCCTCGTCGTAGGTGAAGGAATACCAAATCTACCCCAGCCTCTGCTGGGCACATTTGCACCAACAACTGTGCCACAGGTGGGAGAGTTGTGACCACCCCTAGAGATTCTCCTGGGTCCCTGATCCCCAATTCCTCTTATGGAGTCTGACTTCTCACTCTATTTCACCCTTAGCCCTGCCCTACGGGGCAGGCCCTGAGATGGGAGAGAGACATCGCACAGTGGTGCTCCCCAAGCCAAAGGTGTGCCAGAATGTACCCTGATCCCTGCGGAAGAATCAGGGTGCCCCCGCTCCAGGTGCCTGGCATGATGCCCACCCCTTTGGGCAAGCAACATCGTGTAGCCAGAATGCCTGGGTTAAATCCCACCTCGGCCACTTCCTGTGTGGCCCTGGACACCTCTGTGCCTCGGTTTCCCCATTTGCAAAATAAGAATGAATTGTACCTCATTTAGAGGGTCATTATGGGATTGAATGAGCCAGTAGTCATAAAGTGTTCGGCAAACAGACACACGGTAATCACTGTGTGTGTTAAATAATGTTTAAAAATACATGATTCTCTGAAGGTGATGTTTTAGTCTGTCAACAAAGTGGGTCCTGACAAGGCACCAGGTGTGGGAGGCAGGGGTTAAGATTCCACTTTACAGGTGAGGAGGCTGAGGATCAGGAGAGGAAAGGACGACGTCAGATGACACCAAGGCCTTGGGACTGTGGCGCTTCAAGCCTGGTCTCTCCCAGCACCCCTGGGCCCACCTCCCTCACTCCTCAGGCGCCTGCCCTGGGCCAGGTGGGCTCTGTGCCCTGTGCTGACAGAGGCCCCTTTGTACCCCTGCCCATGGTCACACCCTGAGCTCAGAGCAACGGCCAGACAAGTGCCCTGTGTCTTGGTCTGTTTCACCACCAGGTCTGTGGTTGTCCTGGCCGTTCCAGCCACGTGCTCTGGCTGGGTGGACCTGAGGGTCACCCCCCACCCCTCCCGGTCCCCCACCCCAACCTCAGCAGGGCATCCCCAACCCTCCCTTGGCTACATTCAGCCAGGAGACAGACCAGGAGGCAGCCCCAAGGAAAACACCCCCGTTCTTGGTCTCCACCCTGTGCAAATTCCAAGTGGCCGGACTCTAAGATGTCTGGGGCCCCCGAGGAAGGGACAAACAGGAGCTGCAGGGAATGACCTGGAGGTTACTCTAGTTACCCTTTCTATCTCCCTAAATCTTTCTTCAGTCTGTTTGCTTCCCTTTACCACCTGGACTGGCAAGGACAGCCTCCTCACTGGCCTCCCTGCCTCCACTTCATCTCTCCACCTTCCCTGTTTGTTCTCCACACCCCAGAAGGAGCCTTTCAAAAAGGCAAATCCAATCACGTCCATCTCCTGCCCCAAATCTCCAAAGGCGTCTCCCTCACCTTAGGAGAATCCCTATCCCAGCCTGGAAGGTCTGGCCTCTGCCCACCTCCCCCAAACCCTTCTCTTCCGACCTGCCCTTCCACGGGCTTCCTCCCACAGATTTCTGGAGATATAAATACAAGCCTCTGCCTGAAAATATTTACCGGTAGAGCTAACACTGATGATGGCTAGAATCAGATACAAAAACACTCCTTATTGACTAAAAGGGACAGAAGAATCCAGTCTTGACCACGAATTTTGTTTAAAATTTCAGTCTTCCAAAATTGGATGAGTTTACCCAGTCACACAATGGCTGAGACCAAGGCCAGGGGCCTTTGATGGACGCCAAATTGATTGATGGGTCAAATCTCGGCAAAATTTATACAGAACTGACACCAATGAAAATAATTCCAGTAAAATTAAAATGGAATGAAAAAAAATGGAAATGTGTTTAACTGTACCATAGAGGAAAAACTGAAAAATCTGATCAGGGGATTAAATTGGATGAAGAGTTCAAACTGGAAACCACTTGCTAAAAAAAGTCTTCAGTGCTGCTATGTTTTGGTTTAAAATGTTTGCATTCAAAACATCCTGGGGGTCAAAATGTCCAGGTCAAAAGATCCTGTGCCCCTCTGATGTTTTCTCACCACTCCCTACCCTGCTCATGAGAACTCCGGCCACACTGGGCTCTTTCTCTGGAGCACAGCAAGGTCCCCCTTCGAGCAGAGCGTTCTCAAAACCCATTCTTTCTGGCTGGGGCACTCTTTTCCTCCCAGATCCTACCTCCCCTACTTGTGGCTGATGCTGAAATGCCACCTCTGAGAGATGCCTTCCCTCACTGCCCTCCTTAAGGTAGATGTCCTTCCTGTCCCCTTCCACTCACTCTTCGCCCTGTCTTATTCCCCCCTTGAATCTCCAGGGCAAGCCTAGCAAGTGTAACACATAGTAGGTGCTCAATAAATATGTGTTGAATGAATGGATGAAACAGTATCACTAGGGTGAGGGGCAGGGGAATGGGTGGGAGCTTACAAGGGCCCCTGGAAGGGGCGCAGAGGCACACCCTTCCATTCCACTTCTATGCCCACCCCGTCTCTCTTATTCATGACACCAAATTCCAGAGGAGCCTGTTAGCAGGAGAGAGAAGATGACAATACCAGACCTGCTTCACTCCGGCCCCTTGTCCAGCTTCCCAAGGCCCAGGTCCCTGTGCCAATTGGCCAGCTGCCCCCCTCCCCAACCCTGCTCCCACTGCCCTCCCGGCTGTGGACTGGGCTATTTGGGGAAACTTCCTGATCTCCCCTCTGGCCTTTCCACCTCCACACCTCATCCTGAAGCCCCGGAATAGCTGTCCCGGCCCCAACCAGGAACAGTCGCGTTCCCGATTAGCACCCAGATGGTTGCAGCCATGTCTAAAAGCTTCTCATGTCCCTCTCCCCTCAGGAAGCTGCTAACTAGGGCAGCCAATCTCGGAACGAGGTCACAAGAATGCTACCTGCCCCTACAGTCCCCTCCCAACCGGAGAGGAGACACGGGTGGGGACCAGGAGTCTCCACTGCAGGCCAGTGAAGACAAAGGAGATGTGGGGAAGGCTCAAGTGCAGGGAGAAGTAGGTTCTTTTTGCCCCATGGGCAGCTCTGGTGCAGCCTGGGGAGTGGGGAGTCCTGGGTTCGAGTCCAGATGCTGCCTCAGGGGGGATTCTGTGACCTGTCCTGGTGCTCAGAGGGCAGGGTGATACGGTTGTGTATGCGGTTCGGTACCACAATCCAGGATCGGATCTTAGTGCCCCAGGGAGATCATTCTGGGGTGGATCCTGGGAGGCCCTGAGCCCACTGGAGCATCAGTTCTCTGCTGGAGACTCACGCTCGCCCTGGCCCCAGCCTCAGCCATGAGAGCGGATGGGCAGGGGGGCAGACTTCTCCTGCTCTCTGAAGACCACACCCCACGTGGCTCCTCATTGGGAATCCCCTGGGAACCCAAGAGTTCCAGTTACTAACAGCCTTCCCCTCAGTAAAGGATAGGGGTGGTGAGGGGGTGTGGCTCACACCTCCCCAACCTGCGGGTCCAGTGAGAGGGGGTAGCCAGCATCGGAGGAAGAATCACCGAATCACCGACCAAGACCAGAAGGTTCGAAAAGTCTGGGGCCTGAGGATAGAGAAGTGGGACCTGGGGGAGGGCAGTGAGGGTGGTGGACACGTCAGGCCTGGTCTGGCCTCCCGCCCGGGCATCTGAACTGGGAAGAAGCATCTGTGGGTTCAGTCCTCGCTCCACCCCAGGAAACCTTAGTCAAATAAACAGACAGCCAACACAGTCGCTCCTGTGCAAAAGGCCAGGGCAGCAGCGAGGAGAGGCCCGCTGAGGTGGGGGTGCCCGAGGAGCGAGCGGGGAGGCTGTTTGAGCAGGCCTCTCACCCTGGGAAGTTGGCGGAAATGTTTGGAACAGGGCGGGGAGTGTGCTGGTGGTTTGGAGCAGGAAGCTGGGGCCTGGGGGGCGGGGGTGCGTGGAGCTTGGCTGCTTCGAGGAAAAGAAAGGCATCAAGTCAGCCCCACTCTGGTCAGCGCCCCTGCTGAGGGGGCACTCCAGGCCCCAACACCCTTCCTTCGGCTCCAGGTCAATCGGATCAACCAGACAGACAAGGCTCTCTTCTTTGTCACCCTGAAGCCCCACCCCTGTTCCCAGTCCGTGACCCTGGACCTGGTGGCTGAAGAAATCTGGAGCCAAAGCCCTCAAGTTCCGAAGTTCTTGACAGAAGATGCGGGGGAGGTGGGCTAATGTCTGTCCTCTCCGGAACCTGGTATTCCTCCTCCCCTCCTTGCCCGGCAGAGGAGCGGGCAAGAAGCCAGAGCAGCCCCCCCTCGACACCTCACCCCCCGCCATGCTTTGTCACTTTCTACACACTCAGAGACACCTGGCTGTCCTGCTCCTCTAAGACGCCTCACGAGAGTAAGACAGAGATCGGACAGGCACACACCCGGAGGCTGAGACAGAGGCAGAGAGAGGTACAGACAGAAAGATGAACGTGAAAGACATCTCACAACTGGAGACACAGAAATGAGAGACTGAGAGTGAGGGTGTGTGTGAGAGAGAGAGAGAGAGACAGAGACAGAGACAGACAGACAGAGAAGGGCAGAGATGCACAGAGAAAAAGAGACTTAGGGACAGGCAGAGATGCTCATACAGAGAAAAAGAGAAAAACACACAGGAAAAGAGATGGACCTGGAGACAGGGAGGGAGCGACAGATAGATGGACATGACAGGCACAGGAGCAGGGGAAGAAGGACTGAGCAGAGAGCATACGGGGGACACAGGGACAGACACACTAACAAGCTGGGAGGCAGAAAGAGGCTCACAGAGCTACACAGAGGCAGATGGACTGAGACTCAGGGCCTGGGGAGCCCCCCCGACAGATTTGGGGGACCAGAGGTGTCAAATGTCGGGTCCGCTGGGGTTTGTGGGGAGTCCCAGGAGGACACAGCTGCCGTCTTCTGTCCCCAGGACTGAAATGCCACAGGCATCTGGCCCCCAGCCACCCTCAAGTAAGCCAACCCTTGGCCGCTGGAGCTGGCAGGTCACCCAAGGTGAATGAAAAGTCACCGATAGGGGAGGGTGACACTGGGGCTGTGGCGAAGGCACACGGTGGCCCAGGGGCACGTGTCAGGGCGGGTCTGCAAGGATCTGTCTCGAGATTGCATCCGAGCCGTGTGTAGTGTGCAACGGTACAGGCGCCGTCTGCGAGCTGGCGCAAGTGGGCACGTGGGCCTGGCTGTGCGAGGGCATCTGCATGTGAGCCTGCGTCCAGTGCCAATGAGGCCAAGGTGGCAGGTTGATCCTCAAACAGCCCAATCACAACGGACGAGTGTCGGAGACAGCCACACAAAGGCCGTGTGTCTCTCTCCCCTGAACAGACGGTGTGTTCAGGCGCCGTGGGGCACTCAACTGTAGTCGAGACCAGTGTGTCATTCGTCCCCGCCAGGGACGACTCCCACTGCCTGGCCAGCTGGCCCCCACACTCTTCTCCATCCAAAGCCCAAGATCTAAACTTACAGGAGGACCCATGTTACAGACCCACGGCCCCTTCCTGGCTCCAGGGGCACCTCCCTCTGAGCAGGGCAGCTGGAAGGGTGGGGGGGGGGGTCCAGCCCTGACCTACCCCCCCTCCCCCGCTCTCACATCCATCCCCTCCCGCTGCAGCTCCACTGACCTCCTGGGGCCCAGACAGGGCCCACACCCTGCCCACACTCCGGAGAAAAGCGACTGTCCCTCCCCTCATCCGTTCCCTTTTAAGCATCACAGGACATTTGAAAAACACTGTCCCAATTTTGGGATGAAGAATGAGGTCAGCAGACCCAAGCGGGGACTGCTTGTTAGTGACAGCTGACAGTCTTCATGTCACCTTGAAGCTCCTTCCTGGTCCAGGTGGGCGTGTCCTATGCCCATTCTTACTGGGGTGGGGGCCGCTTGAGTAGGGGAGCGCGGGAGCAGGGAGGGAATTCACTAAATACCAGTTTCAGTCATAGGGGCCGCCAGGCCCACCCTGAACATTTGTAGGGCCCGGGTCCCACATATTCGCGTCTAAATATTTAAAAGTTAGAAACCAAGCCAACACACTGTGAATTAAAGTATGTTCCAACCCCCCACCTTGACAAGTATACTCCGAATCACCTGGAAGACCAGGTTCCAACGTAGATCCCTCTGAGTTCCGGGACTTTTGCAGGAGAATGATGCTATGGAGGGTGAGTTCCTTTCTGCATTGCAGGAGACTCAGAGGCGCCCGTGTGGACACCTGGCCTCACATCCTGGCTCCACCCTCACGCCTTGCAAACAGCTGCCCCTTAGCCGGCTGCAGTCGCCCCTCAGGGGTAGGGGTGCACACGCCGGTGGCGTGACCTACATTGAGATCAGGTCCAGGGCGCAGGCTTGCAGGGGCCAGGAGCGAGCTGGTGACCAACTAGGCGGGGACTTCTGGAGTCACAGGTACGGGGAACGTGATCTTGAAGGGAATGCACAGGTTCAACCCCTTGGCCTTCCTGACTCCTCACCCCACAGGGAGAGGGATGGCCAGAGGAGGATGAGAGCAGAGCCCTTGAAAGCAGACGGTGAGGGCACTGCCGCCCCGCCCTGCCCAGGTTTAAGGGTGCTTAGTAGACCCAGCAGCTTCCAGAGCGCGGGCCAGGGGCTGAAGCTGCCTTTCCATTGGAGGGCAGCTTGGACGATCCCCAAACAGGACTTTCAGTCACTTGTATTATTTATCTTCCTGGAAAAATTTAGTGAGGCTTGATCCCAACGTGTGGATTTCTGGAGGTGGGGAGGACAGGGAGGTGATGACAAATGGGACATCTTTTTCAGTTGGTTCTCTAAGCCAGTCTGTTCCCTGGAGGCTTAGCCCCAAGTGGGCTCCTGCTGCCACCGGTCCCTGCCCTGTTGGGGTCCCTCTCTTCACTTTGGAGACAAAAAAACAGGGCAACTAAAAGGGAAGGAAGAGAGGGACCCTGAGCGGCCCAGACAGATCCAGCAGGGATCCAGGGCCCAGTGGAGGGCAGGGGCTGGAGGGGTGGTGGTGGTAAAGGGCACTGCTCTCTCTGGCCAAGTTTAAAAAAAACCTTCCAACCCCCACCCCCTGCAGATCGGCTTTGCTGTCCTACACAGGAGGGGACACTTACACTTGTTGAGCTCTTACCACAGGCGCCAGGCGCTACGCTAAGCGCTCTAGTGCGTATTCTCACTTAATCCTTGCAGCCACCCTATGAGGTGGGTTCTATTATTATCCCCATTTTACAGGTGGGGAAGCAAGCTCTGCGAGGTTAAGTACCTTGCCCAAGGTCACGCGGTAGGTACAGGTGATAGAACTCAAGTCTAATTGACCCCAACGACCCCACTCTTTCCACTATAGCACGTTGCCTTCCAGAAGTAAGAAGTAGGCACAGAAGGAGAAGGGATGAAGGTCAGATATGAGAAAGAACTTCCTGACAAGGGCGATTTGTGTGATGGGAGGAGACAATGGAATGGGGAGACTAGGCACACACAGGAAGCCCTCCCACCTGAGTTGGATCTCCGTCTGTGGGCTCGTGATGATCTCTAGAAGGTCTGTGGGGTCCTGGCTGGATCCAGAGGGTCACATCCTGATCTCTCTTTTTTCTACAGTCTGGGATCCTCTGCTGTACCCCAGCCCAGCACCAAGGCCCAGAGTCTGATCCTCCCTTGCGACTCTGAGCTCTGAGCATGACATCTGAGCTGTCAGTCCAGGACCTCCTCTTCCAGGAAGCCTTCCTTGACTACTAGGAGGCAGGACCCCTTTCCTACAACCCAAATCCCAACATGGAAGGTACAAATGCACCCCACATCTACAGTGAGGCTCCCTTCTGTGATCACCTTCTCCAGCTGGCTCGGGGAGATGAACACAGAAAAGGTCTACTCAGTCCCCCGGCTCTCTGTGTTTCCCAGACCTTCTGAATGACCCCCTGCTCCTCATCCATCCCCCTCACCAACGCGCATCTGTATCCAGGTGTAACAAATGATATAGTGCGCTCTGAGCTTAAGGGAAAACCCAGGTCCCAGCTGAGCAATGTGCTTTTTACCTCATTTACCCACAGAACAGAAGCTGTTTGAGCCACCCTGTCACTCCGTAAGGGTGGGAATAGGATGCGGCACTTGGATAAGGCACGGGGCACCCCGAGTCAGCTAGAGGGCCCTTACCTGGAGCCCGGCGTCACCATCCCCAACCTGCTCTCCTCCAGCAAGCTGCGTGCCGAACGCTCGACTCTGTATTCTCATCCCTCATGGCCCAACCGGCATCAGGGAAAGCCAGCCAGGAGCCTCTAAACTTCGCCCGAGTTTTGAGTCCCACCAGCTAGATGCCCAGCATCGGTGCGCGCAGAACCAAAGAACTGTCCTCACCGTCCGGTGGGCCCCCCCCAGGTTTGAGACCAGGGCACAGGACGGGTGGGCGGGGCTCCCTTGTCCTCCCGTGCTGCCCTCGAGGTCCTCAGCGTGGACCAGCCCGCGTCGCTGACTTACCTGCAGGGCAGAGACGGAGCCCGCCGCGGCCACCTGCTCTCGCTGCGCTCCGGAGCGCGGTCGCTCGCCGCTGGCCTGGGGGAGGGGGCGGGGCCCGGCTCGGGGGGCGGGGCCGGGGAGAGGGAGCCGCTGCGGAGCCCCTCCCGGAGTCGCGGTCGGGAACGGTGGGCGGGTTCATTCAGGTGGGCGGAAAGCAAGGAGAGCTTATGGGCCACTAGGGAGGGTCTGGAGCTCGGCGTATTGGAGGCTGAGAAGGTAGGATCCCCTGCTTCGGGCAGCCTAGCGCACATGGCCGGGGGGCAGTGACTCCATATGAAGACCCTTCACTAGAAGAAGAAAGCCGAGGAACCCCTCCTTGCCTGAGTTTCCGTTTCCATCCTAGCTCAGGAAAGCTCTCCCAGCCTGGCAAGGTGGGTGAGAGATAGGACACCTCTTCTGAAGTCAGGGTCCCCCACCCAGGGGTCAGCTAGGGGGCCATTAGGTGCCCAGGTCATCTTTATCCTCAATCCATCACTCCCCGCACCCCCCCCCCCCGGCCCCCAACGCCGGCTCAGGCCCCTCAGCTGTCACTGGTTAGGCCTGGAATGACAGGCGTCCAGACTCCGTGCGTCCAGCCGCATTCAAGGCCATTGAGCTTAGCACCCCTGGGCCCCTGCCCCCTCCTTCTGCCCCCAGTCGCTAATTTTATTGACCTGTAAAAGGCACGTCCCTGGCAGGGGAAGATAACAACTGACGGCGAAGTGGGGACCCGATGGGCAGAAGATGGGCCCCAGGAGGCGGAGCTGTGACAGCAGGGTAAAGGGTGACTCCTGGAACCAAGGACGAGGGATGCCGGAGACGAGGAGGAAGAGAGGCCCCCGGGAAAGGGGTACCCTCTGGGGCAGTGGAGGCCAAAAAGACCGGAACTGGAATTTCAGCCTCAATCAGACAAGAGAAAGATCCAAAAGGAGGTGCTGGGGAAAAGAAAGTGCCTTATTTTCCACCTACCCTTAGGCAGGACCCATGATGTAGCAGGCGGGAAGGAGGTTAGATGGCAGGAAGGACTGCCATCCTGCTTTCAGATCTCTGCTCTAGTCCCCCTCCCTTCCTCTTGAAGGTGACTCCTGCCTGCTGGGCCTCTTACTACAGAAATAGCCCTTTCCCTGAAGAATCAACCTAGATCTTGCCTTTCTTTCTCTTCTTGCTTTCTTGTTAAAATGAGAACAGAAAATGTAGGCCTTTCCGACTTCCCCCACTCCCGTGCCTACCTGAGCCCCACCCCTCAAATCCTGGATGCTCAGCCTCTCCCCAGCCCAGGGAGGTGACCCCAGGGCAGGGGGTGGGTGTGTAAGGAGAAGATGGAGGGGGTGCTGCTGGGGGTGGAGCCTCTCATGAGGTGGAGGGGGCAGGGGGGCCTGACATTCTGGATGGCTCTCAAATTGAGGCTTGGGGTGCTCTCTCCAAAAAAGTTACCTGATAGCCATAAAGAGGGGTGGTTAAAAAAAACAAGCAACACAACTTTTAACATTAAAAGTATCAGATCAGTGGAGGAGGATGGGGAGGAGGGAGGGAATAACATGGGAACAAGGAAACTTTTGAGGGCTATGGCTATGTTCGCTGTCTTGATTGCGGAAGACAGGTTAAGATTTATCAGATTGCACTGTGTGATTATGGAGTTTATTTTATGTCAGTGATACCTCAACAAATCTATTTTTAAAATACCGTAACTTTTCGACACCAATTTTCCACTTCTTTATTTTCAGTTTATGGGGAGCCTCAAAATATAGAAGGCGCCTTGGCAGGGAGGGAATGTCAGGGGGTCAAGGGAAGTTGTGGTGCTTGCTAGTATAGTGTGGCTAGCCTCCTGCCTCAGTTTCCTTCTCAATCCCCCCAACCCCCACGCTTCCATCTCGTGCGCTGGGGTGTCTGTGGGTACGTAGGGAGTCTGAGCCAGCCTGGGCGCCCGGGGTTCCTCTGTGGCTGGTCAGCTTGACACCTTGAGCCGGTGACTCAGGCAGGAGGCGTCTCGGCCCCGGCTTTGCTCCGGGGAAGATGGCGGCTGCAGTGGATTCTTCCGCCCCCTGCAGCCTGAGCGAGGCACTGCAGGGACAAGGTGCTCAATCCAGGGACAGGTCGGTCAGGTTCTGGGTACAGTGCTGCAGGTAGTCGAAGTCATGCACGAGGAAGGGCACGCGGGACCACTTCTTGGCCTGGACTCTCCCTTGGGGTGTCTCTAAAAGCATGCTGCGAACTTTGAGCGCTGGCAGCTTCAATGACTTGTAGATCATCTGCAGACCCCAGGGCTGAGGGTGGGAACAGAGAGGGCTGGGTTTGGGTCACTGTCCTCAGACTGGGCCTCTCTCCTCAAGTTGGGGGAGGAGAGACTCATACATCCATGAATGCAGGGCCTGTCTCCCACCTCAGAGCTGTCTCCCCAGTCACACTGTGGTTAGAACTCTCCTCAGACTAGGGGCTCCTGGGGCAGAGCTGTTTCCCCCATCCCTGTGAGGTGTCCTACTGGCAGAGGCTGGGCCTCCTCTCTCGGACTGGGGACTTCTGAAGACTGGAGTTAAGGGCCATGGCCCCAACACTTACCTCCCCACAGTTCCTGCAGTGAATGGCACCCCCAGGCTTCCAGTCCTTGAAGGTTCGGTCAATGACCACAGGCACCCGGGAGACATTGTAGTAGATCCTGGAGGGGAAGGGGAGTGGCCCCAGTGCTCATGAGCAGGTCTCCCCCAACCCCATCCCCACCCCGCTTAGGCCTCGATCTTGTGCCTTCCTGCTTGCTGAGCCTCCACCTGGACCTTGGGCTTTTCTGCCTGCCAAGAGGCACAGAGACCTCCCAAAGCGAGGAGATCCAACCTTCAATAAGCCCTGTCTTGCTGCCTCATGGCATGCCCTCCACCCAAGTTCAGGCCTTAGGACTACCCACCTGGAGGATCCCAACCTTCCCCCAACAGATCTCCCTGCCCCACCCCTCCATCCCATTCCATCCTCACTCTGAACCCATGCCATTCTTCCGCCAACTGCTAGGGTGATCTTCTAAAAATGTAAATCTGACCTTGACATTCCCTTTGACATTCCTTTGCTCGAAATTCATCCAAGACTCCTCACTGCCTCCCGGACAAAGGCTAGACTTTCAGGCCTGACCTTCAGGGCTCTCCACAGGCTAGTCTGTCTTCTTCAGAGTCTCATCCTTCACCCTCTTTCCCACTCAGACCAACCAGAATCAGTCCTATCACATCATCCCTGCCTGTACGCATCCCACCTTCCAGCCCAATCCATCCTGCAAGGCCTGGCTGAAGGGCTACCTCCTAAAATGAGACAGCCTGTGTGGAGATCCTTGGCACAGTGGCCTGGCCCACAGAGGGTCCCTAATCAGTCCTTAATGAATGGATGGATGAGTGGAGGGGGGCGGAGGTTCCCCTCTAGGGGATGGAGGATGAGAGAATGGCTGAGGGACAACCAGCCCTTCTGTCTTCAGACTAGGTAGGACTGTGGGGGGAAGGCAGTTTGTGGCTCCCTCAGCATTTGGTGTCCTAAATTCCAGCTCTTGCTCAACCACACAGTGGCTGTGGGAGCCTGGACAAGTCATTTAGCCTTTCTGAGCCTCTGTTACCCCACCTGCAAAATGGGGTGGCGATAAAACCTGTCTGCAGACCCCATCCCGGTCAAAATGCTGTTTAAGCTCGCAAACCCTCAGAGCTCTGTCTGGATGGGAGGGGTTCTCAGTCCCCCATCCTGCCTGTGCCCTCCCCCCCTCTCCCTCCAGCCCCTCCCACTGGTCTCACGAGAAGTTGGGGTTCACGTTGACATGGTGGGCGCCCTCCACCTTCCGCAGGTCACTCCCATAGCCCACGGCCACCATGCAGTTGACGCAGAGAAGCTGCACCTGCTCAGCCAGGAACTGCTGCTGCCGGTTCTCCCGCTGGGCTGCCTGCACGGCCCGCTTGACCAGGGCTGCCCGCTGCAGATCCCGGATCTGGAGGCCGAGAGGGACACGACATAGCTGGGGCCCCTAGACGCCTGACCCCGGCAATGTGCTCAGGGAACAAAGGGCTCCTGAAAACCTTAGATCATTAGTACCCAGAAGAAACTTTCCTCAACCTTCCTTGGGGCTTTTAGAAACAGCTCTGTGGAGGAAAATAATGTGGAACAGAGACGATCGCAGGAGCAGAGCGAACAGTGTCACCAGAGTCTCTGCCTTCTCTTTGGAGGATTTTGTGCAAAGCTGCTTCTTTGTGTTGAACATAGGGCGTCATTAATAATTATGCTGGATAACAGGAGTAAACAGGGGCCAACCCCGGGCGAGGCTGGATGATGGGGACCCTGACTCGGGGGAACAGACTGAAGTCCTGATTCTGGGTTTATTTTGTACGTGCGACTTGGCTTGTCCCCACTCCCCGCCTGGTGCTGGAAGGGTTGTAAGGCAGCTCTCACTGATACACAAAGTATTTGGTGACGAGGAATTAAAAGCTCAGGGTGAGGCCTGTTCCCAAGGCATTTGGAGAAGAGCCCTTGCCCTCCCAGGCAGCCTCACCTTTGGCCTCTACCCTTCTCTCCATTTAAACCTTCCTAGGTGGGCCAAGTTAGCCCCCAGAGGAGGAGGGAGCAGGGGGGTGTGCAGAGACCTTCCGGGCAGAGCGTCCTCGGCCCTCCTCTGCACGCAGGGGTGCGGGCTGCCCACAGACCTTGGCCTGGTACTCGGCCTCGTCCATCTTCTGCACGGCAGTCACGGCCTGCTCCATCAACCTCTCCAGCACCTCGTTGGTCAGCTCCCGCCGCAGCTCACGACTGCCTTGAGTGGCCACAAACGAGTACACACTCTGACCAGCCCTGGCGCGGCCCCTGGCCTGAGGAAGGAGAGAGGGAGGAGCCTGAGCGGGCCTGGGGTCCCACAAGGATCTTTGAGAGCTATTGGCAGCACACGGTTTGCGCACCTGGACCATGGAGATCTCATTGGTGAGCAGCCCATAGCGCACCACCACGTTGCAGTGGGGGATGTCCAGCCCTTCTTCCACCACGCTGGTAGCCACCAGGAGGTTCAGGATGCCAATCCGAAACTTCCGGATCACTTCTTGCTGGTCTTTCTGGGGTAGAGGAGGAGAAAGAGGACGGTAGGCCAGGTGGGTTCAGGTCTGCCCTCCTGCCAGCCCAGCCTCACCTGGTTCCAGTTTAATGACAGTCTTGGCCCCTTTGCCTAGGGGGCCTGAGATTCCACTGCTACCCCCAGTGCTTGCCCATCTTCCCAGGTGACCATCTGACCCCTGTCTCCCCTATGGACTCCTGAGGATCCTCACCCCTTTATTCTAGAGCTCTCAGGACCTATTCTTCTCCAGCAAAGGACCCCAGGCCTCTGATCCTCTGTCCTGAAAACCTCCCTTACCTCGTTACCTACAGAGCCGCAAGCTCCTGCCTCTTTGCCCCCAGGGGCCCCCAGATTGGAGAAACCTTCAGGACTGGGAATCTCATTGTCCACCTCTCTCCCCCGCAGTTCTCTGCCCTCTGCCTGGGAAAAATCAGTCCCCCATATCTCTGTGCTGAAGACTCTGTCCCCTGAGCCTGAACCTCCTGGTGGCTTACCAGCATGGCAGAAGGAGGGCTGGACATCTCCCCTAGGAGCTCCCCCCAGCCCCGGCTCCTTCCCCCAAAGCCCACACCTGGGTCATATGGGTGTTCTGGCTGCTGTTGCCAGCCCCAATCACCAGGTCAGCCCTGATGTCCAGTGTCTGCAGGCTGGGTTGCTGCTGAAGCCACAGCAGGAGGGAGTGAGCGCTCTGGCGGGTTTGGGTGAAGATGATGCCCCGGGGGCCATCGGAGCTCCAGCGCTGCTCTCTCAGGATCTGTTCTAGCGTCTCCAGTTTGGGGTTCTCTGGGCTCCAGTCTGCCAGGTCGGCCAGCTTATTCTTGTAGTCTGCCAGAAAAGTCCAAAACAGAGGCACAGAACTCAGGCCTGGAGGTGGGCAGGGCATGGGAGAGGGTGTGGTTCCCAGGGATTGGGCTCCAGGGGGAGAGGGAGCCTGAGGATCTCAGCTCCTAATTCCCCAGGACGGCACCAAGAGAATGTTTAAGGACTCCCTCTTCCCATCCTGGCAGCCAGCCTTCCACAGGGGCCTTCAGTATAGAATCCTTTGTAGACATATCTCACCTGGGACCCCCTCTTCAACCAAGGTACCAGGATGACACTTGACTTTTTCATGCTGACCCCTGCTATCCAGGATTAACTAACTCAACCTCAGCCATGCTGAGGCCTCTTGCCTTAAATTTTACCCTCTGACCACGCGCTTGCCCAAGTTAAAGGTACCACACAGGCCAGACTTTCAAGGGACGGTCCCCTAACTCCGTGGCTTTTAAAAAGTCTTTGTCAATACCATGAATTCGTTTTTGTATCTATGCAAACTTTCACGAATGAGGGCATACATGTTTTCCCCTATCCACGGCCTTGACTTTCGGTTACAAAAACAGGGCCCCAGTAGTACCCTCACTGGCACCCTCCCAACCTGTGTTGGCGCCTGTGCCCGGTCTGGTCCAGTTCCTACGGGCCTCACCATTGAACAGTGTCAGGAGCCAGCGCTCAGCTTGCAGGACCTGGGTCTTAGTGGCGCGCTCCCTGTCGTAGAACTCCCGCAGCGAGGCCAGCGCGTCCACAGCACGGACCGTGTCGTGGATGAGCAGTGCGTCATTGTAGCGCCGCAGGTGAAGCGCGTACACCCGGCGCTCAAGGAGCCCGGCCTTGGCCGCTGCAGGAGGGCGGTGGGCTCAGGGTTTGCGCGGCCACGCCCCTCCAGGCCTCCACCGGTCTAGACTCCGCCCCCGATAGGCTAAGCCTCGCCCCTAAAGGCTCCGCCCAGGCAGGTCCCAGCCTCCAGGCTTTCCGCGTCGACAGCCCTTCTCACCTTCCTGGCTCAGCTCCACCACCTGCTGCTCGTAAGTCTGCTTCCCAAAGTCCCGGCTCAACTCGGGCATCCCAAGGCGGCTGTGGATTCGGTCCATGAGGTCCTTCAGCATTTCCCCAAAAGGGTCCTGGATGAGAAGAGGGAGTGAAGGGATTCCTATACACATGAGGGAGGGGAGCAACGAGCACCCAGTGGGCGCACTGATCTCCACGTGAAATCTCACCACTCCTGCTGCCCCGTCGGTGTTTGAGAAGGAGCTGGGGATGGAAGCCTGCTGGGATGTGAATGAGTCCCGACTGGAGGCACGGGTCAAGTTCCTGCACCTGGTTCCTGTTCTGCCTCCACCCCCTATGTGCCCTTGAACTCTAGCCTGAGCACAGCAATGTCTAAACCTTTGTGCAGCCTTGTCATAGCAGACGCCAGTGTCTGTACCGCTGGAGAACCTCCTTTGTGCCCCAGGTTTCACGTTTGCAAAGCACTGGGCGGGGTGCTGGAGCGTCTTGACAGGTGCTCACAGAGGAGTCTCCGGAGTCAAACCAAACAGCAGGCTGTGGGCATGGGCTGCAACTTTCTCATTTCACAGAAGGAAGAAAAGACTCAGAAAAGCAAGTAACCGGAAGTCACGAGAGCTAGGGGAGGTGGAATCAGGGCTCTAGTAGACCCCACCCACTGCCCATACCCTTTCTGCCACTCACCTGGCTGCGCCTGTGGCAGAGGTTGTACTGTTTGCAGGGCTGAGGGCTGTGCTCCTGTAGCTGAGGGCGGTAGTCCTGGGGTGACATGATGCGCCATGTGTCCAGGTTGGCACAGAGCTGGGGCAAGAGAGGAGAGAGTCACTGGACTGGTGCAGAGTCCTGTGAGGACAATGGCAGAACTTTGGGACAGGACAGGTCCCAGCTACCACTGAGCAGGGCCACTGGAAGTTGGGGAATCAGGGGCACCTGGGGGGCTCAGTCGGTTGAGCATCCGTCCTCAGCTCAGGTCATGATCTCACAGTCCGTAGGTTTGAGCCCCGCGTCGGGCTCTGTGCTGACAGCTCAGAGCCTGGATCCTGCTTTGGATTCTGTGTCTCCCTCTCTCTCTGCCCCTCTCCAGCTCACCCTCTATCCTTCTCTCTCAAAATAAAATAAAGACATACAAAAAAAAAAAAAGAAAGAAAAAAAAGAAGTTGGGGAATCATTTACTCAACAAACATCTATTGCTCGTCCTCTCTGGGCCCAGTGCTCCTTGGAGGCAGTGGGGATCCCAAATGTCTTACTTTGGCATTGGGAGACAGATGGACAAACCAGGAAAGAATAACCGAAGGAGAGGTCTTCACTCAGTGTTAATGAGCTCTGAAGAGAATAAAGTTGGATGATGTGATAGCGGCAGTGGGGGTGGTCAGGGAAGACTCTGACAAGGTGACAGTTAAGTTGTCCCTTGAATGGCAAGAAGGAGCCAGACAGGTCAAGTGCAGGGGGAACGGTGACCACAAAGTTCCTGAGAAGGGGACAAGCATGATATGCTCCAGAGACACGGAGGAGGCCTGTGGAGTAGGGGTGAGGGGGTTGTGTGGGGAAATGAGGCAGGGCTGGGTCTGTGTGTATGGAACTATGTAAGCCACAGTAGACAGAGGGGAATCTAATGCTACGTGCAAGAAGCCAATAGAGGCTGCAGCTTAAGTGACAAAGAGGCTGGGCTGTCACCCAGGAGAGCCTGGGTAGGGCTGGTGGGCACGGGGCAGGGCAGGGAGGACCCTGGTGGCAGGAGGGTCATAGGAACCAAGCTAACCTGCAGGATGTGGTCAATGGCCTTGTCGAGTGTGGAGGCCCCGCCAGTGCCTGGGGAGGCTGTGAGACCCAGGATCTGGGGCAGGGGCCGTGTCCTCTGGAGTTTGTGCTGCAGATACCGGCTCAGGATGATGTTGTAGACGGTGTCTTTGTGAGTGTGGTGACACTCATCCACCACCAGCAGGGAGAAGGCTGGGAGGGGGAAGGGTGGTGAATGCAGGGTAAGGCTGTGACCTTTGCAAAGCCCTTCTTCCCCTTCTTCAGCTTTTTCCCATGTAGTCCCCGCCATTCATCTAACTCCTTCCTCCCTTCACAACCTGCAGCCAGGCTCCAGAGAATGGCCTAGGCAGGGATGATTTATCTCCATTTTACGGATTAGTAAACTGAGGCTCAGCAGTGGGGCTGAGTTGCCCAAGATCCTGCACTATAGCCAGATCTGCTTCTACTAGGGTGTATGCCGGGGTTTGGCAAATGGGGATCCCCTCACTCCCACAAAACGCCCCGACAGCTGTACTAGTAGAGACGCCCTGGGGTTGGCAGGCCGAGGTGCCTCAGGTGTGTACTCTTTCCCCTGGCTCACAGCCCTCACCGTTGAGCTCCACGTGCTCCTCCTCCTCAGGGCTGGTCAGCGCCATCTGTAGCAGCTCGGCCGTGCAGATGAGCAGGTCATGGCTCCGGGCCAGGTGGCCAAAGCCAGCTCGTGGCCCCATGTCCCCACTCAGAGTTATAATAGCCCAGCGTTTGTCCAGCATGCGGCTGAACTCCTCGGAATGCTGGGTCACCAGGTGCACCTGGGAGTGGGGAGGGAGTCGAGGAGAGGAAGCTGGGTTGGGGCAAGGGGGATGGGGAGGAGGCAAGGTGACCCCCAGGACTTGGCTGGGGACGGGAACACGGGAGAAAAGGCAGGTGAGTTTGGAGGTGGCCACAGCAGCCCTGGAGATCCAGAGGGCTCCGTGAGGCACCTGAGGAGCTGAGACCCTGCAGAGGGGAGAGCAGGCTACTCACCCTGTTGACCAGCACAACCACTTTGGCTCCATCCACGGTCTCCAGATGCCTCTTGGCCACATAAGCGGCTGCCCGGGTCTTCCCAGCCCCCGTGGGCAGCCATATGATAATATTCTTGCCCTCCAGGGCAGGCATGATCACCTCCCACTGGTAGGGTCGCAGCTCCATTCTAGGAATGGAAGGAGACTCAGACCGCTGGCCATCCTGACTCCCTCCCCGCTCCTGGCCAGCCCAGTCTAGTGCCGAGATGTCCGCATCCTGCTGGAGGGAGGTGGGACAGGCCACCGAAGGGACCTACCTGGAAACAAATCTGGCTGAGACTGAACACAGACCACTTGGCCCCTGCCCTGCCAGCTCTTATATGCACCACCTGCCGAGGCGCAGGGGATGATTGTTGGCTCCAACAACCTGGTGCCTCTGCGCTGTGCTGAGATCAAAAACTGAAACTGAAACTCAGGGGAGGAGCCAGTCTGTCAAGAGATCTGCCTAAGAAATCCCCGCTGCCTGAAAACTCTGCAGGGAAGTACCCTTTCCCGCCTCCTCCTCCTCCTCCTCCTCCTCCTCTGGGTCCTGTTCTGCCGGCTCCTCCCCCAAGAGTGGTCTCCACCATTCCACCCCACCCCTCACCCTTCTAAGTCAGCTGTAACCATGTCGACCCAGGTGACGGTGGCCCGGTGGAGATTGGGACCTCAGCAGCGCCCACACCTGGGCCAGGAGTGGAAGTGGGGGCTGTGGCCAGCCAGGTGCCATCACCGCAGGGGCACGGGACTATGTATGAGGCTTGCTGGGGAGGGTGGCCCTGGGACAATCTGGGATTTAATAGAGTCCAGCTTGTAGGAGGTACTGGGAACAGGGTCAGCCTGCTGAGGCTACGGGCTCTAACAAAGAAACAATCACACAGAGGGGGGAAAAAGAAAGAGCTTTATTGTTCCCTCTGAGGAATTAATGCCAGGAAACAAATGGTCCCCAGGCCCCCCAACCCTGGGGGACAGACAGAACAGTGCAGGGCAAGGCATGGCCATTCCAGTCCCAAAGTCCCAATTGAACTTCCAAACCCTGAAACCCCCTCCCTCAAGCTAAAAGTGGCAGTCCAACCCTCGAGGAAACCGTGGGCCAGGCTGAGGACTCCAAGACTTCATGGCTCTGTGGAGGCAGGGCTGGGGGCCACCGGGGCCGGGCAGGGTTTCACTTCTAGCCACCAGCCACTTTAGAGGGGCTGAAACCCAGATCCAGGAGATCCCTCCCCAAGGTCGGATACAACGAAGAGTAGGACAGAGCTGCAGGCTCGGGCTGCCCGAGGATCCAGAAAGGGCTTCAGGGCCTGGGTTTGGAGTGCTTCAAGCTGAGAGGAACCTGGGTGCCAGGGGCACCCCGGGATTGGATCAGAACCCGAGGCAGAGACATTCCAGGTCAAGGCTGTGGTCCAAACCCAGAGGCTACTTGTCAATGAGGCCCCCCTCCTTGAGCTTGAAGTAGAAGAACTTCTCCAGGGCACTGGCGCAGCGGCAGTACTCGCTGTCCGGGGGGTTGTACTCGCGGCAGTTAGCGATGACCCGCTGCAGGTCAGCCACAAAGAGCTTCCGAGTGACATAGTAGCGGCTGCGCAGTCGCTCCGTCATGGTCTTCAGGTCTGAGGCAGCAAGAAGTAAGGGCATGCTTTGAAGAGGCTGAGGAGAGGGGGGGCTGTGGGGCCCAGTGAAGGCAGGAGCAGGAGTAGATTTGGGGGCCGATGTGGAAGGAAGGGGTCAGAATGGAGTGTCCTCACCGATAGGGAAGCGGATGACCTCATAGTAGTCAGGGGCCTCCGACTTCTTCACGGGCTCCATGAATGGCCAGGCACTGGGGTGTGACTAGGGAGGAAAGCCAAGCTGGAGCCAGGCCCACTGTGCCCCAAGCCCAGCGCGTGACCGCCGCCCACCCCAGAAGGGAACCTGGTCTCCCCACCTTGATCTGAGCCAGCAAGTTTTTGAGGGTTGTGTAGAGCTGGTCTGGATCCTTTAGCTCCTTCCTGGGGTGAGAGATGCCACGTCTGAGGCCCTTGGTCCTTCTGCCTCCCCCAACACCCTCTCCCTCCACACAGCACTCACCCCTTCTCTTTCCCCAACGGCTTCCAGCCTGTCTCTCCTGCAAAGTGGGGAGTGGGTGGGGAGAGCACCCCTAAGAAGTTGAGAACACACACCAAGCAGGGGGCCCCCTCCCCCACCAAGACCCCTGCTCACGGATGCCGGGGACACTCTCCACAGGGATCTGCCTCACACCCTCCTTGAAGCAGCTGAGCCCGGGGTAGACCTTTCGGATCTGGGCCTGTTTGCGTTCAATCAGCTTCTTGATGATCTGAGGGAAGGCAGGGTCTGAGGGACCAACTCCGGCCCCAGAGGAAACCCTTCCAAGGGCCACAGTCAGAGCCCGGGAGCCTCGCCTCCCAACTTCCTTGTGAGACAAAGCAAGAACCAAGATCCTGGCCCTCCCCAGGCCTGGCTGACACACGCACACACCTGTGGTACACACTCACATGGGTGCTCTCCCCCACAAGCCCCAGGGATGAGTGCACACAAGCCCCAGGGATGAGTGTGCACACATGCACACATACACACCTCCTTCTGCTTTTTGATGATATGGGACAGCTCTGTGTAGGGGATCCGGGGATTCAGCTCACACTCCATCAACGTTGCACCCTCATAGTCCTTAATGTAGCCCAGGTAGCGGCTCTTGGGCACCTTGATGTCCTTGGAGAAGCCCTAGGGAGCAGACAGTTATGACCCAATCGGTGGACAAGCCTTTTCCAACTTGAACAGCCATTCCCCCAGGAGCCTCTGAGGGCGGTGCGGGCTGTGGCTGTCCTGCCCGGTTCCTGGACCCCTGCCTGCGGTGGCTGGTACAGTGCTCTCTGTTGTGTGGGCTCAATCACCCTGTCTCGGGAAAGGTTCCAGGTCAGCTGCCCCTTCCGCCTCCCCGTCAAGGGCCTCCCTATTCCTCCAGCCTGCCCTGCTGCCCTCCGGGTCCTCACTCTTCACTTGGGGTGGCAGCAGGGGGCAGGAAGATGGGCGCGAAAGCCCTCCCCGTAGGTGCTGGATGCAGCAGGGGACATGAAAGGGACTCCCATTCCATCCACACCAGGGGCTGGAAGGAATGACCGCTAGCCCCAGGCAGCAGGCAAACGTGCAGGGAGGGGAGGGTCACCTGCTTTTTGAAGTAGCCAATGGCGTACTCGTCGGCATAGGTGAGGAAGTAGAGAATGTTGTGTTTGATGTGATACTCCTTCAAGTGGTTCATCAGGTGAGTCCCGTAGCCCTGTGGGGGAGGGGAGCAGGGCTTACCACAGGGGCCCCAAAAGGAGGGAGCAGACTGGACAGGACATAGAGATAGCTAGGGGACCCCGGACACGTAGGAGGAAAGGCAACTGGCAGAGGAAGGGAAGTTTGTGGGGAGAAAGTGAAGGAGAATTTCAAAGCGCTTGCTCTGGGCCAGATGTAGTGCTTGGTACTTTACACACTAGCTCTCCAGTTAATCCATGAGGTTAAGTGTTATTACTTCCATTTTACAGAAAACAAAAAACAAAATAAAACAAAACTAAAACTCAACTATGTTTGGAAATGTGTCCAAGGTCAGACAGCCAGCCACAGTTAAGGCCAGGATCGAAATCCCAACCAAGAAGTTGCTGTCCACATGTCACTGGTTCCCACTTCCCCAGGCCTCAGAGTTGGGGGGAAAGGGGAAGAGGAATCACAAGGGCCCTGCTCATTGCAACACTGAAGGCAGAGTGTCTCCCACACACATCAGGGCCAAGGAGGCACCACGCAGACCTGCGTTCTGTAGAACAGGAGAACCAGGGACCCGACCAGTGGGTCTGTTGTGACAGTTCGGGGACGGAGCCCAGGACTATCACCAAGCCCAGGGCTAGTGTAAAAATTATTAACTCCCCAGTGTATATGAATGTTCCTGTGATGAAGCAAATCCAGGTCCATTTAAAAGCATCACTGAGGGGGCGCCTGGGTGGCTCAGTTGGTTGAGCGTCTGACTTCGGCTCAGGTCATGATCTCACAGTTCATGGGTTCGAGCCCCACATCGAACTCTGTGCTGACAGCTCAGAGCCTGGAGCCTGCTTCAGATCCTGTGTCTACTCCCTCTCTCCCTCTGCCCCTCCCCTGATCGCACTGTCTCTCAAAAATAAATAAATGTTAAAAAATTTTTTTTTTTAATTCTAAAAAAATAAAAGCGTCACTGATTTGGGGCCTTCATCTGTCAACAAGTATTATCTTAATACAACAGTTGTCAAAGAACAACTGCCACCTTGTGGGGCCGGGAGGAACAGCCTGGCCACTAAAAGGGTTGGGACTGCTGCTCTGACCCAGTCCAAACTCAGAAGCAGGTGGACAGACGGGGCTATGGCCAGGAACACGCACTCACCTTGACTTGCTCATTTGAGGTGACAGCACAGAAGACAATCTCTGTGAAGCCCTGGGTGGGAAACATGCGGAAGCAGATCCCACCAATGACCCGCCCATCCTTGATCAAGGCCAGAGTCTTGTGCTTCCTAAGGGAAGAGGGGACAGGTCACTGCCCCTCCCTGTTCCCCAAATGCCCCCGAGGTCCCCACAGCTTTGGAGGGCGGGGCTGCACCCAGTGCTGAGAGCGGAGGAACAAATATTCCCGCACGTTGGAGGAAGCGGGGAGTGGGGGCATTGTGCGGGGGCTGAGGACAGGCGCCCAGGTGTGGTTGGGGCTCCTCTGGGGACGTACGGGTCAAAGACGAGGCGGGCGATGTACTCCTTGGGCATGCGTGGCAGCTGATGGGAGAAGACGTTCTGCAGCCCCACAAGCCAGAGCAACACCCGCCGGTTGGCCTTGGGCGTCAGCGAGTTGCCAATGACGTGGAACTCGATGATGCCACGGCGCTCCTCCAGGCGGGCCGTCTCGTCCCGGGCTGCGTTGGCGGACAGCAGGCTCGTCTGGGCACCAGAGGAAGGGTGGTGAGCCGAGACTGCAGGCTGGTGAGGTCCCCTCCCCACACTGCTCAGTGAGCCGAGCTGCCCACCTCAGGCCCCAGCATGGCAGCAGGGTCGGTGATGGTGAGCATGACCTCGTTGACCAACTCCATGGGGATGTCGCCCATCACACGGAGTCGCTTGGCATCCTCCAGGGTCAGGTTCTCTGGGAGCTTCCTCTTCTCACCTGCCGGGATAGTTGGCAGGGTCTCCCGTGGACAGCAATGGGTTAGGGGAGGGATGAATGAGGGTCAGGGGTCAAGTACCCACCTGGCATGGGCTCAGCCCCTCCCGAATCCAAACTCAAGGAGCTGTTGCTGCTCCCACCTATGGCGGGGCTGAAGATGGGGGCACTGGGAACAACTGCCGCACTGACTGTAGCTGAGAGTGAGAGAAATCGGGGGCGGGGGGAGCAGTCAAAGGTGGTGGTGGGTCCCCAAAAGGGATCTGGGCCCTCAGAGCCCTCCCTCAGGTCCCCACTGCCTCCACCCCGGCAGGAGGCTGCGCTCAGCCAGGAAGACCAGGCCAAAAGCCTGCAGGGCCTACCAGGGCGTGTACCTGGCCTGGGCACCAGCTGGGTCCCCTCTGAGGGTGGCATGGTGAAGCCCGACTCCCAGATCGGAGAGTTCGCCCCATAGATCTCCTCCTCCAGCATGGACAGGAATCTGTGGGGAGGGTACAGTCTGTCTCCCAACTCTGTCCCCCAACCCATGCTGCAGCCTGGACCAGACACCAGAATGGGAGGCAGAGCAAACAGACCCTGTTTTCGGGGGGCAGGGAGCTGAAGAACAGAAACGATCTTTGGGATGGGGGTTGGGAGGGGGGAGACACAGTCCTCTGCCTCTCTTGAGCCCCTAGTCAAAAGTAGCAGGACAGTTGTCTCTTTGCCATCGGACTGACAAATGTTGCCCCAGAAAGCTGGGGAAACAGCAAAAAGTTCCTGATTACGCTAACCTTCCTCTTATGGATAAGATGTTCTGTTGGTATTAAGTGCCTGTAATCTGGGCATGGGATTTCAACACGGCAAAAGGTAAGGAGAGCCTACGCCTCTACTGCCAGACTCTAATGGGGGGGGTCCTCGAGTGGCCGCTAGATGGCCCACCAATTTGGCTAAGGTTAGTAATGTAGATCCTGAACAAATTGGCTGTCATTAGAAACCCTAAAAGAGACCCTTACCAAATTAACCATG
>NC_043716.1:38763060-38812978 GCF_006229205.1 Suricata suricatta
AAATGTTGTAATTGGATAAACCTGCTGTCAATAATATTGTATAATAATAATTGGATCACTGTACCTATGTCACAATTTCCTGTAACTCCCCCTTCCCAAACTCATAAAAGTCCTACCCCACCTTTGTTCGGGGCTCGCTCACTCTCAGCATGGATCCACCACGCCTGTAAAGTCTGTGAGCCCGAGTTTAGGCCCCAGTGAGCCTAAACCCGTAATAAAGCCCTTTGCTTTTGCATGCATGCTTCGGCCTCCCTGGCGGTCTCTGGTTTTTTGGGGGCGATATTAAAATCTGGGCATAACAATATGTATTAAGGTTATCGTTTTAATTTAAGCAATTTAAGATTAAATAAAGTAACTACAGCAAAAAAAAAAAAAAAAAAAGTAGCAGGACAGAACAATCCAAGACAGAGATCAGAGGCCCAGTCCGTCACAGAGTGCAGCACGGGGCAACAGGGTAGGAGCTGGTACCATCCTGTGGCCAGGCAGGGCACCAAGCCACCCTGGGCCTCAGTATCAAAATGGGGCTCAGAATCCAGTCCCTCCTGCCACCTCATATTCCCACCTGGTGGCGGAAGGGAGACTGACAGGACTGGATTAGTCAGTAACAGCGTCTTAAACTGAGTAGCTACGAGCCTGTTTCAAATGAGAGGAAAGTGCTGCAGAACAGAGGAAAGCTTTACAGGAAGGGCCACAACAGGAGTGGAAATTGGTTTCATCTCGAGTGTAACCTCTGGTTTCTTGGCAGCCTGTGGTGGGAAGGATTCTGAGGCTGTGTCCAGGCCCCGTGGGAAGTTATTAGTCACATCTACTGGGGGCGTGGGCAGGGATGATGTTAGCACTCGGGCAATGTACCTGCCATCCCCACACTAGTATGTGCAAAGGGAAATGCCAGCAAGTTGCATCTGGGCCCCGGACAAGCCTGCCAGGTAGACACCCAGATCCCAGAAGGCTCATGGAGGGAAGAAAGGAGGGACCATTCCAGGAAGACTTCCTGGAAAAAAGGGGACGACAGGAAAATGTGATTTGGGGCAAAATCCTGATAGGCCAGAACGAGCCTTACTTTGGGAAGTGGGTGAGGATGAGGGTCCTCTTCTCAGGCACCAGCTTGTCCTTCTCCACCCGGAATTTCTCTAGCAGCTGTCGCCGGGTCACGGTGAAGATAGAGCGGAGAAGGCTTCGCCCAAAGATGTGAGTGGTCTCGTAGCGGGGGAGGCTGTCACAGCTCTGGGGCACGTGGCAGTAGCAGAGCCATCTGGAGCCAGTGGGGAGGTGGGGAGTGAGAATGGGGTCGCTAGACCTAGGCTTGGCCTTCAAGCCCCTCCTCATGCTGTCCTTGGCTGGGCCTACCTGGTATAATTGACCTTGTAGGTAGCCACGTCCTCTGCCTGAGACCGCTGCCGAAACTGGGCAGGCGTCTCAAGCTTCCAGTAGTTAAGGCAGAGCAGGAACATCTTTGAGAGCTCAAACATCGTCTGCCGCTCCCGAGGGGCCAGGTGACTAAACTTGTATTGCACAAAGTTCAGCACGCCCTGAGAAGGGGCGGGCAGGGGACAGAACCAGGAAGAAGACATGAGCAGCAAGCAGGGGCCTCTTAGCCAAACACTGGTGCTTCCCGAGGGCAGGGTAAAGCTCTCCTCTCGCTCTGGGGCTCTCGCTGAAGAAAAACTGCACCGCCCCTCCCCACAATGCCCATCCGGGGCACAAAACACCCTCCCTTTTCTGAACCTCTCCCTTAATGTATTCTCAGCTTGAGGAGGATGGGGAACACAGGCTCCTCACTCCTCCAAGATGCCCCCAATTCTCTTACCACCTTCCTCACCCCACCTGCTCAATATTAGGCTTCTCAAATGGGGGACTGCCCAGGGAGCCCTCCACCACAGGCCGGGTCATCTGCAGGATGCATTTCCGCAGAAGCTGGAGGAAGAGGAAGAGGAAGCAGGAGGGACAGGGGTCAGCAGGGCTCAGAGATGCAGACCTTATCTACTTTGCTCATCCACACTCACTTGGACAAAGCTCACCTTGAAGAGGTAGAAATACACCTGCTTTGTGTCTGTATCCTCCTCCTTGTGAACGGACATGAATAGGTTCTCAACGTCCACCACCATACCTAGCAGCCGGTTAATCTCCTCCTCCGACACATTCTCCAGGTGGGACACGTGGTCAGCTGCAAGGATAGGTGGTAGAGTTGGGGAGAATGGACAGATCACCAGAGCTTCCTGCCCCTCTTCACCACCAGCCAATTTACACCCTCGGTCCCTTCAACCAGTGTGACCAGCAATGAGACTGACTGCTCCTACATCAGTCCTTGGGTGGGCCACCTTCTCTTCTGGACTGGCAAATGTCCTTTCTCTTCCCTTGGGGGATACATGCTCCCGACCCGATCCTTCCTTAGGAGGCTTTTTTGGTTCCACAGATGAAGTTCTGTGGCACTTAAATCATCCCGTCCAAGCAGGACCCAGCCTGACCCCGCCCTAGCTCCAAGGGCACTTCCTGCCTTACCCAAGGGGTGCTCACAGCTGCGGCACAGCTCGCTCAGGTTGGCAGCTGGCTGCTGCAGGTCCATGCGAGGTGCAGTGGGGGGCTTGGGGTTTTTCCAGCCATTACACTTGCAGGTTTCATTGGCCTGGAGGCAGAAGAATCCGTCAGTGACCCTGTAACCGGGGACGGGGAGCCGATTACCAGCCAGAGATCTGCCCCTATTCCCACCCGGGCCCTGGGATGCCCCAGGCCCCGCCCCTTCTCACCCCAGGCCCCGCCCCCACCTTGCAAGCCGAGAAGACCCCTAGCTTCTCAAGCTTCTTGGCGCGCGGCAGCCCCCGGACTTGCGCCTTCCTCTGGCTGGCGCGCTGCTGCTGGCTCAGGCCAGGTCGAGCCGGATCCCCTCCGCTCCCGGTCCCCCCACTTCCTACCCCGGGAGCCCCAGTCCCTGTGCTCCCGGCTGGAGCTGCAGCTGGGGCAGGGGCTGGTGCCGGAGTGGGAGCTGGAGTTGGGGCTGAAGCCGGACTGGGGGCAGGAGTCGGAGTTGGGGCAGGGGCAGGAGACTGAAGAGGGCGGGACTGCGTGGCCGGCGCCGGGGTCGAGGCCTGGGTAGGTTCCGCCATGGCCTCCCCAGCAGCGGAGCGGCGCGGCGCTCCCAGCCCTAGGGCCGCATGGGCAACCGGCGCTCAGTGCGCAGGCGTCGCTGCGCCGGAGCATGACGGGAGTTGTAGTCTTCCACTGCCGCTCCCTTCGCCTCCGGTTTCCAGACTTTTCTGTCTTGTCTCTTGGTCCCAGATAATAAGCTAGTGAAGCCCGCCCGAACAATTACCCTAGATTGGCTCCTCCTCACTTCATTCTCTCTTGAAGACTTCTGGGACAGTGATGATCAATGATTTCTTGGAGATTTGGAGAAGCATCTGAGAAAACAGACTTCAGTTGAGGGGAATCGTGGGTGCAAGCGCAGCCCTGGGGCCTGGAGTTGCGTTGACTTCCTGGAACATCCCCTCCTACCCCTAACCCGGCCCTGCCCCACACTGCGGCCACAAACTTGCAGCTACAGTGGAGATTAAGATGCAGCAGTTACATTTCTGCGGTCAGATGCTCTACCCCTGAGCTATACCCCCACCCTAACAGTTACATTTCTGAACCTGTGAAATTGTTACAAGGCTGCTGTCGTTGGGATAATTCCACTGAACTCTTTGGTGGACTTTTCTGTATATACGTGATACTTCAGCAATAAAGGATTATTATAAAAGCATTGAGCGCGAAGCGTATGGCCATGGTCACAAGGGACACTGGAATGGAGATGAGGTAGAGGTAAAGGAAGGCACATCACTGTATGTGAGTGGCTCTCCCCCAACCCTGTGGGCACCTCGAGGGCGGCAGGGCCCGCCATCTTTAATTTTGTCTCAGAACCCAGCCCTGAGCCTGCCACAGTAGGCCCAGGGTCTGGTAAATCAAGGAAACCAGGAAGTCGTGTTCACCTCCCAAGACCCATCTGTCACAGGACCTCTGCGAGGTCAGAGAAGGGGTTTTGGAGATGGTAAGACCCCATGGTCACATCCCATTGGCTCTATTAAAGGGGTCAATCCTTATCCTCAGGACAGATTCTTGGAAGGGCAAGAGCGCAGCGGCTCAATCTCATCTTGGGCCCCGTGCTGGGGAGAGCTCCAGGGTCGGGATCGCACATCCAGCCTCGGCGGTCAGAGCCCAGAGCCATGGGTCCCTGTGATCGAACCAGAGAAGGGCCTGAGAGTGGGGCGGGAGTCAAGATGAAAGCAGCAGCAGTGCACCACGGCTGCTGACCACCTGACCTGTGGAGGCAGGACTCGAGTGGCTAACCCCAAACTCTGCTGGCGCAAGCTGCCCTGGGTCACTGAGGGAGCTGGGCTGCACAGCAGGGGTCTGCACCAGTGCCTCTCCGTGCGTGCGCGCCGCTGCCCGAGTGCCTCGCGCCCCTTCGACAGCAGTTGCTCACTCGGGATGCAGCGAGTTGGTAGCCGTCTCCCCAACGGGAGTCTCCCTGTCCCAGCACAGCCTTCGCTAAACATAACCAGGTGGCCACGCACCCGGTACGGCTGCTTGGGGTCAATGAGGCAGCTTCTCAGAACAACTTCCCTGTGGAGGGTGGCTTCCAGATGAAGGTGGATTCGTACGGCTTCACCCCCGACGAGCTGCTGGTGCAGGTGGACGGCCGGTGTCTGATGATGACGGGCCAGCGGCAACTGGAGGGCTGCAGGCCGGATGGGGTCGGCTACCGCGTGGCGCAGAGAGTGCACCGACAGATACAACCACTGCCGGACCTGGATCCCACCGCCATTTCCTGCAGCCTGACCCCTTCGGGCCAGCTGTGCATCCAAGGCCAGTGCCGGGCGCTGCCTTCCTCTGAGGCCTAAATAGTCCCATCCTCAAGACTCCAGAGCCGTGACTCTAAGAAGGGTCAACCTAGCCTGACCCAGTAAACAACCCGAGTGTGCAGCTGCAACGTTGGTGTCCTGTGGTCTTTCTTGGGGTTGAGGTCAGAGGTCGAGGCATAACAGAAGTCAAGAAAGGAGTTGGAGGGCCCAGGTAGGCAGGAAAGGCACTTTAAGGTGGTGTCCACCAAAACTCAGGCCTCAGCGGCCCTGGGAGAAGCTGAGGAGGGGGGGAGGGGCGGAGCTCAGCGTGGCCCACTCAGCTCAGCTCATTGCCTGGAGCAGCAGCTCCAGCAGGGAGCAGCAGCAGGCCAGGAGGGCCCCAGAGGCACCCGGCTCCACTACCAGCAGAGGGCCCTGACAGACCAGGGATCAGATAGCTTGGACTTGGTGTGGACCTCTGACCAGCACAAGGTTCCAGAGGTCACCTGGGAAGAGGGGGAAGAGGACCTAGTCCTTCACAAGCCTGGTCCAGACTACCGGAAAAACCCCAAAGATCTTGTTTTTGGTGTTTCAGAGACCGACTATTTTCAAATACAAACTGCACATCACCCTAGTAAAATCTGGAGGGGGTCGGGGAGAGGCAAATGCAGTTCCCTCAACTTCAAACTTGGTGAGATTTAGCCCCAGGTCACTCTCACCCCACCCCTACCCATTTAGAGCTGGTACCAGCAAGGGCCTCCTCCTCTTGGTTACCATCACCACCAGCATCCCCTCACTTTTGCTGGCTGGGTGGGGGGTTGTTCATCCTAAACTAACTTCAAGTAAGCTAGAGCAGATGTAGTCTGATAAACTCTGCCAGAGAGAGACAAGGAAGACAAGTGGGAGGTCGATTGATCGGCTGACTATATTGACAAGATACTGATTGGTTACATGTTGAAGAAAACATACAATACAAAATACAGAAAAAGTTGGTTCCATCCCCTCCCACCCCCCCTTACCCACCCCCCACCCCAAAATACTCATCGTGATTTGGTCAGAACAGGGCTCAGAGCCAGAGGTCAGGGTGACTGAGGGGGGGGGGTTATGGGCAATGGGTTGGTGGCTGTCACAATAATGCTGTGGTAATGCTGTGGTTTCTCTCCCAGCTGTGAGTCAGGGGGTGAGGAGGGGCTGCAGCCTGACGACAGCCAGCTGAGGGAAGAGCTGCCTCTCCCTTCCCCCGCCCCTAGGGCCTGCCCCACCACCCAGAGCCAAACCCACTCCAAACACAGTAAGGATATGGATGCTCTCGCTGAGTATGCCAATCAGCAAGAGGGAGAGAAAGGTAACTGCTCCAGCCCCCGCCTCCCCACATACAAGGGTGGGGGGGACCAGGGGCACGTGGCTACTACCAGCAGAGGAAGAGTGGGAGAGCAGTAGAAAGGGCTGGAAGTGGGAAGAGCAGAAGATCATATATATTAAAAAAGTGACTTAAGACTTAAAATTGAATTAGTATTTGTACAGAAAGGTGCAGGTGGAATAACTCACTCCGGCCTATGATCAAAATTCTATGGAGAAGTCATGGCGGACTCCCTCCCCCTGTCCCCCCACCCCCACCCAGTGGGAGCCCGAGTCGTTAAGTGCGATTGGTTAGAGTGGATTCCAGTCGGGTCGGTCAGGCGGAGGAGGTGGGGGCAGTGGGCAGGCAAGGGGGGCTCAGTTGCTGCAGCACTGGCTCCGGCTGGCTGGGTTGTTCTCCTGGAGGTCCACGCCTCGGTTCCGGCCTGGAGCGCCAGCTGCATTCTGGGGCTCATTCTTGGGAAGCTTCTTAGCTGTTTAGAAGAAGAGGGGAAATATGCATTTGTGGGGCCATCCCAATGCTCTTCCAAGTCTGCTTGAGTGGAAGCTGGCCTTTGTACCACCTGATCTGGGATAGCCCATGGGGGAGCTTCGCTTCTATGCACCAGGTGCATGCCTTCTGAGTGTTTCAAGAAACTGAGGCAAAGAGGGCGCCCGGGTGGCTCAGTCGGTTAAGCGTCTGACTTCAGCTCAGGTCATGATGCTTGGGATTCTGTGTCTCCCTCTCTCTCTGCCCCTGCCTCCCCACCTCAAAAACAAACATTAAAAAAAACCCAAAAAAACAAAAAAAGCCCCCCGAGGCCAAGAGAAGTTAAATAACTTGCCCCAGGACCTCAGAGTTAAATGATAAAACAAGGATTCGAAGCTGGGCAGGATGTCTCGCTACAGGGCCAGAGAAGCCTAAAGATCCTAAGAAGTGGGTAGGGCAATGGTGATGTAAGGTTTTCAGTGGGTGATAATCTAAAGGGTCAGAAAGTGAAATGTTGAGACTTTGGCCCAGGCTTTAGAAACTTCTAGGATGAACTCTCTATATCGGGCGGGCAGATAAAGGGACCCTACAGACCTGCCACATACTACAAAACAGCAGGCAAGCGAGATGATTGGGCCCTGGTTAGGGGAGGGGAGGGAAGGAGAGCAACTCACCTATCGCCATGAAAATTTCATTCACGTTCATCGCGGTCTTTGCTGACGTCTCCATGAACAGCAGACTGTTGTCTTCCGCATAGGCTTGTGCTTCCTGGTTGGGATGGAGGTGAGAAAGTGGGTAGGAGGCAAATGGTGACAGTTGGCAGGGGCCGGGGCCCAGGATAAAAATCTTCCCTCATCACAGTTGCCTTACACACAATGCAGGGATTGTCGGCCAGAGGCTCTCCTGCTCTGGGTCCCCTGCCTCCACCCACCCCCGAGCTACACCACGCCCCCCAAGGCCCCCACTTCACACACAGCACCTTTCAGTTCACAAATACTGGCCGATGTTTTACTCAGGTTTCCCTATGTCCATTCTGCCTTCTTGCCCTTCAAAATTACTAAGCTAAAAAATACTTCTAGAAAGTTATCCTCCAAATGCACATGCACATTTGGGAAAACCCACAAAAGTATGTGGATGATGACTGCAGTGCTGCTTCCAGCCGTTTGATACTATAAACAACCCGGAAGTCCACCAGTTAAGGGCCTGCTAAAAAATACACAGTATAGGGGGCACACTCCCATCGACGTAAAGAAAGAGATTGGGTCGCATGTGTACATTTCTAGAAAAACGAGAACCTGTGGTGAATTTGGGGGAAGGGAGACCGAGTTGCTGGGATGAAGATTTAAATTTCGTTCCATACGGGCGCCTGGGTGGCTCAGTCGGTTAAGCGTCCGGCTTCAGCTCAGGTCATGATCTCACGGTTCGTGGGTTTGAGCCCCACGTTGGGCTCTGTGCTGACAGCTAGCTCAGATCCTGGAGCCTGTCTTCAGATTCTGTGTCTCCCTCTCTCTCTGACCCTCCCCTGCTCACGTTGTCTCTCTCTCTCTCTCTCAAAAATAAATAAAAACATTAAAAAAAAAATAAATTTTGTTCCACAGATCTTCTCGTACTGCGTAAATTTTACTCGTGCATTACGTGGATAAAAGTAATTCATTTTCAGTAAGTTTCCTTAAAAAGTCAGTTTACCCCCAAAATAAGCAGAAGCTTCAGCTATCCTTACGCATACACACGCCACCAACCAAGGAAGAAGAAGGAGAGGCAGACAAGTCCTTTAGGCCCGCACTCAGGTCACGAGAGGGCCGCAGATGAGAGCGTCCCCACCCCACCCCAGCTTGGCCCTGAGCAGCCAAGGCGGAGCAGAGCGAGTGGAGCCGGCCCGCTCCTCCCCGCCAAGCCCTGTCCATCCCCCCACCTGGAACTCCACAGCTCTCTTGCTGGCCAGGTCTGCCTTGTTCCCTGCGAGCGCGATGACGATGTTGGGGCTGGCCTGCCTCTGCAGCTCCTTCACCCAGTTCTTGGCCCGTGCAAACGTATCCTGCGGAGACAAGGCCAGAATGTCAAGGAGACAGAGGCGGCAGTCTGCCTGGGGCGACTCACTTAGGAAAGCTCGAGCTGGCAGAGCCCAAGCGTCTGAGATGTTACCGCCCTGAAGATTCTGGTGAGACACCCCCAGGCGACAGAGGAAATCTGCCCACACCCCATCCAGGAACAAAGTGTTGAGAAGTAAGGGGAAATCTTTACTGTGTTGGTGATGTCATAGACCACGATGGCAGCTTGGGCCCCCCGATAGTACATGGGGGCCAGGCTGTGATACCGCTCCTGTCCAGCTGTGTCCCAGATCTCGAATTTGACTGTTGTGTCGTCCAAACAGACCGTCTGTGTGAGGAAGGCCGCTGGAAGAGGGAAGGTGGTGTTACACGGCAAGAAGCCACCCCACATGTCTCCCCAGTACTGCACGTGGGCTCTGGCACTGGGAGGCTCTTTGTGGAGATGGGCCCAGAAAAGCCCCCGCCCAGCGGCCGAAGCAGGCCTGACTGAGCAGGGCAGGGGGAGTTTGTATTTTCCTGTCAAGTGTCGAGGGGGCTGGGGGGGGCGTCGCACAGGCTTTAGAGACCCACGCTAGGCAAGGGCAGATTAGGAGCACCTCTGAGGAGGACTGGCAAGGGGCAAGAAACAGAACAGTCCAGGGGAAAAGGGACTCCAAGCACAGAAGGGTGGGCCCGCCCCGCCCACCCACTCCTCCCGGTCCCCCTCCCCACCTCTTCCCACAGAGAACAGTCCAGCTAGAAACCTCCAGAGCCCCACAGTTTGCTCCAGCCCAGGGGTATTACTGGCCCTTGGTTTCCTGAGGACACTCACACACTTAGCTACACTGGGGACGCCTGAAAGTACACACTGTTCCACTGCCAGGCGGAGGCTGGGTGGCTGGCTTCCCGGCTGCCCCTGCCACCTCCAGGCATGCTGGCTAGCCTCCACCCCCAGCTTTGACCTTGACCCATTCCTGATTGGCCACCCTGTGGTTCGACCTTCAGAGAACACAGTGACCCTATCTTTGCCTGAGGAGACAAGGGAGCATGTGGTGCTTGTGCACACGCTTTAGAGGAGGAGTCCCAGAGCCGAGACAGGCAGGTGGCAGTCCCCTCCCTGCCGGGACCCAGGGGAGGATCCCAGAGAGCTCAGAGTGGAGGCCAGCTCTCCTGCTCAGCCCTTCCCCCCACACCCCTGAGGCCCCGGGTTGGGGCACTGCCTCACTTCCCTGTCTCCGGCTCCTGACCTGAGTGCTGAGGAGGCAGCAGAGGATTGCTGACTCGGCCCATTTAGTTTCAGCTGCCTGGAAACCTCCCACCAAGAGGGCAGAGAAAGGGTGACTCAAGCCCAAGGTTGGCCTTGGCCCCTAAGATTTGTACAGGCCACTGAGGCAGGGAACTGAGCCCACACCCTTATGGGCTACAGGCTGACCACCGGGCAATCAATGATAGGCTCTGAGCTCGAGGGTAAAAGTCAACTTCAGAAACGTTGGTCCGCATACCAGGCCATTTTCCCATTCTGCAGAGTAGGAGAGGCCAGGACAGATGCACTGGCTGGTACAGTCAGAAAGACCCTCAGAGATCCAGACCAAGCCTCTCCCTTCCCAGAGGCCAGGTCAGAGGAGGGGCCTTAGCCATGGCCACGTAACAGTACAGTGGCATAATCAGGAGGAGAAGCCAGTTTTGGACTCCCAGCTAAGTCTTACTGGGTGATGGTGGGGACTCTGGCATGGAGACCAGCTGCTGGATTCGAATCCAGGGCCCAGTTGAGGAAGAGGTGCCGCTGCCCCAGGCATGTTTAGTCTCTCAGGGCAGGCGGCTCCCTTCCCCTCAGAGCCAACTCCCTTGTGCGCACTCACCTCCAATTGTGCTCTCCTGGTACTCATGGAACTGTCCCTTGACAAAGCGGAGCACGAGGCTGGATTTGCCCACCGCAGACTCCCCTAGCAGGACCAGCTTAAATTGACAGATCTTGTTCCCAGCAGCCGGTCCGTTGGGTCGCGCTGCACCTCCCCGACCCGCCATGGCCCGTCCTGCTGTAGTGGTACCAGTGAGCGTGGGGCAGGGGCCGGCGCTGTGCGAAGAGGCACTTAGTGAGGAGGGGGACCTCCAACTGCAAGAGAGATTGCCAGTACTGGTCAGGCCAGAGCCTGTCACACAGCAAGGCCTTGTTAAATCACAGGTCTCTCCTGCTGCCCTCCCTAAGGACCCGAATCCTCCCATCCTGCCAACCTGCTGACCCCCCCAACCCCCCAGAAGTTGAGAGAAGAGCCCTAACTAGGATGTACTACACATCTATTTGGCCTACAGTCATCTGAGCAGTGAAGACAAAAGCGGTCTCCCAACTCTAGGCTCACGGTTCCGAGCAAACATACTGACTTCCCAATCCCAAGTGTCATGTACATACAAATCAAACACGCACAAGAGAACATGGATATATGGCAGCCTGGTGACAGTCAAGTCAACAGGCTACTTGGAGCACCAAAAAATCAGGCGGGAAGATGCCAGGACCTAGGTGAACAAACAATGAACTTGTAGTCCCGTAGCTAAGATCACAGCCCACCTCTGTGCAAAGCCAGAGTGGATGGTGAGGCTGACCAGGGCACAGGGAATCTGGATAGAAAGCTCATGAGACAAAGTGCTTGGCCAACCTCGTGGGCACTCAGGGACCAGGGACTGGCCAGTGGAAGCTGCATTCAAAATAGCCATTTTGTCCTGCTATCTCTAGAAGGACTCACTTTCTCAGTCTGAGGCTGGACTGTGCACTGGAATCAAAGCCCCATTTCATTCCTTCATCTTGAACCTCTTCCTGGTTTTCTCAGTTTTTTTTTTTTAATGCTTTATTTTTGATACAGAGAGAGACAGAGCATGAGAGGGGAAGGGACAGAGAGAGAAGGAGACAGAACCAGAAGCAGGCTCCAGGCTCTGAGCTAGCTGTCAGCACAGAGCCTGACGCGGGGCTCGAACCCACAAACGTGAGATCTGACCTGAGCCGAAGTCGGAGGCTTAACCGACTGAGCCACACAGGCGCCCCTGGTTTTCTCAGTTTTGATGGACCAGAAGTCTCACACATTAATACACAAAACGCACACAAAACCAAACACACACCTGAGCCAGAGAGCTCCACCGACAGAACAGCTGCCAAATTTCCCTTTTCAACAGAGACCTCAGTTCCATTCTCCACTGGCAGAGGCCGAAGGTGACGCAGAGGAGGAACGGGGAGGTATGGGAGGTCAGACACAAACAAGGGACACTGAGCCCTGCACCCCAAGCAGCCGCTGTTCCACATTGCCATCTTAGTCACTCTGTTAGTGATAGCTTTGGAGGCGCAAAGAAGGATGAGGAGCCTATTTCCAGAAGCCTCTAGAAGACTTATACTCCAAAAACAGCAGAACACTGACAGAATGTTTTACAGACAAGTCCTGGGAGGAGTTATTTCATCCTAAACATCTGTATAGTGTCTGAACCTAAGCTGGAAAAAAAAAGCTTTGAGATTCAACCACCCTTAGAAGAAATGCGAGTCAATGTGGGAGGGGTCTTTGAAATAAGAGCCCAAGCAAGTACAGTCCAGACCTGCCCTCTCGGCAAGGAGAGTACACCCCGCCCCCCAGACCGAGGGCGGGGGCATGAATGAAGAGAAGGGTGTCTGTGGGCAGCGATGGGCTAGGCTCATGCAAGAGGCTGACGGCAAAGGGCTCGCTTTGTTCAATCTGAAATCCTTTTTCACATCCCTGTCCTCCTGGCAACTCATTTAAAAAGTGAGCTTCAGGAAGCATGATTCACTAGCCAGGAACAAGAGTTTCCTTTCTGGATAGCACCAAAGGAAAAGGGGTTTGAACTGGGAGCTACCTCTTCCCCAAGAATACAGGAAGGCAGCAGGGGTGGGGGGGGACCTTGATTAGTGACAAGAAATGCTAGTGCTATGATATTTTACAGTTTATATCTTTCTCTTTTTTATAAAAAAATTTTTTTAAATGTTTATTTATATCTGAGAGAGAGAGACCAAAACAGAGCATGAACAAGAAAGGGACAGAGAGAGGGAGACACAGAATCAGAAACAGGCTCCAGGCTCTGAGCTGTTGGCACCGAGCCCAACGCGGGGCTCAAACCCACAAACTGCGAGATCACGACCTGAGCCGAGGTTGGCGCTTAACCGACTGAGCCACCCAGGCGCCCCTACAACTTTCTCTCCCCGCCAGTCGTTGATGTCTGTGAGACTCTACGCCCTTGACGCAGGCTGTGTGCTTCTGGCTTCTTTAGGAGCCTTCCTCACAAGGCCTACTCCCACACACGGGTTCCAAGAGCGTGCTTGCCCAAAGAAATCCTTTTCAGAGCTGGCTAGCATTTACTGAGCAATTGCATAACCATGATCTCCCTTCAGCTTTAAAACAATCTCCCATTTTTTTCACATCGATAGCCTGCCCCTCAGGTGTGACATGCCCTGTGCGTGTAGGTGACAGAGCTGGATGCTCCTTTATCTCTGGGCCCATCTCCCTGCAGTGGGAAGAATGCTGGAGAAACACCCGCCCTGTTTCTGCTTGCTGGTGAGTGAGACCCTGAGACCCACTCTTGCGGCAGCAGCTAGCTGGCCTGCAAGGTGCAGCTCCAGCCGGCAGTCACAGTGATCTTGTAGGCCCTGACGCCTTCCAACTTTGGGGGCCAGGCAGGCGACAGCAGCAGAGGGAAACCACAATGGAAGTACAAGTTGGTTATTACCACAAATCCATGTGACACATCATCTTGGCTGGGCGGCAGAGTGTGTGGCTGGGGCACTACAGAAGGAGGCATGGAGTGGGAAGAGGGAAACGGAAGATGAGGTCCCCGATTCCAACAAAACCAAAGCAGCTGGGGCTGAGGGCTCCTGGGGTGGGGAGTCATCAGCACCCATAAGTCAAGAAAAACAGAGATAACATCTAAGTCTTGTCCCCATCGAATCAGTGGGTTTCCAAACCTGCCCAGACAGAACTTGATATTTTTAACAAGCCAGAAGGAGAGACAAGTAACTTATCCAGGAGTTCCTGACCTTGTCTGCACATCAAAATCCCCTGGGCAGCCAGCCCCTGGAGGTTCCCATGAAGGTTTGGAAGAGGGCCTGGGATCTGTTGGTTTTTTTTAAGGTATATTTTTGAAAACACCTGAGTGTGGGTGGGGCAGAGAGGGAGGGAGACAGAGAAGTTGAAGCCAGCTCCTTGTTGACGGCAGAGCCCCGTGCGGGCTTGAACTCGGGTCAGATCACAACCTGAGCCACAGTCGGGTGCTTAACCGACTGAGCCACCCAGGCGCCCCAAGTATCTGTACTTTTTTTAAAGCACTGCAGGTGCTCCATCTGGCGCAAACTGGCAGGTGACATATTCTGCCTGGCTGCTGACCCTGCCTTCCAGAGACACATGAGCAGGCAAACATGGCACTTTTTATGGCCTCTGCTGGCTCATGGTATTCCGGGCCCCACTCGGGGATCACATGAGCAAAGGTGATGACCTTCCCAGACACCTAATAAAGCTCAGAGGAAGCTGATTTTGCCACAAAGGGCATGCAAAGACGGGGGGGGGGGGTGTTGAAGACAGGCAAAGGCCACACCCAGAACCCTAGGAGGCTTTATGACTGGGAAGCTGAGGATGCACCCCGGTGGGTGGAAAAGGCTAATTCACCCACTTGAGCCCGCCTGCCAGCTGGGAGAGCGAGTCTCACTGTGGGAATCCACTGAACCAGAGGCAAGAATTACCCACACATACAGGCAGGTAACGGAATTATAACCAAAAATGCCACAGTAAAAGTCTCCTTTTAGATAAAAGTCAAATTCTCTTCAAGAGCTAAAGTTGTCGTCGGGAGTTTCTTATAAGATACAGAATAGGCCAGGGGCACCTGGGTGGCTCAGTCGGTTGAGCATTCAACTTGGGCTCAGGTCATGATCTTGCAGTTCGTGGGCTTGAGCCCCGCATCAGGCCCTGTGCTGACAGCTAGCTCAGAGCCTGGAGCCTGTCTTCAGATTCTGTGTCTCCCCCTCCCTCTAACCCTCCCCTGCTCAAGCTGTCTCTCTCTCTCTCTCTCTCTCAAAAGTAAATAAAACATTACAAATTTAAAAAAAAAAAAGATACAGAATGGGCCAAAGATTTTTTTTAACCAGTTTCTCTCACACCAGGAAAAATACACCAGTAGGATGGATTTCCTCCTCTATCTTTTCACGAAGCTGCTAAATGGGTAGAGCTTTAGACCCCTGGCAAGAGGCTCTCCTTGACATGACCTGCCCCCCTTATGCTCCAGGTCAGAACCTTGGTTTGTTCAGAGGTCACGGAGGATAAGCACCGTCTCCAATCTCATTATTTTCATAGGAAATGGAAGAGATCACAAGGACTGGGGGGCACCCGACATGTTCCCCCACCATGTACATGAAAGGGCAGAGGGACCCAAGCTGCTAAATATATGCCCCCCCCCTCCCCCCCAGTTCTGGGGCTGAGGGTGGGAGAGAGAGAGCGAAACAGCAAAAACACTACTCTTTCTTACTCTGGCTTTTCTCTGCACTGGATACTAGAAGGTCAGTGGGCACCAAACTTTTTTTTTTTAAATCAGAATCACCCAGGACATTTAGAAATAACCCTGACCAACTGAATTAAAATATCTAGAACTAGAGTCTGAAAAATGTTTTTAAAATAAGTTTCCCCAGTGATTCTAGGCAGCTGATTTAAGCATAAGAGCTACAGCTGAGGGCTCAGTTGGTTGAGTGTCGGATTTCGGCTCAGGTCATGATCTTGCAGTTGGCGAGTTCGAGCCCCACATCAGGCTCTGCACTCACTACTTGAGGGCCTGCTTCAGATCTGTCTCCCTCTTTCTCTGCCCCTCCCTCTCTCCCTTCGCACACAGGCACTTGCTTTCTCTCAAAAGTAAATAAACATTACAGGCACTCGCTTTCTCTCAAAAGTAAATAAACATTAAAGAGCTACAGCTGATACAGGAAGGAGGGAGGAATCCAAGGGACGGAAAGGCGCCCTTCCAGATGAGAGCCATGGACAATACAGGCGGATCAGACTGGGGGTGGGCACAGATTCCTGGCTTCACGCGACTCCTGAAGGCTCCAAGACCCCAGACGCTGGCGGAGTGCTGCCCTTCGCCCCAGTCTCCACTAGAAATGTCTCTTCTCTAACCGTGAGGTCACCCACTTCATGCTTGTTGTCCTTCCTGGTAAAAGAGTGAGCAATTCCAGCTGATGGGCGTCTCTCACGCTTCCTGTTTGCTTCAGAGACTTCCTCTAGCTGACAGTCCTGGCACAGCCTGGATAGTGAGCTGATTAGGGAAACCAATCAGACTCCACTGACCATAGGCTGAGAAGGGCTCACTCAAGGTTAGCCCCTGCGGGGGGAGGGGGGAGGACGGAGAACCAAGTGACCCTGCCCAGGGCCCCCTAAAAGGTGGTTCTGGCCAGTGACTCTTCAGCAATACTCTAGATGAAAGCATTCCTGCACATTTAATACTACAAGAGCTGGGCAAGAAAAGATGAGAGCAGAAGCAATGTGTTAGCCTAAAGAGAATGAAAAGTAGGGAACAGGAGAAGAGGTAATTAGGTTCAAAGGTGAAGGCAGAAGACACTAGAAAGCTCGAGTCAACCAGGGAGATGATTCACCCACAGGCTCCAGAACGCAGGTCTTCCTCAAAGGGGAAAGTCACCACTACCAGCACACAGGACCACAGGCCAGACTCACAGAAGGACTACCGGGCCTCTGGCTGGCTACAGACCCCGAAGGAAGAAAAATCTGAAGCAACATAAGTCATGAGCCACATGAGGTACCCACTCACCTTTCCTCAGCACAACTCACAGATTAGGACTCGGGAGACTGGTTTAGTTAGAGCCCGGCTCCCCCATTTACTAGGCGAGTGACCTTGGCCAAGTCAGACAGGCAACTACTGTCAGCTTCCATCTCCTATCTATGAAACGGTATTGTTTAATGCCAATCGCATGGGGTTGTTGTAAAGGTTAAATGAAACAATACGTAGTTTGTATAACACAGTATTAGGCTGAAGGTGAGGCTCCAGCAAATGACAGGTTCTTTATACTACTAAGGGCCTAACTAACTAGTTTTGACTCATGGGCTGTCAAAGCTCAAAGTCCTTGAAGACCTCATCTTCCTCTTTCCAATTACAGAGGAGGAGATGAAGCCAAAGCGAGGTAGCCTGCCTGCAGTCACAGCCCTATGGTGGCGGAGCCCAAGCCCAGGACTCGGACTTCCAGCAGGGCTTCCCCATCACAGATAAAAACCCGAGAATATTAACAGTGTCATTACAGTTGGCCTTAATAGAATGTGGCTTTTAACAATGGAAAAATGAGTTTGTATCAAACAGTAAAAAAAAAATATATATCTATATATGTATATATACATATACATATATATATGTATATATATATTGCTAGACGGGAAAATTTTATATCTTGATTGGGGAGGTGGAAACACGGATGTACGCAAATGTAAAAATCTATCAAACTGTCCAACTGAGTGAGATGTGTAAATCTTACTACATGTAAGTAACATGTCAATAAAGAATGTTTCTGTCAGAGAATTTTGCATACAGCAGTGAGAAAGCTTACAAATGATATGAAACCAATCTAGCTTCCCTGTATATATTTTCTGCCTCCTCTGTAGTATAACAAAATTCAGAATAATAAAGACAATCAAAAAGATGGATGGCTGAGTTAGAAGAGGGCCAAGAGAGGGGAGTCTGGCTGCCTCCATCAGAAGAGCATGCGACTCTTGATCTCGGGTTGTGAATTCAAGCCCCACGCTGGGTGTGGAGATTCCTTCATTAAAAAAAAAAAAAAACCTTAAAAAAAAAATAGAGCGGGGCGTGTCTGGGTGGCTTAAACAGTTAAGTGTCCGATTCTTGATTTTGACTCAGGTCATGATTTCACAGTTTGTGAGTTTGATCCCCGCATCTGGCTCTGAACTGACTGTACAAAGCCTGCTTGGGGTTCTCACTCCCTCTCTCTTTGCTGCTCCCCCACACATGCACACGCACATGCTCTCTCTCTCAAAATAAATTAATAAACGTAAAAAAAAAATAAAGGGCAGAGAAAGAACAAAAGTACTCAGCTAACAAGGTGCAAGCTAATAGGATTCAATACATATAGAACTGCTACACACATACTAAGAATATATTTGTGCTTGACTGCGGACTAAAGAATTTTAAAGTTGCTTAGAGCTTCATAATACAAAGGGAAGGTGACATTTATGTCTTTTCAGTGAGCAGAAAGGTTACCACAGTGATGCTGTGCACCTCCAACCAGTCCAGAGAGTCTTCAGAGTCTGCAGGGGTTAAGTGGAGCAGGTCAGGGGATGGAATCAAGGAGAAGCTTACAAGCCCAGGTTAAGATTTGGGGAGAACTCGGACAAGGTGGGTCAGGCCAGGGCTGGGGCCCCTCATCCCACCACAACGCAGATGATTCAGGATTCGGAGAGCTGGCAGGAGAGGAAGGGGGTGCCATGTTTAACAGTCACACAAGAGGACCCCCTTTCCAGGGGAAGGGAGGGAAATCATCCCAGAGAGGGACTCAGAGCAAGCTGGCTCCCCTACCACTGCCACAGGTCCTTGTATCGGCTCCCAGCCCTTAACCTATCTCCCTTAGCCGGATCAGTTTCAGCGCACTCCCCTTTCAACCTGAACTCTTCTGGGGCTGGCTGCTTGGGCTTCCCCACCGCAATGGGGCCCTGACAGCATCCATGGGGGCTTCAGCGGGGGCCACTAACTGCACTGACACCTGCAAAAGAAGCCAGTGTGCAGAGGCTCCAGGAGTCTGAAACCCTACATGCACGTGACCAAGCAGTCCTTCCCACTCTCCAGATAGGAACCAGGCACTCTATAGCCCTTTCCCCTGGGCAGAAAGAAGCCAAGCTGAGTGAGGCGGAAGCCACCCCTGAGGGACAGAGCCCCAGGTTCCCGGAGCCCCGCCCCATTAAGAACACCCAGAAAGCCTTCCCTGAGCTCCGCACTGCTTTCCCGGCTCTCAACAACAGACGGTCCTGAGAGGCTGACAGAAGCAGACCCTGCGCTTTCAGGTGGAGGATGGAAACCTCCAGTCCCTGTACCCACGGGGGAGGAAGACTGATGGGTGGGAAGGCATCACGTATCTGCTGACACAGCACGGTCAGTGTGGCCTGCCGGTACTGTCCACAGAAGGGCCCCAGGAGTCACGGGCAGCTCTGAGATCCTCCTTCACTGGTCGTGCTGGCCGACAGAGCCAGGCATTCGGGTGGCAGGTAGTGAAGAAGGCCAGACAGACAGGGGACCTCCTGCGGCTGCACCAGGCAAGGTTCGCACTGCCTCTTGACTCTAAGAGGCACTGGGGGCCCCAGGTGCTGACACTGACACTCCTAAAAGACTATTCTCCCTAAGGGGACCCGGTCTCCGACTCAGCACACCCCAGTCGGCAGGGCTGTGGTGGACCCTCTGGCCCCGCCCGGGGCAGCTAAGAAGTCGCAGGCAAAAGCTGGATTGAAGTTTGGCACCTCCTGCGGCACAAATCCACTCACAGCTAGCTACAAGCCATGACAGGGACAGGACTGAGGCGGAGCGATGGCTCACACGCCACCACCCAACTCTTCACCTGCCGGGGCCAGAGAGAGGGTGCAAGGAGAGCCGGCCAAGCACAGGTTCTTCCCTGCTGTGACCCCAGGATGGGGTGCGGGTTATGTGACAGCCAGTGGAATCAGACTTGGGGGCCTGTTGACCCACGAGCCTCAGGACTACCCTGTATTTGTTCCACTCGTGCAGCTACTATTTTTATTTATGTATTTATTATTTAAAACATTTTTGTAATGTTTCTTTTTGAGAGACAGTGAGAGTGTGAGCAGGGGAGGGGCAGAGAGAGAAGGAGACACAGAACCCAAAGGCTCCAGGCTCTGAGCTGTCAGCTCAGAGCTCAACATGGGCTCAAACCCACAAACCAAGAGATGACTTGAACCAAAGTTGAGCACCCAGGCGCCCCTCGTGCAGTTCCTATTTACTTAGGACAGTTCTAGCTGGGAGCTCAGCAACGCAGGGACCATCTTCCCCTCTGGCTCTGGAGGGTCTCTGAGGGGCCAGGAGGCCCAGCCATGCCAGCTGCCACTTCTGCTCTTGCCACAGGCCCGGAAAGACACCAAGAACCTCTGCTGAATGTCAGGGTCATCAGCCACACCTGTTTGTTGGACTACTCATACCAACAAGTGCAACTGACATCCCTCACCAACCCTACCTGGCTTTACCAGAAAACAAAAGAAAGCCAAGCGAATTCACTGCCCTCGGCTTCTAAACAGGGAGCAGAAGACAGAAGCTGTGTCTGAGAGGTGAATGGGGAAAACAGATCAGGTCTCAGACACCAGCAAACCAAATTCCTCTTGCTCAGACACCACATACGCTGCGGTTCAGAGGCCACCCAACTAACAAGACACAAGGTCAAAGTTCCACTGTGAGACCTGGGGGATGAAGGCTGCTCTCAGAGCCTGGACACCAAAGCACAGTATTTTAGGTCACAGTATTTTAGGTGGACTTCGTTCGTTCTTTCTTTTTCTTTCTTTCTTTCTTTCTTTCTTTCTTTCTTTCTTTTCTCTCTCTCTCTCTCTCTCTCTCTCTCTCTCTCTCTCTCTCTCTCTCTCTCTCTCTCTCCCTTTCCTTTCTTTCTTTCCTTTCTCTCTTTCTTTCTTTGAGGGAGAGAGCAAGCGAGCAAGCAGGAGAGGGGCAGAGAGGAGGGAGAGAGGATCCCAAGCAGGCTCTGTGCTGAGCCCAGCGCGAGACTCAAACTCACGAATCCTGAGATTATGACCTAAGTCAAAGTTGGATGCTCAACCAACGGAGCCACCCAGGTGCCCCTGATTTTTCTTTCTTAATCACTGCTGAACAAAATGCAGAAAGAGTGCCAGATGAAGAAACCAGGCCATGAATGAGTCCAAACACGTTTCAATGAATGAATCCTACTTCTACTTCCAATGGCCCCAAATTATCATAAGACTGTTAGAGGTGGCAAGAGGCTGGAGAACTTGGGGGCTTGGGATTAGGAGTGAAAAGGGTAGAGAAATTAAGGGCACTGTCACAAATGAAAAGGATCTCACAACAACATTCTGCATGGCTGCACTATGGGTTTCCTTTGTTTGTTTTAATGTTTACTTTATTTTTGAGAGAGACAGAGCACAAGCAGGGGAAGGACAGAGAGGGAAACACAGAATCTGAAGCAGGCTCCAGGTTCTGATCGGTCAGCACAGGGCCGGACATGGGGCTCGAACTCATGAACTGTGAGATCATGACCTGAGCCAAAGTCAGAAGCTTAACCGACTGAGTCGCCCAGGCGCTCCCTTTGTTTTAACAGCACATAGTATCAAGCCTGACGCACAGTAGGTGCTTGTAAATGTGGTGAACGGAGACTGCAGTACCAGGCCTGGTTGGGTCTGGCAAGTGATGGGGCAGGGGAAGGCTTAAATCCACATCCACCTGCTAGGCTGCTCACGCCCCACTGCGGAGCCATAGCCCAGCCAACGAGCCTCTTCACTACTTCAGACAGGACCACTTAGGTTCCTTCTGCATAGGGTCTAAGAGCACAAGTGCTGGAGTCAGACCAACTCCAGTTCACGTCCTAGAGCCACCACTTACTAGGGTGACCTGGTGTTGTATCCCTGCACCCATTTTCTGATACATAAAATAGAAAGACTGATGCCCATCTCCTGAGGCTGCTGGGAAGAGGATACATGTAAGACTCTTAGCAGACATGGGGCGCCTGGGTGGCTCAGTCGATTAAGTGTCCAGCTTCAGCTCAGGTCATAATCTCATGGTTCGTGGGTTCGAGCCCCCCGTTGGGCTCTGTGCTGACAGCTAGCTCAGAGCCTGGAGCCTGCTTTGGATTCTGTGTCTCCTTCTCTCTCTGATCCTTCCCTGCTCACGCTGTCTCTCTCTGTCTCTCAAAAATAAGTAAAAAACATTAAAAAAAAAAAAAAAAGACTCTTAGCAGAGGGCCTGGCTCTGAATAAGCACTCAGCAAATGTTCCTAGGTCAGGGAAGCCCCTGCCCCTGGAGGTATCCACAAGAAAAGCAGATCCTCAATTGGTATTTCATTCGCTAGTCACACATTCCTTCTGCTTGCAGTATCCTTGGACCCCATTCTTCAATGACCCTCTTTGGAGAGAATGCTGAATACGTCAACTATGGTCTGAATGCCTGTGTTCCCCCCACCCCTATATTCATACACTGAAATCCTAATCCCAATGTGATGGTATCTGGAGGTGGGGACTTGGGGAGGTGATTAGGCCATTCGGGCAGCAGGTTCATGATTGGGATTCGTGCCCTTTTAAAGGAGGCTCCAGAGAGCTCCCCTGTCCCTGCCGCCCGGTGAGGACATGGTGAGAAGTCAGCCTGGAAGAGGGCCTTCGCCACAACATGACCATGTTGGCTACCCCTCTGATCTTGGACTTCCAGCCTCTAGAATTGTGAAAAATAAATGTCCTTGTGTATAAGCCAGGCAGTCTGCGGCATTATGGTATGGCAGCCGGAACAGACGAAGATGGCGACTTTCAACAGTGTCCTAGAAAAAGGAACAGTTCACCCTTGATGTCCTGTGTCCTGTCAATAACCCTCACCCTGTATTCTCTGGAGACTGGCTTCCAAAGCCACATGAATGGGGGGGAGGGGCACCACTATCCTGAAAAGTCAGCAGAGTTGAACCCTCAATCAGGTAAACCACAACCTCTTAAAAAAAAGAAGAAGAAGAAGGAGAAAGACCCTCACAAGAGAAAGCACCTCAAAGCCCAAATGCCCTTCCTTCCATTTCAAAGCCTCTTTCAGGAAAGGGAAGAAGTAGTTCAGTTGTGGAGAGGGGGGAGGGGGCAGCACCAGGACAGCTGACAAAGAAACCAGAGTTCCTTTTAAAGAACCAGGCTGAAAATGCTAGAGGTTTGGAAATTGGCGTCATTAATCACCACAGCCTCTGAGCAGCTCAGAGAGCAATGTGATGACTAGGAGAGCAGCCAGGGTGAGGAAGGCCACCCACGCCCTCCCCCACTCCCCGGATGCTCTGACAGAGCCACCTGAAGGGGACACACATGCAGCTATGAATAGAAGACTAGAGGCTTGTAAACCAACTCCGGGTGAGATCCCAAGTTAGTGTTTCCAGAAGGGCTCAAGTTACACATCTTCAGAGGGCTGACAGTACAACGTAAGGATTTAAGCTATTCAATGATTCAGGATCACAGCTCAGAGTGACAGTCTGCCCTGGGACCGCCTAGGGCCACAAACCCTCCCAAAGGGGAGGTCTGTTTCTGAATGGCAGCAAAAGAACACTGGTCCAGGCCGCCAAGGACTCTCCTCTAAGACAGAGTTCTGGAAGGTTTGGCTGGAGAGCTTGGCACCTGAAATAGAGGATGATTATGTATCTCATCTTCCCAACTGGATAGTAAATGCCAGAGTAAACACCAAATCTGACCATTCGGGGATCAGTCCAGCTGCTGGATGAGTCAAAACATCAGGCAGGGCGACAGAAGGTATGAATGGGTGAGTCGAGAAGCAATAGCCTGGTACCAGGATCAACTGCCAGGAATCTCCCATACACGTTCCCCAGGGACATCTACACCTTGTCGAACTGGGGTGTCTTCAGTGACCAACCAGCAAAAGAAACATCTTGAATGCATCCACACAGCTTGATATCAACATAGTTAGAGGATAAGTTGCTAAAAAAAAAAAAAAAAAAAAAAAGGCAGTGGTCTTGAAGAGACAGGAGATTCCAGGACTGGGGCAGGAAATACACAAGGTGAGCCTGGAGCATCTTGCGGTGACGTTAAAGAAGTGCTCAAAAGGGGCATGGGCGGGGAGGGCGCGCGGGCGGCTCAGCCGGTTAAGCGTCTGACTTCAGCTCTGGTCATGATCTCCTGGTTCATGAGTTCGAGCCCCACATTGGGCTCTGTGCTGACAGCTTGGAGCCAGGAGCCTGCCTCAGGTTCTGTGTCTCTCTCTCTGCCCACCCCCCACTCCCACTCTGTCTCTCTCAAAAATAAATAAACATTAAAAAAAAGTGCTAAAAAATTGGAAATCCCCTCTGCCCCTTCCCCCGCAGTGATGGGGTGGGTCAAAGGGATCTGCAAGAACTCCCAGTGACCAGATCTAGAACAATCTGAGCAATAAAAAAAGTCATACTGATTACAAACCAAAGTATAAATAGCCATGAATCCATACTGTTATAAATAAATGAATGAATGGGGTGCCTGGGTGGCTCAGTCGGTTAAGCATCCAACTCTTGATCTCAGCTCAAGTCATGAATTCACCGTTCGTGGGAGTGAGCCCTGCATCTGGCTCTGTGCTGACAGATTGGGATTCTCTCTCTCCCTCTCTCTCTGCCCCTCCCCTGCTCTCTCTCTCTCAAAATAAGTAAATTCTTTTTTTTTAGTGTTTTATTTATTTTTGATACAGAGAGAGACAGAGCATGAGAGGGGGAGGGGCAGAGAGAGGAGACACAGAACCGGAAGCAGGCTCCAGGCTCTGAGCTACCTGTCAGCACAGAGCCTGATGCGGGGCTCGAACTCACAGACGTGAGATCTGACCTGAGCCGAAGTCGGAGGCTTAACCAACAGAGCCACCCAGGCGCCCCAGTAAATTCTTTAATTAAACCTAAAAAAACTAAATGAATAAAGAAATGAGGGACAACAAACTATTCTCTCCTATACAAGAATCCCAAATTATTCATGTAGATACACTGCCCACAAGGAGAGAAGCATAGACCCCCGGTCAAGTGTACGCTACACAAAATGACTTCTTTCAAAGAGGACAGGACAGAAAGAGGAGGGGAGACAGCGACTTTTTAGTGGAGAAACCTGACAAAGGTCACCACAGCCAGGTGACCAAGGCTGACATCAACCGTGATAAGTCACGTTAACTGCCTGTACTCCTGACGTGTGATGAAAGTGGCAGTTTACCTGTGTGGTCTTCCTCCCCCTGACTCAAAACCCCAGAGTAATCATGAGAAAAACATTAAATGAATCTCAACCAAAAACACTAAAAAATATCTGAGCAGTACTCCTCAAAATGGTCCAGCTCATCAAAAACAAGGAAAGTCTAAGAAACCGTCTCAGCCAAGAGGAGCACAAGGAGACACGACGACTGAATGTAACACGGTGTCCGGATGGGATCTTGGAACGGGAAAAGGACCTTAGATAAAAGAGAAAGGAATCAGAGCGCAGTGTAGACCTTTCATGATGAATTATGTATCAAAATTGGTTCACTCAGTGTGACATGTGTGATACTGATGTAAGATGTTAATAACAGCGGAAAGTGAGTGAGCAAGAAAACTGGAAACTGTTCTACCTTTGCAGTTTTTCTAAAACTATTCTGAAATAAAGTTTATTAAAAAAAAAAAAAAGGCAGTGGCCCATCTTGTGGCAAAATGAAATCCAAGGACACCAGTGACCGTAAACTCGTGTTCCTAAGAGAAGTGAACTCTCTGCGGAGCCGCACTGAGGGGTGTGTGGGAAGAGGCATGCCAGGAGCCACATTCAGTGGTCCTGAGGCGTCCCATTCCGCAGGCACGGGGCCTGGGAGGTCACAAAGCGAAGGCTGCTCGCACCGCTGCCGGTCTCCACAGAGGCTGGCACTGCTTTCTTAAGACCTCCCTCCTTCACAAATGAGCCTACGCAGAAGTACAAAGCAGCAGCCCCGGACCAGAGGTAAAGTCACCCCGGTGATCTTGCTGAGTCCCGGCCTGGCATAAGTGCCACCTCACCACGAGCAGCCACAGAAGCACAGCTACCAAGTCCACGTGCTGTAGAAGGTGGCCGGCAGAAAGTGGATGACCAAAGCCATGGCCACCTTTCCTGATGAAACCCTTCATTGGAAAGACTGGAGACTGGGAGATCACTACCCTCTGGCAATTCAGTCTGTGACTTGTTTCCACCTGTAACATTCAGCCCATTCACCTGTTTGCTCTCATGCTTCGGAGCAACTTGCTGGAGGACGGGCCAAAGATACGGCCCAGGCTTTGGGATCCACACTGTGTGAGTTCAGAAAGCATGTGTGAAAAGATGTGGGCAGCCACGTGCTTCAAGGGCACCTATGAATGTCTGCCCTTTCCTTTAACAAGCCCTGTGGGAGGCTTTCCACGCTGGGGACCCTGGGAGGACTGGACACACAGATAAAACGGGACACGATCCGCGCCCCTCCAGGGCTCATGCACCAGACAAGGGGTCCTAAGAACAAAGTGCAGGGAAGAGAAAAGCTCTGAGCCTACTTGGGGGAAGGGAAGGCTTCACAGAGGAAGTGATGTTCCGAGGGTCAACTGCACTTTAAGAAAAAAAGTCGGGAGATGTGGCTCTGTGCAGGTGAGGGCAGAGAAGAGCCTTCGAGGCAAAGGGAGGAGCACACAGCCCAGAAATGGGACAAGAGGGGTTATTCTGCACGGGTATCCGAGCACAGACTCGATTCTGACCCCTGACCGAGAGTTCCCCACCATAACGAGGGTATTAAACACAGTACCGCCCTCCTGGGGCTGTCAGGAAGATTAAGGACATTAGAAGGACTGAGGAGAACACCTGGCGTATAGTAAGCAAAGCTCAAAAAGTTGCATTTTTACTTGTGTTATTGTTCCTCCATACAGGAGATGGGGATATTTAATCTGAAAACTACTCTCTTAAAATACCAGGCTATTAATGTGGAAGACTCCTCAAGATATATTCCAATTCTCTGCCATGACTCTTGGAAGCACTATTACCTGGACTTGGTGACATCCCAGTTTATAAACCCTATCCTCCGGGTCGCTTCAGGTCATGCTCTCAGCTCACGTTCTCAAGGTTCTGAGGTGGAGCCCTGCATCAGGCTCTGCGTTGATCGTGTGGAGACTGCTTGGGATTCTCTTTCCCTCTCTCTCTGCCCCTCTCCTGCTTGTTCTCTCTCTCTCCCCCAAAATAAATGAGTAACTTAAGGGGCGCCTGGGTGGCTCAGTCGGTTAAGTGTCCGACTTTGGCTTAGGTCATGATCTCAGTTTGTGGGTTCGAGCCCAGCATCAGGCTCTATGCTGACAGCTCAGAGCTTAGAGCCTGCTTCAGATTCTGCGTTCCCCTCTTTCTCTGCTCCTCCTCGGCTCATGCTCTCTCTCGCTCTTGCTCTCAAAAATAAACATTAAAAAAATATTTAAAATAAATAAATAAACTTCAAAAAAAGTATTATAAATCCTACCTGAAGCTGAGTGCTTCTCAAATAGCCTCAACCAAAGTACCTCTGACTTTTGGAGGAGGAAATGCAAAACCCCAAGAATCTGGGAATTGAACCCAAAGCAGCCTGCCATCAACAAAATAGTATCGTTCAGTTTCTTGTTGTAGCTTAAATTCATGTAAACTTTGCGTTCCAATCTGTAATCGACCCAGGACTATTTTAATATAAAAATGCTTAAAACTAAGATGGAAGTGTCTAGAAAATGCAAAGACCCCTCTTAGTCTGTGGCATGGACTATCCACAGCACAGGACCCCAGCAGGGACCAAGACCCCAGTAGAAGAAGCACAGTCATGGCCTTAGAGTTCTCTTCTGGAAGCTGGGAATCCCACCCACATCCATTCTGATCGGCACCTATGAGATGAGACAACACGGGAAACCATGAAGCAGAACAGCAACACTTGGTACAAATGCCAAATCAGAATCCTAGGGATGAATTATAATGCGCCTTCAACACCCCACTGACCCACAAAGTTGCTATCTGTGAGTATCCATCTATCCTGCACCAGGCACTAGACTAGCTCCTTCACCTTGTTTCTACTTCTGCAAAATACTTTGTATCCCCATTTTACTGGGAGAAACAGAGGCGCAACAGGATCAAGCAACAAGTCCAAGGCCATGCGACGGGTAAGTGGGGGAGTCCAGATGACAACTCTGCTCTGGCTGACTCTCAGGCTCTCCTGCTTTTGTGGTAACTTCTCTGTTTACAGGGCAAGGCTCAGAGGAAGAAGGCTCTCGCTGAGAAGGACCTGCTTCGTGGAGGTGAATTTAAATTTATGACCTTGCTGCTTCCACGTAAATTCTAGTGAAAGGAGCTACTGGTGGGCAGTCACGTTCTTCCTACCCACGAGCAGCAAGGGGAATCAGGGGGCGAAGCAGAAGCCGGCTCTGCGGCTCCCAACACCCATAACCCTCCCCAGAGAGACCCCTGAGCCCACTCACTTTTACTTTCATTTTCTAGCCATCACGACTTTCCCAGAAGTTAATGGTACAGATGTCAGCAAACTCTCCCGCGCTGAAGAGTACTGACTTGGGACTCATAACTACCACGGTCCCCAGAGGCAGAGATGGGGGTTGAGGAGGATAGGAAGGTGGAGTGGGGGTGGAGAAGAAAACAGAAGCAGAGGAGGGGCGTCAATGACAGGGATGCTACAGGGTCTGTAGTGGGGCCTCTGCTCGCTCACCCTGCAGGCCCATTCCTTGAAGCGGCCTGAAGAAGGGCCCACTCCCAGGGAAGAGGCACTCGGAAAGAAGGGCCCACTCCCAGGGAAGAGGCACTCGGAATCCTAAATCACAATCTCTGGCTCTCCCACCTTCTAACCGGATGACCTAAGGCTAGCTACTTGAAATTCCTTCAGCATCATCTCTTAAACGGAGATACAAAATCTCATGATCTCCCAGGACTCTTGTAGGGAACAGGTATGAAAAGAACTTTGTTTCCTGGGAGGACAGTGCGTGAAAAACCCTGCAACTTTAAAATGGTTTCTAAAAATCCGTCGTTACCACCTCTGTCACATGAAGGCAGAAAAGGCCAACTAGTTGAAAGAGGCACGAGATGACAGGCTTCTGTGGCACACAGGGCCCTTCCTTTTTCTGCGAAGCCATGTCCGAGCTCTGCTTGGACTCTACAATCCCTGGATACCGGAAGCGGCTGCCTAACTACCCGGGGCATTGATGCCTGCCACATCTCTCTGACAGGGAGAGCTTGTCCTTCGAAACCCTGTTTCAGAATCCTAGCTGGGAGAGCATATCCAGACAAAAAGGGGTCCCGGAGAAGGCTGGCAGCCTCATCCTGTGACTCCTGAAGAGTTCCAGAAACCACAGCCCACGACAGAGGAGAGAAGTTTGGTCAGAGACCAATGGCCACCGAGCACTCAGGCCTGCCCCTCAGAGGCACAGGCTGACCAGCTTAGAGAAACCAGACTGGCCACAGATGTCTCCAGCAACCCTCCAAAGGAGACCACACTAGGGGTCCAACTGCTGACCCCAATAAGGCAGGCTCTTTTGTTGTCCAACACAAAATGAAATGAGTACATCCCAGGTCTAGCTCAAAAGTTTGTAGGAGTCAGACACCAGTGAAGAAGAAGTCAGAAAGGTCTCAAGGCAAAAAACGTTTAGCACCTGTAAGGGCAGTAAAGATGGCACAGGACACTGAAGAGCTACAGAAATTCCCAAAGACTGCACAGCCTCTCCTCCCCTCCTTGGAGGTAGATAGCAAGGGTCAGTCATAGCCTCAAAGAGTCAGGCCACTCTCATTAAGGTACGGTCTTGGCCTGTACTTTGGCCACCTAACAAAGAACCTCCCAGCCTGGTCTGAGACAACAGCCATTTCACACACCGAGGTCCCAAGCACTAGACAAGGATCAGATGTCAGTAGAGGCTGCCTCTTGGAAAGGCTTGGGGGGGGGGGGGGGGGGGGAATCAGCCCTTTCTGGCAGGTATGGGAATTCCTTGGGCTACAAAAATTAGCACATTAAGTACCCGGGGGTGCCAGTGTGCTCTCACCTTACTCCTCTGTAATCTACAATTTGTCCAAGCTCAGAAGGGACTGGGGAGGCCCAAGGACTAGAAGTGGCATAGACCTGTTGATCAAGGAGGTGCATGTGTGTTTGAGAGTGGGAAAGAGATGGGCCAGGGCCCCTTGACTCCGGATTCCTAGTTTTTGGTCTTTTCCCTCCTCCCTAAAGACCAGCAGACAACAGTCCTAGGAGGGGCAGTCCCTCTGAAGCAGCTTGGAAACCACTCACGTGCTCTGGGAGGACAGAACTGAGCCTGGAGCAAGGGGGAAGGGGGAGGGGGGGAGAGAGAAGATAATGAATGGGCAGATCCACCCTGATCTGCGATCTGGAGCTAGGATTAAGCAAACCTCAGCTAAATTTTTCAGAGACAGGAAGAGAAATACACTCAGAAAACACAACTAGGGAACAACATAACTAGAGGACAGATTTAGGGGTGGAGGGTACAAGACAAGAAGACAGCTCACCCCTAAAAAGTGCCCAAGACTTCAAATGCTGCTGAGATCCTGGCTGGCTCCTTGGCTTGAGGAAAGAGGGGAAGGGAGGAGGTATGGGAGCCTGTGCGAGTGGAACGCTGTCAGCCAGGCCCCCTCCGCCCCCCAGGAAATCGAGATAAAATTTCTCTAGGGCTGGAGGGGACAACTGTTTTTGTGGGACAGTGTGGGCTGGGGGGCGGGGAGGAAAACGGCGACAGCACTCCTCGCCACCTCTATAGAGAAGGAAGACCGCCTCCTTCATACCTAGCAAAGATTCCTCCAGTTCTGGGAGAATTTGGGGTCTCTCCCTCCCACAACTGGACTGGACAGGCCAGAGGAGAGCCCTGGAGGTTTCTCAAGGCTCATAAAGGGCAGGTAAGGGTGGGTAAGAAGGGCCCCCTTTTGGCCCGACGCCTGGGGAGCCCCTTAAGAGGGGGCTACGGGTCGGGGGAGGGGTCAGTATCCCCCTAAGCCGAGGTTGGGCGGGAGGAAGTGCTGCCCCGAAGAAGGTTCAACGCGAGCGAAACACTGGGTCCCGGGACAGGCACACTCACGGCGGCTTCGGGGTGGCGGTGTTACTTGGGGCCGGGGCTCGGACAGGCTCCGCTCCTCTGCCCCCGGCGGTGTCCCAGGCTCCGGCCTCCACTTCCGCCTTTCAGCCGCTCCGGATCCGGATCTCCACCTCAGACCCGCCCCTCAACACACCCAGGTGACTGACAGGGAGGAGAGGCCAATGGGAGGCACTGTTGGCCGACTTACCAGCGGCGCCTGTAGGGGGCCTGGGCGAGGCGGGAGAGCGAGCGCGAGGGATGGCGGGACTTGTAGTTCAGAGCGCTGGGAGGAGCCAGGGCCGCCTGGGACTTAGGGTTAGGGTGGAGCCCGCTGCCGGCGAGGCGGAGCCCGGCCGGGAAATTTTTAAAGCCAGGGCTGCCAAAAGCGTCACCCAGGGTTCCAGGAGCCCCGAGGGGAGGCGGGTGGGAGAGCGCTGGAAGAGGACAGACGACTGTGTGCGCCGAATTGGGAAAGGAAAAATATGGTGTGAATGAATAATGCACAGGAGGCCGCAGTCCTGAGCACTGGCTAAACCGGAGAAGCCTCTGCACAGAGCTGCCAAGTCAGCTGTTGGGGACATTCTGTTATGAGGAAGATGATGGAAGTGCTATAGGAAGGGTTCTCTGGAGGTGAACCAGAGAGATCAAAAGGAGAGCCCCTGCCACTGCTCAGCCGAAACGAGGACCCTCCTCCTTTGGCTCAACACCAAGACACACCAGGATCACCTCTACCTCTGCCTGCCCCAACCCCCAACCAGAACCAGCTCATGTCTCTTATGCCAAATATGGAGCCGGACTACTTCTGCTTTGCTCTCCCCATCCATAAATACATATTAGAACCATTTCTGTTTGCCTCCCCCACCTTGACCTCCATATGCATCAGGACTATTTCTTTTTTTCTTTTTTCTTTTTCTTTTCCTTTTCCTTTCCTTTCCTTTCCTTTTTTCTTTTCTTTCCTTCCTTCCTTTCTCTCTCTCTCTTTTTTTTTTTTTTTTTACTTCCCTCAATATGGATTAGGACCACTCTGTCTCCCCCCACCCCCATCCCCCAACACAGCCCGGTATCTCCTCTGCTTTTGCACCCCATTCCCAGGAATACTATTCAAAACTTGTATGGAATCAAAGCTCAGCCTAGAGACAGCTGTGGATTATTCTTGTGACACCTGCTAACACAAATCATACTTTGGAGCCTGAGCTGGAGAATCAACGCGTTTGGGACAGCCTGCTGCAAAACTGCCTACACCTAGTTCCATCTGGTCACTGGGGTGCTACTTTCTAACAATAGCTGTAACCCCCATCTCCCCACCCCTGCATCCCTGCAGTGAACATCTGAGAAGTGAAAGCTAATAGGGAAGAGAGGACTTCGAAGAGCAAAGGAGAAAGGCAGAGTGGAATTCCTAGCAGATTTTTGGCTAGTGACAAGCTTTTCCCCAGACCCTGCTGTACCTAGCCTGTAATAGGTACAGGATTGGTTATACAAGATCAGTGGGGAGTCCCACGGGCTACCTTTCCAGGGCTGGAGGTGAGCCTGAGTCAGGCCTCTCACATACTGTATCTGAATCTGTGGCTGTCATGGGTGGGAGGAGGAGGGGTTTAACGGGCCCACAGTGACTCATTAAAGTTTCTACCTCATCCCTGGGGTTTCTGGTGGCGTGAATGTGGTGCCAAGTGGATTGCTTGGCGCCTTTGCCCTTCCTAGAGACAGCAACAGGGCCCTGGGGTGCGGTGGGGAGTGACTGTCCTGTAGGCTCCTCCAAAGCCCTAGAGCTCTCAGACCAACTCCCAGAAACAGCCAGAGCCAACAACTACAAAAATAAAGCATTTATTTCCTATCCAAAAGTGAGCCCTGGGTGTTGGGGGGCAAAGGAAAACTGGAGACCAGGGTGGGTTTGTGAGAAGTCAGGGCCCTGAGCGAGAACGCATTGGGTGCGGGAAGAACAGGCTTGGCTGAGGTCTGGGGAGGGGAGGGGTAGGGAGTGCCGTGGGGACTGTTTCAAGTTGCTGGCAGCAGAAGAGACCACCTTCAGGGACAGCCTGCAGAAAAATAAAAACAGATGTTGACAGGCCCAGGCCCGGGGGTAGACGCTGACATTTCTGGCACTCTCTGAGGCACAGGAACCCAGGGAGGACACTCTAAGGCAAGAACTGCAAACCCAAATACCTACAGAGACCAGACAAAGAAGTCAAATGAAGGAAGCTAGCTAGGTGTTGGGAGATGATCTAGAAATGCGGGGACTGTGAGGAAGTGGAGAGCGCAGGCCCCATCTCAAGAGGACTGTGGCCACGCAACGCCAGTGGATTATTGCCAGGTGGAATGTTGGCCCAGGGTTGCCAAAACTCCCCAAATTTTTTAGAGAAACTAGAATATCTGGATATTTATGTGAATTCCAATTTTTAGTGTCAACAACTCATTTGTATCTTACCACACACACACACACACACACACACACACACACACAATCTGCAAGAACTGAGGAATTCTTATCTGGGGGCCATCCATTTGTTTCTTGTGTAGGCTGAGGGATGGGGTGAGCCCCTGCAGCCTGGGAGGCATAAGGAGTCTTGGGCTATTCAGATGCCAGCTGGGATCTCAAACCTACCCATGTCAAGGTGACATCGATCCCAAGGTCTCCAGCAGAGCCCAGGGGCTGGGACAGAAGGCCTCACAATGTCACTAAGCTATCTCTGTAGTGGAATCTGCAGTCTGTCCCTCCTGCCTTAGACACCAAGATCCTGCCTGCTCTTGCCTCAGTCTTCGTGGGCTTGACCTGGGACCCTGCCCCAGTCCCCGATGCTCCCCAGTATCTACCTGCCTCCAGGTCCTCGGGAGAAAGCAGGACATGTCATCTGCCCAGCCTGATCGGCACTGCATTCCATCTCATGCCTGTTGGGTTCCACAGCCTCAGGTGCCTCCCCTCACGGAGGGGAAGAATACGGGAAGGTTTGGAAAAGGGAACAGGGTCCGAAGGGACCAGGCTTTGTTAAAAAGTCCAGAGAACGCAGAGCCAACCAGACCAGCTGGTGGCTGCTGACCAGAGGCAGAAAGCCACGGGGCCCAGCACCTCCCTGGATGGCAGGCAGCAGTGCCCACCCCAGATAGGCCCGGGCCCAGGGCCAGGGTCAGTGGAACGTGTCTGACCTGGACCGAACGCTGTGCTGCATGGGGCTTGGGGTCGGGGATGGGGCCTCTGGCACTGGGGAAGGTCCTAGAGGCTCAGGCTCTGAGGGGTAGGGGGACAGCATGGAGAGCCTCAGGTTAGGGGGTGCAGCCCCCATCTCTGCTGTCCCCACACTGGCCGGGCAGTGGACCTCAGCAAGAGTACTATCCTGGAGGCTGGGTGGTGGTCCAGATAGACAAGGTGAGATGCGAGGAGGCCTCAGCTGGGGACCAGGAGGGTCTGGGAGCCGAGCAGACAGAACTGGGTGGCTTGGGGGACCCAGCCTGGCCTGTAGCAGGCCCATGATGTGTCGAAGCTCCCTGCTCAGCTGAGATACTTCCTGGTTGAGGCGGGAGATCTGTGGAAAACACAACAAATTGGGGCACCTGGGTGGCTCAGTCAGCTAAGCGTCCGACTTCGGCTCAGGTCATGATGTTGCAGTTTGTGAGTTTGAGCCCCTTGTTGGGCTCTGTGCTGACAGCTAGCTCAGAGCCTGGAGCCTGCTTCGGATTCCGTGTCTCCCCCTCTCTCCACCCCTCCCCTGCTCCTGCTGTGTCTCTGTCTCTCAATTAAAAAAAAAAAAGTTACAAAAAAGAAAACACAAGTCATTCCCCAGATGTCACAACAGTCACCGCTCTCCCAGGTGCACCCTCCTCACAGTCCACAGAACTCCGTCCCCGCCACTGCTGCTCAGGGCCACCCAGAGAAAAAGGCTGGGCAGGGGTTATCTTTGTCTAGAGCAAACACTCAGCCTCTTTCCAAAACCGCTTCGGGTCAGCAGGTATTGCTATCCTCCCTCCCCCACTTTTACAAGAGGCAGAAGGGGCGCCTGGGTGGCCCAGGCGGTTGAGCATCCCACGTCAGTTCAGGTCACGATCTCACGGTTCGTGGGTTCAAGCCCTGCGTCCGGCTCTGTGCTGACAGCTCAGAGCCTGGAGCCTGCTTCAAATTCTGTGTCACCCTCTCTCTTTGCCCCTCCCTTGTTCACGCTCTGTCTCTATCTCAAAAATAAATAATCTAAAAAATTAAAAAAAATAATTGTTAAAAAAAAAGCAAAAAAATGGGCTCAAAGAGGCCACAAAGCTAGAAGTGACAGACATGGCGGCCTTACTCTCAGGCGGCCAGCACACAAGCTCGAGCATCTATTCAGTGTTTTGCAACCTTCAGGGAGTTCAGAATCAACTGAGAAACTTGTCAAAATGCAGATTCCCGGGTCCCACCCCAGGCATTCCAAATTGGGTGAGGCTCAAGAGTCTGCATCTTAAGGATGCCGACAAACACTCAGGTGTGGGCACCACCGCCTAGAACAGTGAGGCGAGGCGGGCCGGGCCCTCCATCTTGCTGAACAGGGCCTGGTCCCGCCTCCCAGCCGCAGGGCCTGCCCAGCCCAGGGGCTGCCCTCCTGGGATGCAGGTGATGTTTATCAGAACCCAGAGAGGGCCCACTCCCTAAGGGTTGGGCCTGACTGTGCCCTGATGACAGCTCAGAGATCCCCTGGGAGGAGGCAGAGGCAGAGCCCTGGCATACAAGATCTGGGCTCTTCCTGACCAGGGTTTAGACATTAGGATCCAGGTCTCCCAGGATGGAAGACCTCTCAGCCACGCTGTCTTTTGTCCCCTAAGTTTGCTGAGCAATCCCTTCCCAGGGCTGGGGAAGGAAAAGGACTTGGGTCGCTAAAGGAGAGAACCCCACAGTGGTGGAGGTTGGAGAGGCTCTCTTCCCAGGCTAGACAGCCTGAGTCAGCCAGGAGTTCTTACCCGTGCCAGGGAATGGGCTTTACGTCTTCCTCAACAACTCGGGCAAAAACAGATTATTCTCCCCATTTTTAGATGAGGAAATTGAAGTTTAGGGTGGTTGTGGGACTTGCCCACGGTCGCCCGGCTAGTATGAATATGTGAACTCAGGACTCTGGCTCCAGGCCCTGAAATGCTCTTATACCTGAGGCACATCACTGATCTCAAGGTGTTATTTTCCAAGGTTGGAGGGAAGGAGTTAACCCCAACCTACCTCCTGGTTCAGCCTGCAGACTTTTTCCTTCATCTCCTCAGCCTCAGTAGCCAGTTCCTGGCTGGGTCTGGTCCCTGCAGCCAGAATGGGGTGAACGGGTGCAGGGTGAGTGCAAGGAGTGGGAATCTACGGCTTGGTCTGGGTCCCCTCCTATTGCTGGGCAGGCAGAGAACAAGGGGAGAGAAAGCTCTGGGCTCAGGATGACGGGAAACCCAGACCCTTCCCCTGCCCCTTCCCCCAGCCCCCGCCCCAGCTCTACATGCAAAAGCTTCTCTGTAGCACCTGAACACCACATGGTCTTCTCTCCTGCCAATCCCAACAACTACCTTGCTCCACCCCTCAAGCTCCTACCCACCTTTAAGACCCACTACAAGTGTCCATTCCTCAAAGAAGGACAGTTAGGGCTGCCCTCCTCTCCTACCTCAGAGCCTTGTTCCTGTCTCAGTTGTGGTACATAACACCCTGTTCTGGAATCGTTTATCTGAGGACACAGGGGTGTCCCCCACTAGACCGGGGGCTAAGAGTGCAGGTCAGGTCTGATAGATCTGTGTCTTCCCAGCACAGAGACCAGAACATGGTCAGCCCTTACTACAAGTGGGATGGACAGATGAAGGGATGGACAGACGGATGGATGGCGGATGTCTGGGTGACTGGGAGGGGAAGTCTACAGCTGGCCCTTACCTGAAGGAGGGGCCTGTGAGCAGGGCCGAGGGTGCTCAGTCCTCCTGCTGAACCGGAATGTAGGGGCCTCTGCTGTGCTTCCAGAGTCCTCAATGCCATCCACTATCCTGGGATGGGGGCAGTGATCATCAGTCCCATGCAGAGAGGGCAAGGGCCAGAGCAGAGCAGGCAGAGGGTAACTGGGGACAGCAGTGCCAGGGAGCTGGGGAGGAGCAGCGGTCAAAGAGGGGTAGGGTTGCAAGTGTGGTGGATCAGGAAGGGTGGGCAGATGAGGCAGAGATAGGAAGAGCACTGGTTGGAAGGCTGGGGACAGAGCCCAGAGAAGGTTCTGGAAGCCAGCAGGGGTATGGGGAAGGCAGGGGAGGCTGGCGTCTCACCGGGGACTGAGGTCCGGAGGTCCAAAGGTTCCCAGTGGGGGAATGAGAAGCTGGGGGGGCTTCCAGGCAGCAGAACCCCTGGGGGGCCCATGAGGGGAGGGGCTGTGGCCCCGGCCAGCCAGGGCAGGGGAAGGGAATGGGGACAGGGAAGGGGAGGAGACAAGGGCTGAGAATGGGGGCAGCTCCTCGCCCAAGAGGCTGACCAGGGAGCCCCGGGGCCGCGCTGGACTGAGGTTGGGCAGCAGGAGGGGCCGGCGGGGCCTAGAACCACCCCCAGACTCCACCCCAGTCTCGGCCTCTGTGATGGATGGCAGGGTCTTGTCTGAGGAGGAGCCAAGGCTTTCAGAGCGGGGCTGTGGGCAGAGGGCAGCTGATGTCAGGACAGTGAACAATAGGCCCCCTCATTAAGCACAGCCTTCACTGGCAGATGCAGCCACCCATCCCCCCCTCCACTTCTCCCTGCAGCAGAAGAGCCAAGGAAAGGTGCCCCCAGTTCCCAGGCTCCCCCATGCAACCTCACCCCCCCCCCCCCCCCGCAGGAAGATGGTGTTACCTGGGAGAGGCGAGGAGATCGGGAAAAGCGGTTGAGGCCCTGCGGGGACATAGGAGGGGATTCAAGCTGACTCACACCTCCCCACTCTCCTGGCACAGCTCTTCCTAGTCCTCCCCATCAGTGCTGTGGGCTTTGAGAATGTGGGGCCTTTTTTGTGGAATTGAGTCAGAGATACTTCAACTCCAACTCAGAGATGTCTGAGTAGGAAAGTAAGTCTGAAAAGCAGTGAAAGTCAAAGGCCTAGGGTATAAACCATAGACCTGGCCCAGAGGCTAAGCCACAATGGGGGTCAGGAAATATTTGGTGAGTGCCGAAGAAGAAACCCAGGGGATGCAGAGAGGGATGTGATGGAGGGGGAGCACATGAGGGGGACTGTTTCCAAAGTGAGGGCCCTCTGAGGGGTCTGGGGTGAGGCTGAGGGGTGGCCAACAGGAAATGATGGGTCAGAGGAGTTGGAAGTAGAAGTGGTGAGAGATCGTGCATGGGGTTGGGTGATGGCCGGTGAAGAAGGGTCAGGTGGGGGGTAGAAGATGTTAAGCGTGGAAGGGACAATGGAAGGAGGTGCCTGGGGTTGAGAAATGATGTTCTCAGGGTGGAAGGAGATGCATGAGGCTCTCTCTTGGGATAGGGGAGGTCTGCTCTGAAGGAGGAGACCTCAGAGGAGATGGAGGCCATGGGGGTCTACATACATTGGTATCAGAGCCCTGGCGCAGGTTGAAGGTAAGGTCCCGGGGCAGGCCAGCCCGGAAGGCAGCCCCGTACTCAGGATAGAGCCTCAGGACCTCAGCCAGCCCTCTGCTGCTCAGCTGCTGCAGGCCACAGTAGGTCAGTGCCTTCACGTCAGCGCTGGTCTTCAGCACGCAGCTTGGGACTGCCCCTGACCCAGGGTCCTGCCCCGGCTCAGGGATATCTGCCCCAATCAGGTCCCCCTTCCCTGTGGGTAAGGGATGAGGACAGTCAGCTGAGGCAGAAGGACCAAGAGGATATCAGCGGGAGGTGGTCAGTGGATTTGAGGGATGGTTAGTGTGCTTGAAGGGTGGTTGAAGATGAATCAATCAATAGGATTGGTGGAAATAATCAATGGAGTTCAGAAAAAGTCAGTAGAGAGTGACTGATGAAGTTGGGAGACAGTCAATGGGGGATGCCAGTATATTCAATGGAACCAGATGATCGGTAAAGAATGGCCAGAGGGGTCAGCTAAAGGGTAAAGGTCAATGGAGTTGAGGGTCAGTGGCGAAGAGTCAATGGAGTCGGGAGATGGTGCAGTGGGAAAGGATCCATTGAGTTGGGGGAGAGTCACTGGGGACGGTTGATGTGTTGATGGCCAATAGGATTAGGGGAGAATCCGAGGGTATGGCCGAAAGGGAATGGTAGTAAGGTGAAGGGACCGGGAAAGAGGACCCCTCATCAGGAATTCCACATATACACTAGGGGTATCCCAGGCCCTAGATTCCTGGCCACTCCCAATGGCTCTGGGGGCAGGTTCTGGGGTAGGCAGTAGGTGGTGGTGGGATCCTCACCCAGGATGGCCAGCACCATGTTGTCTCGAAGCACCTCAAGCGAGCCGGAGCAAACGTAGTAGTGTGCCTGCAGGGCGTCCCCACGGCGCAACAGGTACTCGCCTGGAGCGCAGAACGAGGTCTTGATGTGCAGGGAGAGGGCCCGCAGGCAGCCTCTGCTCGCTGCTCCAAACAGCGGCAGCTGCAGGATCTCCCGATTCAGGTGCATAGCGATGTCAGCTCTCAGCTCGTCTGGGAAGTCACGCAGTAACTGCATAAGGGGCATAGGTCATTCTGGCCATCCCCCTGCAGCTGCTACTTGAGTTCTATAAGTGTGCTGAGCTGTCTCCAAGGAGAGAGCTCCAACTTGCCTTTTGCTTTGAAGTTACCTGTGTTTGACCTTCAAGAAGACCTCTGCGTGTGTATCAAACCTTGATTTTGCTTGTGTGTGGACCTCTTAACCCAAGTTCTGGAGCAGGGACTAAGTCTCTTCCTATGTGTCCACTGCCTATGACTACACTCAGTGGTCACTGCACATGTCCTTGGTTACTCAATCCCATACAAGGATCAGCCCCGATGGGTTGGTTTTCAATTGGGAGTCAGGAAACTAGAAGTCAGCTCTGCCCCTAAATCCTTGTGAACCTTGGGAAATCCATTTGCTCTCTCTGGGCCTCAATATCCCCATCCGTAAAATGCAGGGTTACACAAGACCTTGGACATTACCAATGATCTTTGAGGAGGAGCCAAACAATGTTCACAGTTCCATCCTCATCTTACGGAGCCCCTAGGCCACTTGGGCTTGCTGACCGCTCCCTCTTGTCCCCATTTCTTCCCCAGGCTCCTCTTCTAACTTTCCATACTCTGCCTGCATCATGGCAACCAGCTCCATGATTTCCCTACTCCCTGTGAGCCTGGAGCCCTACCTTTGGGTCTAGATCTGTATTTTAAACTACCTGTGGAGCAACCTCTATCTTAATCTTCCAGAAGCACCACACCCTCATCATGGCCTAATCCGGGACTTTCATTTTCAGCCCTAAGTCCAACCTTCCTCCTGTGAGGCCTCCATCATGCCGCTTTGCCCAAACCAGGGACCTGGGACTCATGCTGAGCTCCTCTCCTGCAGTGAGCTGATCACCAGGTCCTCTGGCTCCTGCTCTCAGAAATGCCTCCTAGATCCCCAGGCCACCACCCAGCCAGAAAGTTGCGCAGAAGAGAATCTGAATTCAAGACCACGCATAAGCTGGGCTCACCCGCCTCCCAAGCCCTGTCTCCCGCACTCCTGTCCCCCTCTTCCCCTCCACAGCCCTCACACACTCGGTCCTGAAAGCTCACTGACTTGACTTTCAGTTCCCTGAACTCCCTGCTCTTTTGCGTCAACATTTCCGGATCTGTCTTCCTACTGCTCTTTCTGCCTGGAATGGCCTCTGGTAGCAGGCTGATTTCCTTCTTGCCCCTCACAATGTCCCCTCTTCTGTGCCCCCTTTCCTGACTCCTCTAGGCCCAGAAACCACATCCCCTAATTGCTCTGCCCATTCCTCCAGCATTCCTCCCAGTCACTGTGTATTATTTGTTTACCTGTCTGCCTCCTTCACCCAACTGGTGTCTCCCTCAGGACAAGGGCTGAGTGTCATCATCTCTGAGCTCCCCGTGTCCCGCACTGAGGCTGGCCCAAAGCAAGTGCTCATGAAAGCACTGTCTGTGGGGTGGGGGTTTGGGTGGGGTTGGGTAGGTGTCATTAACTAGGACCTGGGCTCCCTCTCAGCTCTCTTGTTCTAGTGCAAAGGAAAAAGGATGTGAATTTGGGTGGGTGCGTGCCCCTTTGAGCAGGGCTTCGCCTCCTGGGACCCCAGGTGCCACCATTCCAAACCCGGAGAGGCAGTGACCCCTCCCACTCTGCGCCCACGAACCGGGGATGGACGCACTACCTCATTGGCGTCTATGCCGCTGTTGACAGCCCAAGTGGTCTGGAAGGACTCGAGCATGCGCTGCTTGAGCGGCCGCGGCAGGCGGTGCACGCGGATGAAGTCCTTGAGGTCCTTCATGCGGCTGTGGTAGAGTGAACGGCGCGAGTACATGCGCTGGATGATGGCCGTCACGTTTCCGAACACCACGGCGTGCATCAGCGCTGCAGCGGCGGCAGCGGGCAGCCGGTTAGCGACGGCCTCCCCTCCCGCCTCCCACCTGGCCCCCAGACCCACCCTGCCCCTGGCTGGCTCTGGGATCCTGCGGAGGGAGGGGCAGGGGAGCCAGTGGGCTTGGGTCGGCTCAGGGAATAGCCAGACCTGATGCTCCTCTCCTGCTCTCCAGCTAGGCCATGCACTTGGGGTTTCCCATTCCCTTTGCAAAAGGCCAGCATGGACCGCCCCCCCCCCCCCCCCCCGAGCCAGCATGTAGTAGGTGCTAAGGAAACGGCTATGAATCAATGAACGCGCGCCCGTCGGGACGTGGGTGGACATCTTGCCTTCTCTGAGCCCGTTTCCCCATCTGTGCGCTGGGCTTAGCAGGGCCACCCCGGGGCTTGGTGGGCCCGGCCTCACCGCCTATGAGCATGGTGCAGATGGAGAAGATCTTCTCCGCATCTGTGTTGGCGCACACGTTGCCGAAGCCCACGCTGGTGAGGCTGCTCAGAGTGAAGTAGAGAGCCGCGATGTAGGCACTGCGCCGCGACGGGCCGCCCGCCGAGCCATTGACGTAGGGCTCCTCCAGCCGCTTGCCCAGCTCGTGCAACCAGCCTGGGGAGCGGAGGGAGGCAAGGAGCAGCGGCCCAGGCAGTGGAGAGCTGGCCTTCCCTGAGCTGCCTGCGCTTGACCTTGGGCAAATATTTACCTACGCAGGCGAGGGGAGGCTTGCACCCGCGGGCACAGAAAGTGTGAGGAACAGCCTGGGACTCCCCACAGTGAACTGGTTACAGCTGCAAACTTCCTAAGCTGCTGACTGTTTGGGCGGGACCCTTCTCACTTTCACAGTTTCTTGAGCACCTCTGTGTACAGGGTGCTGGCACTTGACTCAGCCAGACATTCTCCCTGCCCTGGTGGAACCTACAGTCTGGAGGGGAAGGACACGTGAAATAAATGACAGGTGGGCAGTGAGCTACTAAAAGGGCAGTACAGGGCGTCCTAGGAGCCTTAATAGGTTAGGGAGAGTTAGCTTAGTAGAGATTACAAGGCATAGAAAGGTCACCTAGGGGAAGAAGGGAGGAAGGACAAAAGGGAGACTCCCGAGAGGAAAACACGTTCAAGGCCGCTGTGAGAAAGCAGCACATCCCGGGGGGCTGAAAGGAGGGCAGCGCAGCTGCAGCACAGAGCACAGGGAAGAAAGGGAAGCCAGGTAGGGAGAGAGAAGGCAGCAGGGCTCTGCAGGGTGTGGATTAGGTGTGGACTTTATTTTGAGAGCAGTGGGGAGCCACTGAAAGGTTCTGGGGAGAGGGAGCCCCACCTCTGCCCCAAACACCCCCCTGACCATGAGAGTGGTTCCTGTACTGCTTCAATTGCCTGTCGCTGCTCTTGCTCCTGGGCTCGGCTGTGAGGTTGCCCAGGCAGGCCCCTTGCCTTCACTTCCGTACTCCCCGAGCCTGACCCGGAAAGAGCTCAATGCACACTTGTTAGATGAAGGGAAGAATGTGGGGTGGTGGGGTGGTATGTGTGGTGCTGGAGGAGGCATCGGCCTGGGAGCCCAAGTGGACAGGACAAATGGATGGGTGTCAGTGAAAAGCCTGGGGTCGGTGGCTCACCGATGTCCCAAAGCAGCGGGTCATTGGCCTCCATCTCCCGGCGCCCGATGACGTACCAGACGCAGGCCATCCAGTGGGCGAGGAGCGCGAAGACAGACATGAGCAGGGTGAGGACCACGGCGCTGCACTGTGAGTACCGCTCCAGCTTCTGCAGCAGCCGCAGCAGCCTCAGCAGCCGCACTGTCTTCAGAAGGTGCACCAGCGAGGTCTGCGGGAGAGCGGTGGAGGAGGCTGTCAGCAGGCACACCTCCTTGGAGCCCCCGTGTCCCCTCCCAGAACCTTGCACCAGATGCCCTGGAGCCAGGGGAAGCCACAGCAGGGAGAGGTCCCTGCTGTCCTGAGAAAGTGACCAGGGAATATGGAGGGGAGAGAATAATACTAAAACTAATAAAGGCTAACGCTAAGTATGTGTCCTTGCTTACTTATGTAAGTTCTCACTACATATTCGTCAGGCACTGGGCTAAGCACTTATAGTCCTCATGAAAAACTCATGCCTTCAGTTCAGTGACGTTCATTGTTCCAGTTTGCAGACGAGTAAACTAAGGTTTGGAGGCAGGACAACAGACAGAATGATCTCTGGCCCCTGCTTGAAGCCCCCCAGAGTCCGAGGCACAACCAGCTGTGGACAAGAGCTGGTTGGTGGCGATGAGAGCAATTGTGATGGGAGCCATTCTCAACACACAGAGGAGCAAGGTAAGATGGGAAGAGGCAAGAGGCCTGGGGACTGGGGAAAGCTGGGGGCCGTTGCCGTGGTGGGTAAGCTGCAGATGAGGGGGGCCTGCTGAAGTGTTGAGGGAAGAACAGCAGGAACTGAGGGAGCCTGGGTTTGAAGGTCTCAGCCATCAGGGGGCTTCGGAGGGGGTGATGGAGCTGGTGGCATCCTGTAGGTGTGAGCTAATATTACCCCCATGACGTGTTCGTTGTGGTCATCAGTGCTTCAATTGGCCCTGCAAATCCTGGAGGTGAGGGGCAGGTACGGAAACTTACCCTCTCACTACTCTGGGTTGGGGAAGCTTGGAAGCTAGGGCTGGGGGCTCTGGGGCAGCGCCTGGGGAGCTTGGAATGAAGGCCCTTTCAGACGCCTCCATCTGCATCCCCCGTAGCCCTGGTCTGGCACAGCTCCTGAGCCACCTCCTGTCCTTTTCTCTAATTTTAGGTGAAGGAGCTGGAAAGGAGGTGGCCCTGCTTCCTCCACATGGACCCTCTCCAGGGCTTAACGCCTGCCTCCAGCTCGCAGAGCTTCTGCTCCCAAACTTGAGTCCTTCAGGGCTTCTCCCAGTCACCTGCCCCTGCGCCCCACTCCCTTGGGGCCCTCCTCTCCTTCTCCTTGGACCAGAACGGCTCAGGCCTGGCTCCTTCAAGTCCGCAGCTCTGCCGGTGCCTACTCATGCTCTATCTTTGCTCTGCCTCCCTCCAGCACCACACTGCTGCTCCTCTCCCCTTCTGCCGCATCATCTACTTGGGTGCCTGTAGTTCCTGAGAGCCGGGATGGGATATTAGAAAGAGGAATAGACTAGGAGTCTGGAGACCTGGTTCCAATATCCTGCCTGCCTTGGCTAGCTGCGTAACCTGCGGCAAGTCATTTAACTTCTCTGAGCCTTGCATCTACCTCTGAAAAAGAAAACCTGCTCTGAAGGGCTACTGTGAGGCTCCTATGTGATGATGTGGGTGAAAGGACTTAGTAAATATAAGGTGCTCCTTAAGGTATCAGAGGAGGGGGACTGAGTGGGACGAGAGACAGGGCCTTCTCTGCAGTTCTCCCCAGGACAGCTATCCAGCTGCCTGACACAGACTGGTGGGCATGGGATGGGAGAGTGCAGTCACAGGGAGGGGCGGGTAGCTCTGCTCCAAGTGGCCGGAGCCTCGGGGCAGACATACACACATGCACGTGTGTGGGAGTGTGCACACACGTGTACACAGACAGGAGAAGAGGCCCACAGCCCGTTGGCGGCTAGTTAAATCCGGCTGCGTGTAGGTGGTTTCCCACTATAGCTGAGTGTGGCAGAGAGAGGAGCGCACAGGGAAACTGCTCTCCACCTCCCCACCCAACAGCCAAGGGGTTCTGGGGACACAGGGTGGGACTCCCTCACCCTGGACTTGAGAGCACCTACTATCTGCTGGCTGGGTGCAGAGCTGACCACGCAGGGCACCTCCAGGCAGTCCTTGGGGAGCTGAGAGGACCGAGGTCCTGGCACTGCCTGCCTCCAAATCCACCCCACAGCCTCTTCCTCCTCGTCTCGGCTTACAATGCTCCCCCCAGATGCTTTCTCCCCATCTTCTGCCAGCCAAATCCTGCTCTCTGTCGAGGGTCTAGCTCTGCTCTGTCTCCTGCAGGAATCCTTCCCAGACCACCCCTGGCCTTTTTCCAACGGCAGTGCTTTGGCCTCCCAGGTGCTGGCTAGATTTCAAATTATTTGTACACATGCCCACTTTCCTGCCTGGAACTCTGAGGTCAGCTTGCTCCTGCCCAGCCCCCAGCAGCATCTGGGCCACGTCTTCCTCTCCATTCACCTCTTCTGTTCCTGCTGTCCCCTCCAACAGTCCTGCCCCCTCACTAGCTTAGCTGCCTGGAGGCTGAATCCTTGTCCCTTTTCCCCACAGTGACCAAGCTCCACACAGTGCTTTGCAGACAGCTAAATGCTCATCACTTGTTTGTTAAATAAAAATGTGAAAAGTACCACTCATTTGGCACCAGACCAATGCCGCCTTGGTAGCCCTAGTTAGCTTTTCATTTGTCTCAGCTTCCCTCAGTGATTGTGAGCTGAGCTTCCCAAGAGCAGACCCTCCCAGCTCCTTCTGAGCAGCCCACAGCAGGTGCCTGACAACTACTTGCGGATGGATGGACGGGAAGGGCTGAGTCTGAGTTGAGGTCGGTCCCTTAAGAGGAGATGCTGTGCTGGATTTGGGAGGCTGGGCTGCAGGGTGGCACGGAGGTCACTCACCACGGTGATGTTGAAGACATAAAGCAGGTCAAAAGGCAGAGCAGCAATAAGGTCAACAAAGAACCAGGTGGCCAGGTAGTGAAGGCCAATGGAACGAGGAGCAGAGACCACCTGGCCGGACTGGGACACATAGGTGGTGCGGAAGTTCAGGATGATATCTGGGGATGGAAGAGGCTTTTTGTTACTAGGGAACTTTGTGCCTAGAAACTTCAGCCAAGGGCCCAAAAAAACTAAGTTAGCTGGGAACAAGCCTGTGACCCAGAATGGAGGTTGAGGCAGGGAAGAGGAAGATAGATTGGGCTTCTGGTTGGTCTTTAGGGAGGAGTGGTCTAAAGGTTGAAGGCTGAAGGGGTCAGGGGTCAGGACACATGGGCCATTAGGGCTTAATGGCCCAGAAATGGTTGGGCTCTGAATGCCTGGGTACTGCAGGCCCAGGACCAAGCAAAGGTTGGATGAGTGGGTCCTTCCAGCCCACCCGCCAGGGTATGTGGGGCAGAGGGTCTAACCCAGGATGAAGAGCATCTCCACGGCGATATCGCTGACAAGGGTGTGTCGGGAAGTGATGGGGGTGTCGTCATCGCCCAAGAAGCAGACATTGTAGGGAACGGTGACCGCAACGTAGAAGGTGGCGAGGAGAATGAGGCCGTCCCACACAGCCTTGGGGACGCTGTAGTGGAGGAGGAGGCAGCGGGACCCCCCCACGGAGGCCACCTTGTACTCGGGCACTGATGGCTTTGGCTCAAACACGTTCTAGGGGGAGAGGGGTGGTAGTTGGGGACATTTAAGGGAAAGAGGAGCCAAGGTTTGGGGAAGGGAGAGGCAGGGGATGGGAAAGGGGGGAGTGGGAGCTGCAGGTATGACCACGACAGGAAATAGAAGGTGCAGGAAAGAGGATCAGGGGCTGGTGCCTAACACTTCCTTCCTCTGCCAAGCAACTGCTCAGGCCCCCTCCCCCTGTTGATCAATCATGTTTTGTGTGTGTGGGGGGGGTTATAAGAATGAACCTTCCCCCTACTTGAGAAGGAGATTATGACAAATGAAGCACATGCCTTAACTTGAGGAGTCACTAACTTCTCCCTTAAGTTTCTCTAGGTATCTGGGGGCCCTGTGGGGGACGGGATATCCCAGAGATAAGGGGAGGCTGGCATGATGCACCCCATGCCCTGTAGTCCTCACAAACGACACAGAGGGTTGGAGAATTGATCCCAAGGCCTTATGAGTGTCCTAAGGCTAGATACCAGGACCCCATTGGAGGCTCTCTCCCTAGGACCACAGCTTGTGATTGCACCCTCCCCCAGAGGTGACCCTATCATCCAGAGGTAGGTGACGTAATTTCTGCTAGATCCCTGCCCTCATGACGTCATCATAGTAGAGTAACATCAGTCATAAGGAAACAAGGGAAATGGGGTTGGAAGATGTGAGGGGACATGATGGGACAGAGCAGAGAGTCATACATGAGAAATGGGTGGACAGAGGAACAAGCCATGGGAGGGAGATCAGACAGGGAGACAGGGAGACAGTAGCAAGGGTGTCTCAGAATCACAGCTGGGAGATGTTGGGGTGGAGATAGGACTTACATTATTGGTTTTCATGCCTCCCCGGCCCCGTCGGCCAAAATGGCCAGTCAGCCGGTGTAGGACAGTACGGCTCTGCCTCCTGGCAGATCGAAGTCTTGAGCTGGCTCCCCTCCTGCCAAGGGAGTTTTCTGTTGGGAAGAAGGGTGCAGGGTTAGTGAGGGCACATCCATGAGGTGGGGTAGGGAGAGGTCTGATGTGAGCTTCAAAGGACCTCTGATCATTCATGCCTCCTCCCCAGGCCTGCAGTTACCATGATTACTGTCCCCATGGCCTCCTGAGGGGCCAAGTCCTGGGCCTCCACTCTGAGTGATGTCCTTGAAGGAAAAGAGGAAAAGCACGACCTCTCCCATCTCATTCTTGATGGGCATCATGTCCAAGAGGCACCAAAAGGGCGAGCCTGTAGATGTGGAGAGATGGAATGGGAGGGTGAGCAGTCCATGCCACCCCTTTCCCTTTAACCTCCCATGGTTCTTGAGTATAGTCAAAGGGCTTGGCAGAGGTTTAGAGCTGGAAAGAACCCTAGAGATATGTCAGCTGACTCCTTCCCTTCCAGATGGGAGAAAAAAGGCCTAGAGAGAGTCAGGGATGTACTTTGGGTCACCTAATCAGCTTGTGGCAGTGTGCCGACCAGCACCCAGACTTCCACCATGCCAGGCAGACTCTAGGTAAGGCCCACGGTCTGGGCAGGGCTGCAGGGCAGGCCAGGCCTCCTTACCATCCTTTCGATAGAAGCAGATTTCAGCCCGGTGCTCCTGATGGCCCTCCAGGGCCTTGTGCAGCCTCTGCAGTGCTGGCTCGCTGGTCTCTGGACCATAGAGGAAACGGCAGCTGCAGGTTTTCTGCATGACCTCGGTGCGGCCGTAGCCTGTAAGCTCACAGAATCCGTCGGAGCAGTAGACAATGGGAAAGCCCCGTGGGCCCTGTGCGTTGGCCAGCAGGAAGTTGCTGTCTGTGGGAAGAAGTGGTCAAGGTTAGGTCAAGGCCAGGAGGAGAGCTTAGCTTCACGGTGGGTAGTACCTCCCCCAAGCTGTGGTCAGAGGTCAGAGCCAGAAGCTTCCCAGGCTTTCATGTGATTCCTGGATCCCCTTTGGGATATTCTGAAATGAGAGTAAGAAGAGATAGAGCAAAGGGACAAGGACGTAAGGGTGGCCTGGAATCGGCAGAGGGATCATTGGGTGTTTGGAGAAGGTCATGCAGTCTTTCTGCCTCCTTTCAAGCTGGTGAGCTTATGCAGGGGACCTATAGTAGTAAGGGCATGGGCTCTAGCACCACACCCCTGCCACTTTCCAACTGTAACCTTGGTCAAGTTAATGAACTCTTCTGTGCCTCAGCTTTCTTATCTGCAAAGTGGGGGATAATATATCTTCTTCACGTGGTTGTCGTGAGGGTTCCATGAGTTACCTGGGGCAAACAGGTCCTAGCACTCACTAAGTGCTACACTGGCAAGGTAGGACGATTCCCCTTCTCCCCGACATTCCCACAGCCTGCAAAACACATGTATAGCCGCTATCCTGTCATCCTGTTAGAGAGTGGACAGGGCAGAGATTCTGGTGATATCACACCCATTTTATTGATAGGAAGCCAAAAGATGGAGATTATAAACTCACAAATCTCCTTTGTTGGGGGAGAAAGACAGTGATGAGTAGTGTCCTCATTCTCTGCCTTCCGGGAAAAGTCTTTTTTTTTTATTTAGCATCTCTTTAGGTAATTTCAGGGGGTCTGTCCCAGTGCTCAAAGTCTGACAGGATTGGGCGATGAAGTTTTAGTCCAGCAACCCAAGCAGCAGAACCTTAGCTGGCTCCCTCTGGCTCCAGTGGGTGGAGGTTGCAGGGGGGCTCTGCGGGCCATCCAGGGGCAGAGTCTCCACTGAGGGAAGGGGTCTGAGACACAACCAGTCTGGGTGCTAAGAGGGGTGAGTGTCTGGGGGTGGCGTGGCTGATGGGGATGGAAGGTGCCTGGGAGGCTTGGGGCCCTGGGCAGCAGCCTCCTTCTTCCATCCCAGGGCCCGTTGCCCCGGTGATGGGAGCTATGGAAACAAGGGAGGTGTCTGTGGGGGGAGAGTAGGGAGGCGGCTAGGGCCCCGGCGGCTCGGTTTCCGCCTGCGGGTATCGTTCCCCCTACCTTCCAGATACTGGCCCGGGTACCCCAAGGGGTCAGGGGGAGATCTCTCAGCTCCAAAGTAGGGAAAGGGAAAGGCGGGAGAAGTGGCAGAGAAGGAGGAATGTGGCTGTCCAAGGTGCTGAACCTGGAATCCAAGCTGGGGGTGGGTGAGCAGAGAGTTCCCTCCGTCACAAGGACCACCCCCTCCTCCTGCCTCACCTCCCTCAGACGCAGACGCGCCAAGATTTGGGGGCGCGTGACCTTAATCCAAGCTAGCTGCTGCCTAAATCTATCTTTTCTCTTTCTTTTTTCCTTTTTTTCTGGGTAAGGAGATGCTGGAGCCTTCTGGAAGTAGACTCCAGAGAGCCTGACCTCTTCGTCCCACCTCTGCGTCTCGGATACTCACCCCCCACACCCCCAGCAGAACTCTGCCCCGCCGCGGGCGGCTCCCACGGCCTCTCCTCCGTTTTGCGGCACAAAGAGCATTTACTGATTCAGTCACACCCCCAACCGTAGCCCCCCGCACTCTTGGCCCTTTCCCCGCCTCCCCTCACAGGGCACTGCGTGTCCTGTTCTTTTCCCGGCGGCTTCGGGAGTTCCTAGACCGTCAACTCCACTCTCACCACATCCAGGAGCCCCGCGCGGGCGCCGAAGCCGACCTGGCCCCCAGCTCCAACACCCAGCCCCAGCCTCGCTCCACTCACGCGTGCCGTCGAAGCGTGTGGCGATGGTGTCCAGGAAGGTGTTTTGCGGGGCCAGCAACCCCTTCATGACCGGCATGGCCTCGGGGCGGGGGTTCGAGGCGCGGCGCTGGGGGGCGTTCAGCGCGGCGGGGCCGGAGGGGGCGCGCTGCCGGCGCAGCCGGGGCGCCCCATGCGCCCGCTTGC
>NC_043716.1:38813078-38845449 GCF_006229205.1 Suricata suricatta
CTGGGGGGCGTTCAGCGCGGCGGGGCCGGAGGGGGCGCGCTGCCGGCGCAGCCGGGGCGCCCCATGCGCCCGCTTGCCTCCTCCCCTCCTCTCCGCGCCGCCGCCGCCGCTGCCTCTAGGTTCCGAAGCTCACAGCTCCCGGCTGGGCTTGGCGCCGCCTCTGTCCCCCCCACCTCCCCACGGGCCAAGTTCTTTCCCCCGGGCTCGGCCCGCGCCCGCCACGTGGCCCGTACGGGGAGGGGCTGCCAGCGACACCCTCACCCTTCTCCGCGGCGCTCCTCCCAGGGGGGAGCGGCCCACGCGTGTCTCTCCCGGAGAGAATTCGGGACACGCCCACCTGGAGAGAGACCATGGGGTGGGGCGGGGCTTGGTTAGCAAACACTCCCCTCTCCGGAGTGGCCACGCCCCCACGCATGGTTCCCCGGCGACTCATTGTGGCTCCGCCCCACGGGTTTCCCCGCGCGCCACCCACGCAGCGAATGGTCTTTGGTTCACAGCGCCGCCTGCTGGAATAGAGATATTTCGCAGCACCCCCAGTTCCCTGCGCTCCAATGTGTGACAGCAAAGTTAAAGAGACTAATTTTGCCGGTGGGGAATCGACAGGAATGCTGGAAATGAACTTGTAGAATGGCTTAACTATCACTCGTGCCTCAGTTTGGGTAGGGCACCTTGGCGAGCTCTGCCTCTGAGTGCAGCCTGGTGGATGAAAAGAGCTTTGTAGTCATGGCATAGAATCCCAGTTTTGCTACTCACGGAGTGTGTGACTTAGCCTCTTCAAGCATCAATTTCCTTATCTGTAAAATGGAGCTAATAATTTTCACCTCATGCTGTTGTGAGAATTAAATTGCATAATGCATGTTTTTTGGTACATAGTGTGGTGGAGAGCAATTGTCTCTCTCTTTCTACAGTTTTGATTTAACCTTCCTTTTCTTGGCTGCCATTCAAGTGGAAGAGAGGCTGGAGGCAAGTTGGGGGCTGAGAAAGATAGTTTCAAGTTGGGCCGAATTCATTTGCAAATCTTCAAAGGTGCATTGGTGGTCTTTGATCTCCATCTTCTCAAAGAGGGAACCAGTGCAGCAGCAAGAGGGACCCAGGTGAGGCCAGACATTGGACTTTTTCACTATAAAAAGCAGAAAATTACAGGGGGGGCGGGGGAAGGCAGCTGAGTGGGGTGGCTTAGGGTGTCTGCTTCCCAGAACAAAGCAGCTAAAGCCAGTGAGAAGGAGAAGATAGGCTGGTGGTCATCTCAGGCCCTCACCAGTGCTCCTCATCCCCAAGTCTGAGCTGGACATTATCTGGGATGTTAGACTGCTTAAAAGTGCCACATCCTTCTGTTATATTAGTTTCCTAGGGATACTACAACAACAAAGTACCACAAACTGGCCTGAACAACAGGAATTTATTGTCTCAGTTCTGAAGGCTAGAAGTCCACGATCAAGAGAAGGCAGGGCTGGTTCCTTCTGAAGGCTGTGAGGAAGAATCTGTTCCATTCCTCTCTTCTAGCTTCTGGCCGGTTGCCAACAATCTTTGGTGTTCCTTGGCTTATAGATGCATCACCCCACCTCTGTTTTCATATTCACATAGGTTCTTCCTGTGTGTGTTTTTGTAAGTCCACATTCCCCCTTTTTATAAGGACACTAGTCATATTGGATTAGAGGTCTAATCTACACCAGTGTGACCTCATCTTAATTACATCTGCTATTTCTATATAAGGTCATATTATGAAGTCCTGGGGGTTAGAATTTCAACATGTGAATTGGGGGTGGGGGTGCATTCGGCTAAAGTTGCAGGAAAATCTTGCCTCATTTCTGATTAAGAACTCCTGACTCCAAGGTACCTACAGAGTGGTACAAAGCCTTCACGGTCCAGGCTGCAGGAACCTAAGAGACTCCCCCACCCAGCGCCTCGCCGCCCCCACACCGTCAACCCAGTGCTGCAGCCACTTGGGAAGATTCATGTTGAACCTCAAATTCCTGGCTCAAAAGCTTGGTTTCTAACCCTTTCCAGCCAGACTCCTCTCCTCTGTGCAGCATTCCTAGATCTTTCCTCCCATCGCTGTCTGTCTGTAAAGCCGGAGATACAGAATGACAGTAGAGTATCGAGAGATGTGTCTGTCCACCCTCCTCCCCTCCAAGTGTGCACATGTGCGGTTCTCTCCGTACCACCGGGCCTAGCACAGTTTCCTGCTCTGTGTTTTGTGTTCTACCAACCAGAGCTGAGACGCTCCCAGCCAGAGTTTAAGTGCTCCGGTGGCCCGGCAGCCAGGCCCTCGGGCTCTTTATACTTCGAAAGACTCTCACGCCCCCTGCAGGACGGGATGAAACTACAAAGGAACAGAGACCAGCATTACACAGAGACTCGTCTTTATTTTCCCTTTTTCTGAAGGCTGACACCCTGGGGGCTGCGAGGAGAAGGCCGGGCCAGAACCTGGCCAGAGCAAGGGCTCAAACTCCGGACCGCCCCCCAGGCACCGCAGAGGGAGCGGCAGCCGCGGGACACCTGAGCCCGGGGCAGGGGCGCGGCGCTGGCTCTGCGCCTGCGCGGCGGCCCATGGTCAGGATGCCGGCTGCGTGGTTGCCGCTGGCCTGCAGGAGGCGCTGCAGCCGGCCCTGGAGGCCCGGGGGCCCTGACCGCCGCTTGCCCAGCGTGAGGATGCCGGCCGCGTGGTTGCCCGCGCCGTGCAGCAGCTCGTAGAGGCGGCAGGAGCACGTCTTCTGGCGGCAGCAGTCGGGCAGAGGCTGCGCGGCTGCTCCTGGCGACAGCAGCGCGGGCGGTAGCAACAGCAGCAGCAGCAGCAGCGTCGCGGCGGCCCAGGGAACCTAGGGAGGTGGGAGGCCAGGCGCCCACCTTCAGCACCTTGGCCTAGGCCCCGCCCAGTTGGCTCCGCGCCCCCTCCCTCCGGCGCTCCTAACACACTCTGACCCCTAGTTTCCGGCCCCTGTTTGCAAGGCTCTTACTGGAGGGCACCTCTCTGGCTCCTTTACCTGCTCATCTCAAGCCCCAGCACACCATCTCCTCCAGGAAGCCCTTTGAGACTCCTGGGGAGAGTGACTCCCTCTTTTCTGGGTACCCTTAGTCTCTTGTACCCTCATTAGAGCGCTTACCACTCCACCTGAAAACAGGGTGTGTGAGTCTGTACCAGAAGTTTGTTCACTCACGGAAAGAGACTCTATACTTCCAACCCGGGCAAGCAAGGACTGGTGTGCAAATCAAGGACCAGCAGGATCCAAGTTGTCTCTTCCATCTGCTCCCTTGCCAGGGAAACTGTAATATGTGGCCTCTGCACCAGTTTCCTACCCTCTCATGGGGCACAACGTCTTCATAAACAGGTTTAAGTAATTCCTATAGTGCAGGCTGCTGGGAGGAGGACATGAGAGACAGGTGCAAACAGCACCTGATACATGATACATGAGCTCTCAGGAGCCGTGCACAATCCTGTGCTAGCAGAGGCCGGTCCTCTGCTAAGGAAGGCCTCACTCACCCAGTCCCCTGCCTCAGAGCCCGCACGGGAAAAGACCAAGAGTAGAGACACCTCAGCCTTCTTTCCAGCCCCCTGAGCAAGCACTCTCATTGCTGCCCCCCTGGTATTATTTGTTACCTTTGTAGAGGGAGGGTTCATGGTGTCTGGAGCTCAGAGTAGGGTAGCCAGGAAAGGTGTTGTCTGCTGTGGTCCAAATAGCCAGGAACTTTGAGGCTGTTGGCTGTGACCACCGATCAAGGGCCTGGGGTTTATAGTGCTCTGAGGTGGTGCAGGATAGACGGGGGTACTTGCGTCTACTCTCGGGCCAGACAAAGGCAAGTCTAAGATTAGCCTTCCACAGGGCGGCCGTCTCCAGGTTGGGCCCAAAGAATGGCCGCCAAGGCTCTCAGAAGCGGGAGTTCGATCACGGTGCCCCAGGTCCCCCCCTTGTCTGTCTGCCTGCTCCCTGGAGATGGGACGGTCTCCGGGCACTAATGAGGCCACCTTGCACCCAGGAATCTGGGAGCACAAAAGAGACCCTGGCTGGGGCGCTGGCCTGGGACAATGTATGTGTGTTTGGTGGGGGGAGGGGCAGCTGCTAATTAGGGCAGGAGAGAAGACACGCTCCACATGGTGTATGTGGTGAGGGGAGGGCAGCTAGGCAGCAGCCCCCCCCCTTCTGCTCCTTGTTGCTGCCCCTAGGGTCTGTCAGGCTTCCTGGCCCTCTTCCTTTGCGGAAAAGGCTTCTTAGTCACCTCTCCCTTCTCCCCAGTTCTCTCCTTCCCTTCGCCCCTTCCACCCACCTCCAAGGTGGGAAATCTTGGAAAGACCTGGGGAGGGGGAGGAAACAGCCAAACCTGGTGTTGTCCCTGGACCTGCAGTTTTTCTCCTGGTCAGGTGGCCTGGGGTAGGGGATGGAGTCCCAATCCCACCATCAGGAGAGAGTGAGTGACCCTGGGGGAAGGACTGTGCCATCTAAAAGGAAGAGTCTCTTATTCCGGGCATGTCTGCTATGCGCCTGCTCTCTGCCAGGCCCTGCACGGGCGCTGGAGGGACGTGTGCATTGGACATGGCCCAATTTTCCAGGAGCTCCAAAGTCCGACCCCAGCATAACGATAGCTTAGTGGGGGAAAGGACCCCCAAAAGGCCTTGCATGCCAAGTAGGTTTCCATCAGCTAAGATTGGGGAGGAGGCATTCCACAGAAGGCACAGCTTGAGCAGAGACCTGGAGGTGACAGTGCTTAGCTCATGCAGGATAGTAGGGTGTGGTCCTCCTAGCTGTGACTTCCTTCTCAGGGGACAGGTGGCTGGACAGGTAAGTGAGGGCCAGGGTGGGGCAATGGGTCTTACAGGCTAAGCTGATTGGTCTTAATCCTTGGGGCACTGGGGAGCCATGGGAAGACGTTGTGGAGTTGATGGGGGGGCTGGGTGGCCAGGATGTGGGGCATGGAGTCCAGCAGTAATTCAGAGGCAGAACTGATGACCTAGCAACTGATCAGGAGCAGGTGCCACGTTACTTAGGAGGAGCTGTGGGGCCTTGGGCAAGCCTCACAGCCTCAGGAAGCCTCAGTTTCCCCACTCCTAAGATGGACAGTTAACCCAAATGGTCTCTGAGATTGCTTTTTGATGTGATACTTCCTGATTTGCAGTACAGCCCCTGCCCACGGGGGTGATTTGCGGATGTTCGGCCAGACAGGGGCCTGTGCTAAGCCAGCAGTTAGGGAGCGGTCCTTCACCATTTAGGGTAAACTTGGGGTGGAGAGAGGGAGGAGGTGGCAGCTCTGTGTCTTCTGGGTTGACCTCAGCCTCGGTAGGGGTCCCCAAGACCTACCCCCACCTGGAGTGGAGTGTGGGGGGAAAGCCCTGGCATCCAGAGCTGAAGGTGGGGGGAGCCACCCCTCAGCAGGAGCAGGGCAAATGACACTACTACAGCGTCCCCATAAGCAGACCCTGAGTCCAGAATCTGGGTGCAAGAGGTTTATTTGGGAGGTAATCCTACAAAGCACATGAAAACATGGGGGATGGGAAGGGAGGAAGGAAAACCAATAAGAATTGTTAATGAGGGGGTTACCACTATGGGCAACTGGTGCAGAAGACACTTCAGAATTGTCGCACTCAGGGACAATGACGCTGAGGTCTCTTTCTCAGACTTCTGTTTTTTATTGACTGAGGGTCGCTCCTGGGAGCATTAAGCTTTAACACTTCCTCCCAGCACAGTGTCCTGGCCCTGGGGACACAGGAGCCAGTGGCGTGGGTGGGAACTCCAGCGGTGCCCTCCAGAGGGCGTCACGGGCTTCAGAGAGGGCCCTGCTGGCTCCAGCTGGCATAGCTCATCAGAACAGGCTGACCAGGTTAGACCTTCCTAAGGCCTGGGGTTCTGATGGGCAGCTGTCAGGTGACACAGAGTCGAAGACCCTGGCCAAGAGTTGCCATCCAGAGAGGCCACAGAACAACATACCAAGTGGCCTACGAGGGGGACGGGGCAGTGGGCGGGCCTCAGCTCAGGACACAACCCTCCTCTGCAGACACTGGGCCAGGTGCCTGTGCCTAAGGACCCGGGGCATCTCAGGAGGAAAGGGGGACGAGCGGCAGGCTGCAAGGGCCGCCCGGAGTTCTCCGAAGGCCCCTTGCCCCACCAGGTGGACTCTGGCAGCGCCCACACTGCCCCAGAACCGCAAGGACTTGTAGCGGGGAGAGACTTCCTGAAGGCAGTGATCAAGCTGGAAACAGAACGACCTGAATGAGGCTGTGTGGCATATGGATGAGGGATGCCTGCTGGAGCCCAGAGTACGTGTGGTAGGTGTTTTGTGTGTCCACATGTGTCTGTGGCATTCATCTGTCCCTTCCCAGAGCCTCAGAGAGGCTCTCCTCCCGCCGCCCTCTCCCCATCACTCCACTGTGCCCAGGGCTCCTGGGGTCATGCAGGGTGAAGGGGACACGCAGCCCCATCCTGGCCCTGTCTTGTTTACCTTGTCTCGATTTTCCTCTGACAGGTTTCTCAGGCCCCTCAGCGCCACAAACACCTCATAGTGGGGAGCCGAGCCCTCGGAGGAATCTGGAGACAAACCCCCGTGCTCACACTCTTTTGTGACTAGGGCACCTCCCAACGCCAATGCCACTGCCCCTGCCTGTTCCACCTTACTCTGAGGATCACGGGAGAAGAGGAATGAATTCTTTGGTAGGGAGGGGGGCAAATGGAGAGGAACCCCAAACCTAATTGTAAATATGAAGTGGGTCAGGAAAGGAAAGGGGGAGAGACTGAAGCAGGAAGGATGGGAGTTAGACCTGAGGTAGGACTTACGTTAGGAGCAACCAAAGAGGCCAGGTCTTCTGACCTCTTTCCTAGAGTTGTCCCATCAGGATGGGTATGGTATGGCAGGGAGCAGCCAACTCCAGAATGGGAGGCAGGAGCTGATGGAGAAGCTTACCCAGAATGCTGCTCTCCACACAGCTGTGGTCTAACAGTTTGGCCCCTGGCCACTGCCCCACGGCCCGGCCCAGGGCCTCAGAGAACATATCCTCTTGAATGTCTTCTCCTCTCACGCTCAGGGCCTGGCCCATCCTGGGGAGGAGGAAGGAGACAGAGGAGCCTAGGGCACAAGGACAGCCCCTTGGCTCCCCAGGGAGTCACCTACCTGCGGACGAACCTGACGACCGGACACTGATTGTGGGCACCAACCACCTGTACCACATCACCCAGGCAGCACCTGACAGGTATAGGAGTGGGGGTCGAGGTCAGCCCCAGGGACCCATTTGCTCATATCCCTGGCCTTCAGTAGGGTCCTAGGGGGCTGGGCAGGTGATCACCTGGTAAGGCTGGTGTGGTCGGTCAGCACCAGCTCATACTCCTTGCCCTTCTGGGCCTCGGCCAGCAGGACAGTAGAGGCAGCCTCTTCCTGGGCTCCTTCCTTGACTGGGAGCAGCTCAATAAAAGGAGCTCCAGGGGGTAGAAGGTAGAGCCCGGGGGGCTGCTCTGGCCACAGGTTCAAGCCCACCACCCCTGGGGGGAGCAAGCAGCCCTTCAGTGGCTGGTGCCCTTGCTTTTGGCCAGGCAGTAGCCCCTCCCCTGGCCCCCAGCCCCAGTCCTCTGAGCAGCTGTTCCCACTCCTGCCCCCCCCCCCCCCCCCCCCCCCGCCATTTCCTGGCTCCCCTGGGGCTCAGTGTGCCGCCTCTAAAGCCCTAGCTGGGAGGAGGTGGTGGCAGACCTGGAGCTAAATGCTGGTGCCCTTTGAATTTGTGCAAGACTCTTAACCTCTCTGAGCCTCAGTTTCTGCACGTGTATAATGGAGCTGTTGGTGTTGGGGGGGATCAAATAATTATGTAGGGCTCACTATTTGGCAGCTGGCTGTGTGACCTCTGCACCCCTGCCCCAGCTCACTAGCCTTGAGTCCTGCTGACCTCCAGAGGTAGCGTAAGCCGGGGAGAAGAAGGCTAGCCCTTGGCACCACAATGCCCCCAGGGCAGCCACAGCCTCGGCCTGGCCTCCTGCGTCCAGAGTCACCACCACCTGTAGCTTCGGCCAGAGCCGAAGGGCCAGTCCTCGGGGCCCCTGCTCTAGGGCCTCCCGCAGCTCAGCCGCCCGCCTGGGGAGAGGCGCCCCCGGGTTCCCGGCAGCTATTGCCTCAGCCAGCTCTTCGCCATCGGCCTCCAGGCCCGAAAAGACGTCCAGGAGTTCAGCTGCCGTCGCAGCTTCGAGTGCCCGCAATCCTGGGGCCCTCAGTGCCTTCAGCAACAGGGCCTCAGGGTGCTTGGCTCCAGGGGCGCTAGCCTGGCCCAGGGCAGGCCTAAGCCAGGGGAGAGGGCGGGGCCAGGGGGACATAGGGGTCACACAGGCGGTGCCCCCAGGAGCCAGCACTTCTGGATAGGCCTTGTTTAGGGCTGCCAGACCCAGCAAGGTGGCCTGGAGGGAGACAAAAGAGGTGTTGGCCCTGGGCCTGAGCCAGTCCCAGTGCCCCCAATTTGGGGGGGTTCTTTGCCCACCCTGATGGAAAGGTTTGGCTGCAAACAGGGGGTCTCTGGTGGGGCTAGGCTCCAGCCTTCTGGGTTTACCTGCAGAGAGGCCTCCCCGTAGTACTGGGTTGAGGTAGAAGGCAGGAGCTTCCCCTCACTTTCTTCTTCCTGGGCCTGGCTGGCCTTGGTCAGAGGGAGATGGTTCCGGAAGGTGCTTATATCTGTAGCCCAAAGACATCATAAACTCGTCCAGAAGCCACAGTTCCCCAAGAGTTTCAGGCAAGATTGGTGAGACCCTTAAGAAGGAAGCCAGCATAGGCTTAGGGCAAGAAGGGAGTACCAGGGCCCAGAAATGGAAAATTCATCTTGAACAATCCTTAGCCTGGGTAGGGTCTCGGGGTTGGGCCCCTCTGTGCTGGCAGTAGAAGGTGAGAAGGGCATCCATGGGTTCTGGACTCTGCCTATCCTTTGGGGTTTCTATCTGTTTGGGGCCATCTCTCCAGACCCTTGGAAACACACCTGTGGTCCCCCTGAGGGGACTGTGGGGCCCCCGGCCTCCCTGCAGACACCACCTCAGGGCCTGCTGCTGGCTCTGGTCTGCGTGCAGTGTGCTCTGTTCTAGTCTCCGCCGCTGCCAGGCGGCCACCCAGCACAGGGTCGCCGCAGCCACACGGTGCTGGAGGCTGGCAAGCCAGGACAGCCTGGCATCCTGAGGCCGCTGCTGCCAGAGCACGGCCAGCGGCGGCAGCAGCAGCAGGAAAAGGAGCAGCAGCAGCAGCAGCAGCATCTCCAAGCAGCTCCTGGGAGGAGGAAGGGACCCAAGGTTGGGTACTGGGGGGCGGGGAGGGCAACCCATCTCTCCCCTGCTTAAGCCCACTTTATCACACAAGAAACCAAGGAGAAAGGAAGTCTGGGAAGAAGCCAGGACCAGCCAGGCGGGTGATGCAGAGGAGACAACATCAAGGCTTTGGAGTCACACTGACCTGAGGTCGGACCCTGGCTCTGCCACTTGGTTAAGCCGGAGGGCCCTGGGTAAGTCAGCTAGCTGGTCTGGCCTCCGTTCCCCTGTCTGTAAAATGGGAATAATAACAGCTTTGCAGAAGATACAGGCAGGGTTTGACACAGTGCCTGGCACACAGTGGCTGCTCCGTGACATGTTCTGGCCACTCCCGAGTGGCTCTGCTTCATCCCAGGATCCACCCCGCCCCAGCTCCGGGCCCCTCCTAAGCCCCGGGGAAGTGGCTCCATGTCCCATGTGCACCTGTCATAACCCACTTGCGCCCACTCTCAGCACCCAGGACCCCCTTGGCGGGTGCTTGGCTCTCAGTACCCAGCCAGCCAGAAAGATGGAGCCTTGGCTTTAAAGGGAGGGGCCCTGATGGGGAAATCCGGTCCCAGGCAGGAGGGAGGAGCTGGGGGGGGGGGCTCTTAAAGGGGCAGCTTGCCTAAGGACCCAAGCCCAAGCTGGCAGGTGGGAGGAAGCTACCGTCAGAGACTTCAACCTCCTGTGTCTTCAAACTCCTGTAAGTGAAGGAAGAGAAATCGGAGTGTGGAAAACAGTGCCGGGAAGCAGCCTGAGTTGGGAGAAAAGCACGCCCCAGGAGAACAGATTCAAGCTGGAGAACTGTTAAAAAAACAAACAAACCAAATTTTTCTCCCAATCCAGAAACCCTGACCACAAAGATCTACTAGCTCTCTCTCACAAAGGTAGTAGAGAAAGAAACCCCCTCACACCCCGCATAAGCAACCACAAATCTACTTGTAATCTCCATATAGATTTGTCTGTTTTGGACGTTTCTATAAATGGAATCATAGAACATGTTGTCTTTTGTGTTGGCTCCTTTCACTTAGCACGTTTTCAAGGTTCTTCCGTGTAGTACCGTGTTGTTCATTCCTTTTTATTCCCAAATGAGATTTCGTGGTATGGATAGGCCACACCACATTTACTTATCTGTTCACCAGTTGATAGGCATTTGGGTCATTTCCGTTCTTTGGTATGTACAATGCTGTTATGGATATTTGCGTCCAAGTTTTTTTTGTGGATATATGTTTTTATTTTCTTGCATAAAAATGTGATGAATGCAAGGGATTTATTGCATCCCAATGAATAGAATAGCTGAGGTGCATGGTAGCTGTTTAACTGTGTAAAGAACTGCTAAACTGGTTCCCATAGTGGCTGCAACATTTTATATCCCACCAGTATATGAGGGTTCCAAATTCTCTACATCCTTGCCAACGATTGCTATCATCTGACTTTTTGATTCTAGCTATCTTAGTTGAGTATGAAGTGACTTGAGTCCATTTTAATGTGCATGGTCCCCGATGACCAGTGATCAAACATCTTTTCATATATCGGCCATTTGTATACTGCTGTGGAGAAATGTCTTTTCAGATCCTTTACCCGCTTTTTACTAGGCTATTTGTCTTTTTGTTATTAAGCTGTGAGAATTCTTCATTTTACATTCAAGGCCCCTGTCAGATGATTTGCAAATGTATTCTTCCATTCTGTGGGTTGTCTTTTCATTTTCTTGATAGCGTCCTTTGAAGCACAAAATTTTAAATTTTGATGAAGACTAACTGTCTACTGTTTCTTTTGTTGCTTGTGCTTTTGGTGTCATATCTAGGGATCCATCGTCAAATTCGAGGTCATGGAAATTCACTCCTATGTTTTCTTCTAATACTTTTATAAAATTAGCTCTTACATTCAGATCTTCGATTTGTTTTGTATTGGGGTAAAATATACATAAGATTTCCCATTTTAACCCCATCAGGTATCCACTTCAGTGGCAGTAAGTACATTCACACCGTTGTGCAACCATCACCACCGTCCATTTCCAGAACTTTTTCATCTTCCTAAACTGAAACTCAATTCATTAAACACTAACTCCCCACTCCTCCTCCCCCCAGCCTCTGATGACCATGATTCTATGTCCTGTCTTTATGAATTTGACTACTCCAAGTACCTAACATAGGGGGAACCATACAATATTTGTCTTTTGTGTTTGTCTTATTCATTCAGCATAATGCCTTGAAGAGTCACCTATGTTGTAGCACGTGTCAGAATTTCCTTCCTTTTCAAAACTGAATGATACTCCCCTGTTTGTATAGACCACATTGAGTTTATCCCTTCACCCACTGACGGACATCTGTGCTGTTTTCACCTTTTGGCTATTGTGAATAATGCCGTTATGAACATGGGTGTGCAGGGGCACCTGGGTAGCTCAATTGGTTAAGTGGCTGACTTCAGCTCAGGTTACGATCTCATGGTTCGTGAGTTCAAGCCCTGCACTGGGCTCCGTGCTGACAGCTCAGAGCTTGGAGCCTGTTTCGGATTCCATGTCTCCCTCTCTCTCTGTCCCTCCCCCACTCATGCTCTGTTTCTTTCTGTCTCAATATAAAAATTAAAAAAATAAAAATAAATTTTAAAGAAGAACATGGGTGTGCAAATATCTGTTTGAGTCCCTGCTTTCAATTCTTTTGAGTATATACCCAGAAGTGGAGGTGCTGGATCATATGTTTAACTTTTTGAGGAATCTCCATGGTAGTTTTCAGAGCGGCTGCACTATTTTACATGCCTTCCTGCAAGGCACACGGGTTCCAATTTTCCCACATCTCCTACAACAGTTATATACATATATATTTATATATTTATATATATTTATTTATAAATCTTTTATTTTTTAATGTTTTAAAATTTATTTTTGAGAGACAGAGAGAGACAGCATGAGCAGGGGAGGGTCAGAGAGAGAGGGAGACACAGAATCTGAAGCAGGCTCCAGGCTTTGAGCTGTCAGCGCAGAGCCCGACACAGGGCTCAAACCCATGAACCGTGAGATCATGACCTGAGCTGAAGCCGGATGCTTAACTGACTGAGCCATCCAGGTGCCCCAGTTATTTTTTTGTTTTGTTTTGATAATGGACAATCTAATGTGTAAGAAGTGGTATTTCATTGGAGTTGTGATTTGCATTTCCTTTTCATTTTTAGAAAAATTTTTTAAGTTTCTTTTTATTTATTTTGGGGGAGAGAGAGAAAGAGAGAGAGAGAGAGAGAGAGAGAGAGAGAGAGAGACTTGGGGAGGGGCAGAGAGAGATGGAGACATAGAATCTGAAGTAGGCTCCAGGCTCCGAGCTGGCAGCACAGAGCTCAATTCAGGGCTCCAACTCAGAAATGGTGAGATCATGACCTGAGCTGAAATCAAGAGTCAGATGCTTCACTGACTAAGCCACCCAGGTGCTCCATGATTTGCATTTCTAACAATTGAGCATTTCTTTTAAAAAAAAATTTTTTTTTGCATTTATTTATTTTTGAGAGACAGAGTGTGAACAAGGGAGAGACAGAGAGAAAGGGAGACACAGAATCCGAAGCAGGCTCCAGGCTCTGAGCTAGGTATCAGCACAGCATGACGCGGGGCTTGAACCCATGAACCGTGAGATCATGACCTGAGCTGAAGTCAGACGCTTAACCGACTGAGTCACCCAGACACCCCACGATTGAGCATTTCTTGTGTACTTATTGAACACCTGTATATCTTCATAGAAATGTCTGCTCACATCCTTTCCATTAAAAAATGGGGCACTTGTGTGGCTCAGTCGGTTAAACATCTGACTTTGGCTCAGGTCATGATCTTGCAGTTCATGAGTTCCAGCCCCACATTGGGCTCTGCACTGACAGCTTGGAGCTTGGAACCTGCTTCTGATTCTGTGTCTCCATCTCTCTGCCCCTCCTTAGGCTGTACACTCTTTTTCTCAAAATTAAATAAACATTTAAAAATTTTAAGAAACTGTTGTTGACTTGCAGGAATTCTTTATATATATTCTGGATATTAATCCCTTATCAGACATATAATTTGCACATATTTTCTTCCAACCTGGGGGTTGCCTATTCACTCTAACAGTGTCCTTTGGTGCACAAAAGTTTTTGTCCAATTCTTTTATAAGTTTATTTATTTTGAGAGAGAGACCACAAGTGGGGTTGGGGCAGAGAGAGAGGAGAGAGTGACAATCCCAAGCAGACTTCACACAGTGCGGAGCCGGATGCAGGGCCAAACCACGAACTATGGGATCATGATCGGGGCCAAAGTTGGAAGCTTACCTGACTGAGCCACCCAGGTGCCCCGATGAGGTCCAATTTATCTATCTTACGTTGCTGGTGTCATGGCCAAGAAACCACTGCCAAATCCAACGTCATGAAGTTTTCTATGGTTTCTTCTAAGAGTTTTATAGTTTTATCTCTTACATTTAGGTCTCTGATCCATTTTAATTTTTGTATGTGATGTAACATCAGGCTCCAACTTTATTCTTTTTTAAATGTTTTATTTATTTTTTGAGAGAAAGAGTATGTGCACGTATGTGTGCGGGAGAAGCGCAGAGAAAGAGGACAGAGGATACAAAGTGGGCTTCATGCTGACAGTCTGACAGCCGCAGCCCAAGGCGGGCTCGAACTCCCAAATTGTGAGACCACAGCCTGAGCTGAAGTCAGATAGTCAACCTACTGAGCCACCCAGCCCCCACCCCCACCCCCACTTTATTCTTTTGCATGTGGCTACTCAGTTGTCCCAGGACCATTTGTTGGAAAGACTATTCTTTCCCCATTGTATGGTCTCGGCACTCCTGTCAAAAATCAGTTGACCACAGACACACGGGTTTCCTTCCAGACCCTGCCTTCTAGCCACGGATCCATAGTCTATCCTGACGTCAGGATCACACTGTTGATTACTGTTGCTTTGTAGTAAGTTTGGACTTACTGTGACATGTGACTTCAACTTTATTCTTTTTCAGTTGGTTATTTAGGAGTATATTGTTTAACTTCCATATAATTGTAAAATTTCCAGGGCTTGTTATTGTTATTTGTTTAATGATTGGCTGGATCATTTTAGTGAATCCATCTACTTCCCACCCCCTGCCCCCACCTCTCTACAGCACAAAGCCTCTGCTATTGCTCATGAAGGAGGTGCAGACTTCAGTATGCCGAGTCACACTAGCTGACAGTGATTTTCACCTGTCTCTTTCCCTGACCACACCCAGCTGGTAAACTACACAAATTGTTGGCTAATTGCTAATATTTTCCAACAATGCTTTGGGGGAAGAAATTGCTCCACAAACTGATCCAATCAAATTCAGGCTTTTTGGAAGGATAGCTTCACGGCCAGTGCATGAGATCTGTTCTGACCCCGAGAGAGCCCCTCTCAGCTGTCTCTTTCCCCACTTCTCTCTAGCACACTAGCCAGGCCAGTTCAACTTCTGTCTCCAAGGAAGCCATCATTCTCCTGCCATTTGCCTTTCACAACCTCCCAGGTTTCTGAGAGCACCCTTGAGCTGGAACCTCCCTTGCAAATGAAGTCAGTTCTCTGGAGGAGAGATTTGAAGTTTTCGGTGTCACATCCTGCCTCTCTGTCGCGCCCTGCTCCCCACATCCGTATCTCTTAGCCCTGATCGTTCTTAGGTTGCACACCCATGTCCCCTTGGACATTCCAACGTATCCGGATTTGTACTCGACCTTGCTCCCAACTTGCTCCTCTCCCACATCTTCCCTCCCCGTCTTCCTGAGGAGCATCTCCGTCAGCGACTTCTGAGCCAGAAACCCGGAATTACTCTAGACTCCAATCCTGCTCTCCAGCATTGCTCACTGTGTGCGTAGTAGGCCTCGGGACCACTGCCATGGTATCCTCACCTAGAACCTCCTCTCCTCTGACCTGCGCTGTTGAAACAGCCTCCCCTGATCCCTGGCTCCCTCCTTTGCCTCCCTTCGATCTCTTGTACACAGTGTCACTATAGTATTTCCTAAAGTGACTCTGGCCATTCCCTTGCTTAAAGTCTGGTAAGGTTCACTTACCATCATGCTCAGGTGAAGTTTAAACTCTTGGCCTGGCACACTAGGCTTCTTCACTGGGCACAGTTCTCAAAGTGTGGTCCTTGCCCCCACATCACCTGAGAACTTGTTAGAAATGCAAATTCTGGGGTGCCTGCTAAGTAGGTTAGATGTCTGATTTCAGCGCAGGCCATGATCTCATGGTTTGTGAGTTCCAGCCCTGTGAGGGGCTCTCTGCTGTCAGCATGGAGCCTGGTTTGTATCCTCTCTCTCTGCCCCTTCCTTGCTCACTCTCTCTCAAAATAAATAAATTAAAAAAAAAGAATGCAAAATCTGAGGCTTACTGACTGGGAAACTGGAGCGCTGCCCATCAATGTGCACTTTAACCAGTGTTCCAGGAGATCGTGATGCAGGCCTGAGCTGAGAACCACCCGTCACCCTCTATCCGGCCACATCCGGCCCGCCTTCATCTCCAGCCTCTGCCTGCGCTGGTCTCTCGGGCTGAGCGCCTCTCCTCTCTGACTCCTATGTTGGTTAGGGGTCAGCTCAAGCCAACTGGTGCCCTTCTCTGTTCTCTGTAGTCCCTGACGGACTCAGGACAGCTTTATTGCAGCGTGAGCCAATCTCCTATCTTGTTTGGTTATGTCTGTCGTCTCTCCTAGGTCGAGATCCTCTTGAGGGCAGAACAACTTCTCCTCCCACACATGATGCCCAGCTCAGGGCGGGCACTCGGAATGTGCCAAAATTGAAGGGTAAGCTTTGTAATGGGAAGAGTGTGGAATCAGGAGGCTAAGAGGTCCAGATGATCACTCTGATTTTTAGAATATCATATGAACAGGAAGGTATGAAATACCTCCGTCATCAAAGCTGAAGACACACTCTCTGAGGCCACCAGTTCCGCTTTCACAGTCACAATGACGATCGCAAATATTTCCCTGTCAAAGCCACTCTCCCTGGCCATCTTGATGGAAAAAAAAAAAGAGAAACAGAACTCAATATTGTCCCTTCAGAGAAGGAAGCCTTTATTGTAACATAAAATACACAATTTTGTGACTGCCCCCAATTGTACACAATACTTTTTTGGTGGCTATATACTAATCTGCCTCAACACTAAAATATGTATCTGAAATAATTTCACAAAGTTTTAAAAAGAAAAATTATAAAAAGTATACTTCCACTTTAAGTTCTATTCACTTTTAGTCTCTCCACCCCCTTACAAAAGCCCTGCACATACCACACATTGAAACGCTTGATGACTTACGTGTGTGTGTGTCTGGGGGCGAGTGAGAGGCAGAGGAGGTCAAGACCTGCCATGGCCTTTTTTGTGGTTTGCAGGAACAGGGAGAAAAGAGAAAACACAACGCAGATAGCGAGCATACCCTTCAGTCAAACATCTCTCCCATCTACAGGCACAGCCTCAGGAGGACGGAGGACAGGCCAGCGACCGTGCCAGCGTGGGCCCCCTCTCCTCGGGGCAGCCACACACTCTTCGGCTCCTGTCTCCCTCATCTCTGGTGCCAACCGTAAAGGACGAGCTCTGCCCACAGCACGCCCCGGGGCTGAGTCCCTGCCAACGTGAAGGTGGGTCAGTCCCGCCCCGCCGGGGCCACGGAGCTCCCAGCCTGCCCACCGCGGCATCAGGGGCTGGCGCTGGTGAAGTCCAAGGGGCGGGCAGGGCAGGGCTCTTTAAGACCGGGTCCGAGAGCGGTCAGGGCCCCTCCTCCCCGCTGCCCCGACACTCTCATCCTCATGGGTGGAATTTTAATCAAATCTTGAGGGGCATATAAAGGGCTGAGTGACATCCTATGTCACTGCTGGTACAATGGAGGGGTTGGCCTGCTCCTCAGAGGCAGAGAGAGTCTACTGCCTGGCATAGAAAAATAAATCAGTGTATGAAACCAAGCCAGGGCGAACAGCAGCTTTTAAAAAGTCATCTTCCAATAAATAATTTACTACAGAGGAATATTTTCCTTTAACATCAAAACACTGATAAATTCAGAAGTCATTTTTGTAAAAAAAATATGTTTATTTACTCACATGTATAAAAATAAGGTTTTAGGGCCATTCTCTCCTGGTGTGGTCATTCCTTCTTTCGGAGAAGGGGGCCGGGGCTGAGTGACCTTTAAGCCTACCCCGAAAGCTACGCCTGCTCCCCCTTGTGCCACCTGACTGCTGTAGCCCATTCCTTCCTTCTGGGGTAAAGCTATGGAAGAAATTATGGACGTTATACTGAAGCTGTTTGGTTTTGGCATCTTACCAAACTTCCTCGGAAACCCACTGACTGCGTTTCCCCAAATCACCACTCCTGACACCCAGCAGCCCATCTCAAGAGGGCAACAAGGCCACTGGGCACGCTGGCCCTGGGTTCGGACTACACCCCCACCAGCCCCTCCCGGAGACGGCCCATGCGGACAGCGAAGGGAACCGAGGTGACCCGGGTGTGAATGGCACAGGACCTGCCCCAGGAAGAAAGGGCTGTGATGTCAGATTGGGGTGGGAAGTGCAAAACAAGAAGTCCTCTGATTTAGAAACAAAACACCAGTCCGCTTGTGTGATCTTGTGTGTGCTTGTGTGATTGGCCTCCATCAGTGAGCTGTGGGGTGGCCACGCTCGGGCAGAAGGACAGGCAGACAGGGGTGGGGGGGTGGGGGGGTGGGAGGAGGGAGGGCAGCTGCCCCGGGTAGCAAGGCAGCTCGCTCAGCGGCCGCGGGTCATGGCCCGGCCTTCCACTCTGGCCGGGCCACAAAGGGCATCAGCGCTGTAAGCCACGGTCATGTGACCCTCTTTTCTCTCGTTCATCAAGCGTGTCTGCGCACATGCACACACACAGAACCGAGGGGCAAGTCACAAGGGGTGGAAGGAGGGGGAGGGAGAGCACATGTAGACGGGTTCTGTGTTACTTAAAAAGCAACGACCCATCAGACAGCCTGTGACTTCCCTTGACCCAACACCATATGTCCCCCCTTTCCCATCCCTACCCAGGAAAACGGGAGTCGGGGAGAGGGAAGGAGGGAGGACGGCTTTCGTTTTCAAAAGGCAGTTTGTACGTTTCAGAGGCAAGCAGAGACAGTCACTGTTAGGTATCAATTGCAGACACAGTGACAAACCTCTCGGGAGAGGTGCTTTCTCCTCCCTTTGTCCTTCTCTGACTCCAACAGCCACAGGTCAAAGTTCAGCCACCCTCAAGACACATGGCCAAGTTCCAGGGTTCATGGAACTGCTGCCTTTTTGCACAAGGTCAAAACAACCACAGCCTCTGTTTATGGCCCCAGTGCTGCAATTAAACTCTGGACAGCAAGGGGGAGAAAACAGCCTGACGTGAAGACTCACCCACACGCGCACTCACACACCCACACACGCTCCCTGCACTGGTGCCACCATGCACAGAAACACTAAAGTCACAACTAGTATTAACACTTCACATTATGAGTATAGTTTCCAAAGAGAAGCGATTCATGGAATTAAAACATCCACAAGAGTAACTCCTCTGGCGAGGATGAAGAAGCTGAAGATGGAGATGGGGGCGTCATGACTGCGCGTGAGGGATCCACTGACTGTCCATAGGTCGGCCCAAGAGCTCCTCCACTCGCCGCGCCACATCCATTGTGTCATCCAGATCAAAGTCCCCATCGTTGTCAAGGACAGGGTCAGGGCTTGGGAGAAAAAGAGAAGACATAAAGGGAAGGGAAAGGTTGCCCGAGGCCACCCCAAGCCCCACCCTCCACTAGGTGAACAGCCCAAGTGGCCTGTGCACTCGGCCGAGGCTTCAGGAGGAAGACGCTCCTGATCTGAACAGTTGGGGAGTAGAGTCCTTTGCTATCTGGACAGAGTGACTCAGACTAGAACACCCACCCCAGCTGCCCCTTACCCTGGCTGTCCACACATCTAAAGCCCATGTGCTCCTTATACAAAGCAAGAAAAATCTTCATTTTGGGAGAGAAGAGTAGATGACATTCACCCAACCCCATTCTAAACTTCTAATACGTCTGGTCGAATCTCTCTCCCACCTGGACATATGCCGGCGCCTGGCCTGGGTGGTCTCAGACCTACAGGAGCTCTGGGTCCCTTTGTCCACCAGCCCCCCAGGGACCCAGCTTGAGGCCAGGGACCCAGACCCTCCCTGAGGAGCCCCAGAGAGCACAACCTACTTCTGCGGGTACATGTTGTAATGAGCCTGGGGGCACACGGCTGGGGAGGGGGCCTGGTCCATGTAGGTGGCGCTGGCCCCGGCAGAGTCTGCAGACGCATTCACAAACCTGCAGGAGGAACAGGAGGACCCTCAGTGGCCTCAGGGCAGCAGCTGACCAGGGAGGGCTGGGGGGGGGGGCATTTTTACATCTATTTGGGGTGTGGGAGGACAAAGGGCGTGGGGGTCTGGCTGGAGGAGCAGGGTCCTGGGTCCTGGTCCCATTGAGACTAAGCCCAGTCCCCTCTCCGGCGCTGAGCCAGGTTTCAGGGGGTCAGGGGGTGCTGGGTTCCACCCGGCCTGTGAGCAGGAGGGGCAGCGGTGAGGGGTGGGGGTGGGGGAGAGAAAGGAAGCAGCAGGAGACCAGGGCCGGACCCTGGATACTTACTCAGGGACCACTTGCTTGATCTGTGGCTTCACATATCCGTCCACCGCTTTAGCTGCCAAGGGGGGGTACGGTGATGAGAACCGAAGTTCTCAATGAAATAAAAATGCAGTCTCCCTTAAGAATCACAGCTTTTCTCACGACAGGACACAAGCGCCTAATTCTATCTTAGGATCTGATACAAGCACTTAATATTTGAATCTGTTTGGGAGGAGCTGGTATAGGAGAAGCCTCAATATTAAAAGTATATTTTAATGGGGTGCCTGGGTGGCTCAGTCGGTTAAATGTCTGACTTCGGCTCAGGTCATGATCTCACGGTTCGTGGGTTTGAGCCCCACATCAGGCTCCGTGCTGACAGCTAGCTCAGAGCCTGGAGCCTGATTCCGATTCTGTATCTCCCTCTCTCTCTGACCTTCCCCTACTCGTGCTGTCTCTATCTGTCCCTCAAAAATAAATAAAAAACATTAAAAAAATTAAAACTATATTTTAAGACATCTTCCACATTAGCTTGGATGTGTTAATAAATTCTTCAAGCCACAGAAACTATATGCTTCAGGACAAATCTAAACCAAACATTAATTGCATATTAAGTGTAAAAAGAAAAAACATCTTAAAAGTTTAAAGTTACGGATATAGCAGAGTGGCAGGATTTGCTTTGCGTCTCAGGGAACGATGTTAGGAGATCAGAAGAGGACACAAGAGGGAACACATTTTCAATCACAGAAAGAAGGACACTGTCATAATTAGAACTTTAGGACTGCCCACAAAAGAAACGAGTTGTCTGGGGAAGAACTGATTTCCCGACCCCTGGAGACGTTCAAGTGGCAGGTGTACAAACACTTGTCAGGGCTGCATAGAGAAATCAAAGAAAGGAATGAATTTGACTTGGTGGTCCCTGGGGTGACTCAGACTCTGAGTTCAGGAAAGGGAGTGTCACGCAGGTGTCTGTGTGCTCTGCTGTGCCTGTGGGGTTTCTACATTTGGGGTTCATCTGATGGTCACTCATCCAGGTGAGGACTGTCCATGCCCCGCGGCTCACATGTCTTTCACTCGCCCCAGAATCCCCACTGGGATGTGGGAGGCTAGGGGACGGACCTGAGAGTGGTCTGGTCAGCCATAGTTAGCTTTGTGAGAGGCTGGCTGTGGAAATCCAGTTAAGTGAGTAGTAGGAATGTGACAGTCTGAGGTTGGTGAATGAAGTCCTGTTTCTCGGGTATGTGAGTACAGGAATACGTATGATCCTAATGATATCAGACAAGGAGGAGGACACCATGGTCAGGAGGATGAAGAGTTTGTCAGCGAAACAGTCCAAGATGGTGAAATGTCACATAGTTCACAAGTTGCTTCTTACTCTAACTCTAAGCCTTCTTCTAAGGCTTCACATGTCAGGAGCTGCCTTTTTACAATACTGCACGCTTTTTGTGCTTTACAGTTTCTAAAGAATTTTATGGATTGGCAAAAAAGACAAAAACCAAAGAAATGCTGTAAAAAAATAGGATTTAAAAACCGAAGCTAGCTGTGCTAACAAAAAGAAACCATGGTAGGTTTAACCCCAAATTACCACATAAACCTGCAACACTCAGGCTTATTTCCTCACCTAGAACCAGAACCATCGCTGCGGGGTGGGAGGGCATGGCATAAAAGACGGGCTCTCTAAAGGAAGAAGGCTGACGGATCAGGCTGCAGAGGAAATACAGGTTTTGCAGCACTTCAGCAAAATAAAACTTAAACATTAAGAGAACAATGGCATACTGAGAAAAATATTGCAATATATAATATAAGGCTTATTTACTATATAAAAATAATTCCACCTTACTAGGAAAAGATGGAACTCCAAAAGAAAAATGGACAAGGAATAGAAACACACTTCACCGAAAAAAATGGAAACAGCCAGTAATGTGAAGTGAAGAAATACAGATTCTGGAGCTAGACTGTTTGAGCTCAAACCCTGGCTCGGTCACTTTCTAGCTGTGTGGACTTTGGCCAGTTATTTACTTCTCTGTGTCTCAAGTCCTCCTATGTAAAGTCAGGGGAGGGGCAGGACGTGCCTCACAGACCTGTTCCGAGGATTAGATGATACACTTTGTGAAAGGCGCTCAGGAAGGGCCCGGAGCACGCGGAGGACCCAACAAATGCCAGCTGTTATTACTCTAGTTACCACTGCTATTATCACTATATGAAGAGATGTTTTGATCTTGCTTAGAATCAAAGAAATGAAAACAGGAACAAAGCCACCATTTTTATGCCAGTCAGACCGGCAAGAGAGAAGTCAGTGAACAGAACCTACGGCTGGCAGGAGATGGAGGAGCAGGCGCTCCAACAGACATCGGCCAGAATGAGAACGGATCCCTCGTTCTGGAGGGGGGGGTCTGTGACGATCTGTCAAGATGCTTAAAAAGCGTGTATATACTTTGATGCAAATTCCACTTTAGGAGTTTGCCCCAGGGAAATAGTTGAACAAGATGAATATACTAGGTTACCTCAATATTTTTTGTTTATTTATTCATTTTTATTATTTTTAAGTTAGTTCTACACTGAACACAGGGCTTGAACTCATGGCCTCCAGATCAAGATCATGCTCCACCAACTGAGCCACCCAGGCATTCCCAGGTTATCTCAGTATCAATTCACAACAGAAAACTGTGACTAACTTAAGTTGTCAGTGTCTCAAATAACTGACATTGAATCACCATCCATGGAATTCTACGCAATCATTATAATGATGTTGTAAGATTATACTTAGAGACCTGCAACTCTGCCTATGGTATATATATTTTCTAATTTATTAAAAAGCTTTTATTTATTTTTGAGAGAAATAGACAGAGACAAAGCACAAGTAGGGGAGGGGCCAAGAGAAGGAGACATAGAATCTGAAGCAGGTTCCAGGCTCTGAGCTGTCAGCAGAGAGCCCAACACGGGGCCTGCACTCATGAACTGCAAGATCATGACCTGAGCCAAAGTTGGACACTCAACAGACTGAGCCACCCAGGTGCCCCTGCCTATGGTATATTTTTAGGTGGAAAAAAAATCAGATCACAAAAGATGATGGATAATATGATCCAAACCATTTACTGGACTCCAAGTCTGACTGACATGATCTGGCACCCCTACACTGCTCTGTTCTAACCTCCTACGCTTTCCTGCTCATTCAGCTCTGGCCTATTGGGCCCTCATGGGGTTTTTCAAATTCACCAGCCTCACTCCCACCTCAGGGTTTTTGCAATTCTCTCAACCTAGAAGGTTTTGGTCTCGATCGTTGTGCGGCTGGCTTCCTCACTTCATTCAGCTCTGTGCTGACAGCACCTTCTCAGAGAGACCTTGCCTGACCACTCCACTCAAATGCTGACCCCCACCCCAGCCTCCTCCCTGTCCTGTCTCTACCCCTTACCCGTGCTTCGTGTCTTCACAGCATCCCTCACTGAATACACGTGTTTGTTGTCCTCCTTCCATTACCAGGTTGTAACCTCCACACAGGAAGTCCCCAACAAGCATCTGGTGACTGACTGACTGAACAATACATCTCTACACTGACAGGGAGAATATACACTACATTATTTTTTTATGTGTGGTTAATCTCTGGATGAAAGATGTTATATCTATTTTCTTTTCCATACTTTTCTAGAAATTTTACAATTAATACAGAATACTTTTAGATTCAGAAAACAATAAAACTATCTCTGTTTTGAAAAACGAATTTTATCTTTCTAATTTTGCTTGCTCTAAGCTTGTTTTAAAAGCAATTTGAGGGGCGCCTGGGTGGCTCAGTTGGTTAAGCCTCCGGCTTCGGCTCAGGTCAGATCTCACATTCGTGGGTTCGAGCCCCGCATCGGGCTCTGTGCTGACAGCTGGCTCAGAGCCTGGAGCCTGCTTCCAGTTCTGTGTCTCCTTCTCTCTCTGCCCCTCCCCCTCTCATGCTCTGTCTCTCTCTGTATCAAAAATAAATAAAACAAAAAAATTAAAAAATAAAAAAATAAAAAAAAAAAAAAGCAATTTGAGGGGCGCCTTGGTGGCTCAGTCGGTTAGGCATTGGACTCTTAAAATTTTTTTTTTATTTTAATGTTTTTTAATTCATTTTTGAGAGACAGAGAGAGACAGCTCAAGCAGGGGAGGGTCAGAGAGAGAGGAGGTACAGAATCTGAAGAAGGCTCCAGGGCTCTGAGCTGCTGTCAGCACAGAGCCCAATGCGGGGCTTGAACCCACGAACCATGAGATCATGACCTGAGCCAAAGTCGGATGCTTAACTGACTGAGCTACCCAGGTGCCCCATGCGTTGGACTCTTGATTTTGGCTCAGGTCATGATCTCATGGGTCGTGGGTTCGAGCCCTGCGTTGGGCTTCACGCTGACAGCACGGAGCCTGCTTGGCATTCTCTGTCTCCTCTCTCTTTTCCTCCCTCCACTCGTGTGCTCGCTCTCCCTCTCTCTCAAAACAAGTAAACATTAAAAAAATGAAAATAAATAAAAGCAATTTGAAAAAGAAATTTGTTCCCTTCCATTTGATATTTGGGGTTAGCAGCAGGTATGTTTTCTATATGACTGAAGAATATGGCTCAGGATTTACGACTGCCTTGAATAATGCTCAACCGGCAACAACTAAATACCGATTGTGCAGCTTTCATGCAAGACAGACGGACACACACATATACATACACACTCACACAAAAACTAAAAGAAAACTAACATCACAACAAAACCAAATCAGAATGCGAACATTGTTACCAGTGGCAGGCTCGCACGGAACTGGTGTGTAGTATTTGGAGTACACTTCATCTTTTGGCCGATCAGGAAACACGTAGATAAGGTAATTCAGGTCCCCCAATCGGTCAGCCAGGGACCGGATGGAGAAGTCTCTGGTGGTAAAAGGCATCAGGTTCCAAAACATTCTTTCCTCTAGAGCAATAAACAGAACAGCCAAATTCTAAAACATGATTTCAGAACAGGGAATCTTAAAAAACCCAAATATGCTACCAATTAAAGACTCTTCGTTAAAACTGTCCCAATAAAGACCTCCACTTAAAAATAACCACGGGTTGTATTGTAGCTCAGGTCGTTTATCAAAGCCATGGGGAAATAAGCAGGTAGTGCATGTGGCACTTCCTTAGAGACCAATGATCTTGGGTAGTTTCAAGTTCAAATGGTTATCCGGTCCTCCTGTTGAAGAAATAGTCCTTATTGACTCCGATCCTTGATTGCTATACAAAAGCATCTGAGCAAGACAGGAAGCCTGCCCAGAGCCAGAGGCTGCACGAGAGCTGGGAAAAGCTGTGAATATCGTTAAGTCACAAAAGAACTAGTGAGTTACTCTTATTTTGAAAATGAGAGGAAAAAAACTGTTCTTGGGTGGAAATAATCCATGGCCATGCCTTTATGTGGATTAGGACAAAGGAATAATTAAAACGATTCTAATTCATCCAAGTAACTCTTCACTGGAATAAGCTCGGGGTCGAAAAAGAAGGCAGACATTTCAAAACGGAAGCAGCGGAGACTGGGGGACAGAGCGCTGTACTGCCGGCAGCCGGGCAAGGGTTACACAGATTTGTTTCTCAGAATTAGGAACCCTGTTTTCCATGACAGGATCCCACAAGGGCTGCCTCACGGTGACACTGTTGCGCTCCCTTTCTCAGAGTTGACCCCATCACAAATCTTGAGTACTCAATAAGCCATTTGTTAAAGTAATTCTGCAACAGAAGCAGCCAGCTAGGGCCAAGATATGTTTTAAAAAGGAAGGAACTCACGAGAATCAAACTTCCAAGCAATGGTGATGCCACCAATTTCAGAGTCGCTGAATCTCAGCAGGAAGGTCCCGTCAGGCTTGTTAATGAGGAGGTCATGGGCCTGTTGCTTGTTGACGAAACCCAAAATAGCCCTGGATTGCAAAGGCCAACGGAGCAGAGGCAGAGGGTGATGTTTTAACAGAGGCAAGAAGAGCTTCGAACTCTATTGCTGACTTAGGAAATAAGGACTCTCACCCATCATTCCAATGAGGCTTGAGATGTTTTTTTAACACTTCCATCACACCATCAAACCACTGCCAGAAAGTGTAATTTCGTCCTGGTAAATTCTCCTGATTGGAGATACAACAGTGAACACAAGAAGGCCAAGAGTAACACTTGGAATATTGCCTGCATATACTTTAACTGAAAAAAGTCAAGTGGAAAACAAACATCTATGCTGTCAGAATCGTAAAATATACATGCCTGTCGGAGTTTTACCAAATGGTCCTACAATCAAAAAGCTGAATAGAGAGGAGGAAAGAAGGGGGAAAAAACAACAAAGTGATTATCCACACCCAGTGGACCCCTGCTACAACCACCACCTGGATCTGAGCTGACTGTCTTTGCTGGTTTTGAATTAAGTCATTTAAAACACCTGGGGAGTGGGGGAGGTTGTACGCAAAGAAACAAAAGTTGGATTTAAGGTCAAAGACGTGGGACGCCTGGTGGCGCAGTCGGTTGAAAGTTGGACTTCAGCTCAGGTCATGATCTCACGGCTCATGAGTTCAAGCCCCACGTGGGGCTCACAGCTGTTTACAGCTGTCAGTGCAGAGCCTGCTTCGGAGACTCTGTCCCCCTCTCTCTCTGTCCTATCCCGGCTTGCACGCTCTCAAAAACAAAACATTAAAAAATATATATATAAAATCAAAGAAGCGACAGGTGACATCTGAATTCCCCGATGCTAGAGGAGAAGTTTCCTCTACCAGCATTCCCTTTTGTGAGCTGAGGGCCCCAGGGAAGCCCGGCTTTGCAGGGTCACACAGCAGGGAGCACCGGGGAATCCATGGGAAAGAGCCATGGACTTCTGATCACAAAAGCTTTACTTCTTGTGAGATACATTATCTTTTGCTTTGCTCTGTTTCCTTTATAAAGGAAAAAAATGCACTAGGTGCACACAAAGCCCAGAAACATTCAATGATCTAATTTTCTGCCAAAAAAAAAAAGCTATGTGCTTATCCATCTATTCAGAAACTTCTGATTACGTTGGGCACATTTTATTAACATCATGAGAACAAGTGCCCGGGGTAGGACGACTCTGGAAGGCATCTGGTTGGGAAGGACTGATCTCACGGCAGCTGGCGGCCAGTGCCTCACCCTGTTGAACTGGGACCAGGACACGGACATGCCATTATAGTCTTCGAGGTGGCTGCTGCTGGTGTTGAACAGCTTCTGTGCCAGGAACACAAGGTTCTCCTTGGTCAGGCCCCGGTTGCTCTGCACTTCGGCCTTGAATTTCATGTTGAGCGCCTCACACAGCTGCGGCCACAGCACTTTGTCGGGCACGGCAAATGGCACCCTGCCCTGAGAGGGAGAGAAGCCAAAATCTTAGAAGAAAACAGTTGCATGATTTATTCACTCCACCCACAAAACAAAAACACTGATGGCTCAATGTAGTTACACACATTCGCCTTGTTGGGCCTGAGGATAAATTCTAACTTTCAGGGCATACGCAGTTCTGTGAGATTCAGAAGGTTCCATTTTGCCTTCTTCACACACAGGCAAAAGTAACCCCATACCATCTGTGGGGTTCTGTAAACGAGCTGCTGAACGCAGTTTAACCCTCTGTTCGAGGGCCACAGAAACAAAATGTGACCAAAGGGCTGGTGTATGTTGTAAACCCCATGGGAACAGAGTCTGAAAGACTGGTTCTCTAAGTGCAGACAGAGTATGTGTGTGCTCACGCATGTGTGCACAGGTGTGATCTTTGCCCTTAAACTTCAGCTCAAAGCGAAAACAATGCATGTGGAAGAATGGAAACTGTGAGTTGGACCACTTTTAAAAACAGGTTACAATATGAATTGTTAATAAACTTTTTTTCATCCCATTCAGCCTTGGTACCTCATATTCTTTTTTCATTATTACAAAGAATGTTTTTGAATCAGCAATTCCCAACACATGACATAAAATTTAAAAAGCACAGAAGGGTATCTGAGGAAGTCACTTTTTAAACCTGTGTCCCACCCAGCAGGCCCAAGCATGTAGTCTAGTTTATTGTGTATGCCTTCAAAGATATTGTATGCACACCAGGAAACACACATTTTCCCTTTAAAAAACTATGAATAGTAGCATAAAATCCACATGTTCTGCATCTCCCTTTTCTTCACTTATTTCTATCTCAGCAAGACCTTACTTACATCAGCATGTTAAAGAAATTTCTTTTTGTGGCTGCTAACTACGCCATGGTCTGGAAGAACAGTACGAGATTTAACCAGGCCTACACAGACGGACATCTGTGTGTCAGCCTAGTGATCCTTAGCAATGACAAACAATGCTGCAGTGTACGCATGTCATTTGACACACGTGCAAATATATCTGTAGGATAACTCCCCACAGGTATATATTTATTCTAAAACAGCGTGTGATGTATGCCAGTCATTAACACAACTGACACTGTTAAAATGCTGATTTATTCAGGCAAGGCCTAAATACATTTAGGCAATTTATTTAGTAATGACATGACAAGCTGCAAGAGATGACGAAGTCACATGGGGAGTGAGGTCGGTGGGCAGGCAGGGAGGGGAACGAGAGAAGAGGGGCACTTCTATCCAGAGGCTTATGAGAACACAATGCGGGCAGGGAGTCTTGAGAGGAGACTCAAACTCCAGATTTGTAGAAGGGGCATGGTAGGATTTCTGCTAGAAACCTCACCTTTGCAGCAAAAATAGTGTTCCCTAAGGAGGATGTTGAGAAAACTCAACGAGACTCGTCACAGTAGAATCATGTTAGACAAGCATGTACTTTTACTTCCTGAATACCTATCATATGGACGACTCTGTACCGTAAATGCACACCACCTACAAGTTTTCCTGATGAAATGTTCAGAAAATGCTCAACAAGCACACATTAGTGGTTTTCAGATAGGACTGGATGTATACATCCACAAAACTATATTCATGCCCTTAGACAAAGCATCTTGTTCTTGGAGAGACTTGGGATGAATCACATAACCTAAAATTTGGAGAACACACTGAATGGCACCTTCATTTATTGGAGGGAAGTTCACAGGAAGCAACTGCTAAGCTAAAGTAACCTTCTGGGAGGTCTAACTTCTGGAAGGAAACTGGGAGTCCCAAATTCCATTCATGGTCTCACCCAAAGATGCAAAATAATATTTACTAAGTATCGACTATATGACAAACACTTTGTATTTTGTATGTTACCTAATTTTACTTCTTATTTTCTTAAGTAAACTCTGTGCCCAATATAGGGCTTGAACTCATGATTCTAAGATCAAGATTCACATGTTCTACTGATGGAGCCAGCCAGGAGACTCTGAATATTACCTAATTTCATCTTCCTAACAGCGCTGCAAAGCATTATTATCCCTGTGGTACAGACACTTAGGGAAACTTAGACTCAAAAAGGGAAAGTGAATAATTCCCCATGGTCACAACAGGAGGAAACAGTAAGGCATGAGTTCAATCCTTGGCCGGACTCCAAGCCCATGCTCTTTCCATTCTCTATATACTCTCTACTTCCCACTACAGAAAAGTGCAGTTTTCTACGCTTTTCTGGGGGAGAACACAGAAAAAAGAGATTCATGACACCAGCATCAAGATCTTGAGACCCACAGGTTGGAGGAATCCACTCACAGGCTCTGCAAAAGCATTGTCCCAAAGAACAGTGGCCGTTGCATTGTTGTCCTGGCTGCCATGGACAATCACCACCACCGGGAGGGACAGGGTCTAGAAAGACAAAGGAAAAGAAAGGGCTGAGCACCAAGAGCGACACACTCCTCTCTTGCTTTTGTTTTTCCCTATCACAACATATTTGTTCTGTCTTCAAGTCAGTAAATGTCACCCACGAATACAGAATCTCAATGACTCCAAGAATCACAGGACTGTTCACAATGGTGCAATCTTAGGGATTTTCTGTATTTTATTATTTATTTGTTTATTTATTTAAAAAAATTTTTTAATGCTTTTATTTATTTTTGATACAGAAGAGACAGAACATGAGAGGGGGAGGGTCAGAGAGAGAGGGAGACACAGAATCTGAAACAGGCTCCAGGCTCTGAGCTAGCTGTCAGCACAGAGCCTGACGCGGGGCTCGAACCCACGAATGTGAGATCTGACCTGAGCCGAAGTCAGAGGCTTAACCGACTGAGCCACCCAGGCGCCCCTGTATTTTATTTTTTTTAATGTTTATTATTTTTTAAAATTTTTGAATGTTAAATTTTAAATGTTTATTTTTGAGAGAGAATGCGAGAAGGGAATAGAGAGAGGATGATACTGAATCTGAAGCAGGCTCCAGGCTCTGAGTTGTCAACACAGAGCCTGATGTGGGGCTCGAACTCATGAACTGCAAGTTCATGACCTTATAGTCGGACACTTAACTGACTGAGACCCCTAGGTGCCTCTTAAGTTTATTTATTTTGAGAGAGAGAGAGATACAGAAAGACAAAATGACAGAGAGGGAGAGAGAAAGAGAGAAAGAGAGAGAAAGAGAGAGAGAGAGAGAGAGAGAGAGAGAGAGAATGCAAGCACGGAAGGGGCAGAGAGAGGGAAAGACAGAATCCTAAGCAGGCTCTGCACTGTCAGCGCAGAGCCTGACACAGGGCTCAAAGTCACAAACTGTGAAATCGTGTCCTGACCCGAAATCAAGAGTTGGACACTTAACCAACTGAGCCACCTAAGCACCCCAATGTTTGTTTATTTTTGAGGAGAGTGTGTGTGCAAGCAGGGAAAGGGCAGAGGGAGACAGAGGATCTGAGGCAGGCTCTTTGCTGACAGTAGAGCGCCTGATGTGGGCGGCAAACTCACAAACCCTGAGATTATGACCTGAGCCTAAGTTGGATAAGTTTAGCTGACTGAGCCACCCAGGCACCCCAAGATTTTAGACACTTAAAATTTTTTTTTAAATGTTTTTATTTATTTTTGAGAAAGAAAGACAGCATGAGCAGGGGAGGGTCAGAGAGAGAGGGAGACACAGAATCCAAAGACAGGCTCCAGGCTCTGCGCTGTCAGCACAGAGCCCGATGCAGGGCTCAAAACCACAAACCATGAGATCATGACCTGAGCTGAAGCCAGACGCTTAACTGACTGAGCCACTCAGACACCCTGATTTTAGACACTTTCTAAGAGATGTTGCGATGACATCCCTCATATGAGGAATTTAAGATACAAAACAGATGAACATAAGGGAAGGGAAGCAAAAATAATATAAAAACAGGGAGGGGCACAAAACATAAAAGACTCTTAAATATAGAGAACAAACCGAGGGTTGCTAGAGGGGTTGTGGGAGCGGGGATGGTCTAAATGGGTAAGAGGCACTAAGGAATCTACTCGTGAAATCACTGTTGCCCCATATGCTAACTAGCTTGGATGTAAATTAAACAAATTAATTAAAATAAGTAAATAAAAGAGATGTTGCTTGGATATTTCTGAAGGATGCAGGAAATGTCTTAAATGGAGAACAAGAGAAAGAGACAAAGAATATAGAGACATTTCTATTAAAACTGTTACTCAAATTCATTTGGAGTGATGTTTCTCTTGATTCATCCCTACCTATTTCTCCAGGTATTTTAGTTTGTTATTACTTATTACTGTAGATCTTAAGAGAATCTAAGAGATACAGGTTTAAGGATGAAGTCTCCCCATTCTGTTCATTGACAGTAAAGGCACTGTGTGATCAGAACAACTCATACGCGTGCGCGCGCGTGCACACACACACACACACACACACACACACACCACAGCTGAGGGAGGGCTTTACCTTGACTTGAAAAACCAGCTCATTTCCACCAACACTGAACTGTGATTCGAACAGGATTGTAAATTTTTCTTCTGTCACTGACTCTGCTCCCCGACGGTCAGACCTCTTAATTCGTTTCAGGGACTGCGAAGGAGAGAAGAGGATGAAGCCCTCACACCCCCAGGGAACCCGTATCCATCCTCTTCTCCCCTCCTCACCATGTTCCGGAAATGCGCGCTGAGGGTGCCGGTGGCCTGGTGGTACTCCATCACACAGCAGTTGTTCAGGATCTCTCCGCTGTAGTCGCTACAGAGAAGAGACCTTTGACTCTAAACCCACGCAGCATCTCAGTAAACATGGGGTAGAAATTATACCGGGGGGGGGGGCGGGGGAATTAAGAACGTTGTAAAAACTGATGTCATTTAGAGGAAAAGGTAGCTGCATAAAATATACAAGAAATAAATACATATTAACATAAAAAAATTTCTTGGATGCATTCCTACTAAACGAAAGATAATCGTGTTTCTTTTCACAGAAGAAACTCCTTATATTATTTCTCTGACTGTCAGCAGAGCACAGTGAGCTAACAGGACTCATATAATGACGGGAGAGTCCAAGGTGCAAGCGAGGAGGCCCAAGCACTTTGTTCCTATAGTCAGGACAGGAGAAAAGAGGCAGATATGGGGGAGGACACACGTACTTGCGGGTGTTCTCGTTCTTGAGCAGCGACTTGGCCTGCTGCTCACTGATGATGGTGGCCTTCACCTGGGGAGGGTTCATGTGCACGTTCAGCTTCCCCCCCACCAGCAGGCGCACCGTTGCTGCAAACTTGGTCTGGGTCTTCAGGACCTGAGGGGGCTGCTTCTCAATGATGAATGTGCTGCAAGGACACAAGA
>NC_043716.1:38845549-38891296 GCF_006229205.1 Suricata suricatta
AAAAAAAAAAAAAGAAAAGAAAAGAAAAAAATATATATCCCAGTGTCCTTACTTGGGGCTGAGTCAAGAAGATTCAAGAAGATGTGAGCATCATCATATCTTGGGCAAGTTCCTGGCAGGCCTCTGAGGGCCCTGTCACACTGACCTAGGTCCTGCCTCATGGACACACAAGCTGGGACAGACAGACTAAAGCAGCTCTAGATAGCCAGGAAAAGCCCAGAGCTAGAAGGCAACTGGAAATATGATTTGGATTCCACTCTTGGGGGCTGAGAGAGAAGAATATTGTCCAGGCCTGGCACACAGCAGAGCAGTCTGGAGGCCACCTCGGAAATTCGGCCCCCCCACAGGGAGGTGGTGGTGAGCCCCACACCTGGACCCAACCTCCCTGTGCAAGTCACCCACTTAGGTGTCTCTTGGCACTTTGCAGAAGCTTCTGGGAGGGAGGCCAGGAGACATGAGGCAACTGTCTGCTCCAACTGGAGGGAGTTGAGCCTTCCCTTGCACAAACAGATCAATAGTCTGTGTTTCTGATGGGTGAACTTGATACATGACACTGAACGGACATTGCATGATGGGTACAAACCCAAACCAGAATCAAACCCAAATCCATAAACAGGAAACAGAAAACCCAAGAATAGCATTGGAAGTACTACCAACCCATCAAAGGCTTTGGGTAGAACTAATAGCCTGAATTCTCCTGTTCCCTAATCTAGGAAGAGGGCCACCCTTTCTCTGTGGTCACTCTGAGACGGACTCAGATGGAGGAAAACATGCTAGAATCATCTCATCAACACTTATTCACACCTACTATGATTCAGCCAATGTGCCATCCTCAGGGTACAGAGATAAGACACAATCACCTTTCAAGAATTTATCATTAGTTTGGAAGACAAGAGTTAATAAATAATAGCAATATAGCTACAAAGTTGAGCCTGCCTGCATGGTACTAGAGGAGCACATGCTTTACAGATGGGTTTGTGTGTGTGCAGCTGGTTGATAAAGCAGAGGCTTTTCTGAGATTCTCAGTATTTAGACAAAATACTAAAGTCACCCAGCCAAATTCTTAACAAGGTCAATAGGGGGCGATCGTGGGGCTCTACAGCCGCAGGCCTGTACTGTTTTCAGTACTCTAGTACCTTAGCAGAATTTACACCAGGAAGGGGACCCTTTGCTTATCAAGGCAACTGAGGTGCCTTAGGAGGCTCTGTGCCAGGACGGCCTCTCTGATTTACCGCACAAAACATGAAAAGTTTGTCATTAACAAACACAGCCTTTAGCCCTTTTACTTTCCCTGCTTGGAGAATTTAATATTCCAGTAAAGCAGCATTTATGAAACACCAATTATATACAAAAGTACTGTTTACTAGACTGTGAAGTTCTTCCCACAGGAGGAAATTCTTCCGCAGAAGGCCAGGAGCTCCCTGGGTGTGGGAAGCCTGAGTGAGACCCACACTCTCCAAAGGCAAGCTGGTGATTCCTCCCCTTCCTAAGTCTCATCCTCCCTGCCAGATCTTTAGTGCAAATGGTTCCCGGCTACGCACAGAAAGGGGAGTGCCTCTGAATGGAAACCCGGTTCTCTTCCAATCCGACCTGAATTTCCTTCTAGCCCTCATGGCACACAGCGCCCAGGTGGCCCGGCCTCACCCTGGATCCTCAGGCTCTCCTGATACTGGATGATGAAGTACTCCTGAGTCTGCTGCAGCTTCTTCAGCTCATTCTCCGTGTCCTGCGTCACCAGGCGCAGCTCCTCAAATGTCTGGTTGATCTGGAGGTGTTTCTGGGACATGGTGTCAGCAAGACTTCCAACTGGAGAAGTACCCTGGGGGACATATCAGGGGAAAAGTGTGGGCGGCAGTGAGCTGGGCAGTGAGGATGGCAGAAAAATTCAGGCCTCTGGGCACCCGGGTGGCTCATTCGGTTAAGTGTCCAACTTTAGCTCAGGTCATGATCTCGTCGTCCATGAGTTCGAGCCCTGCATTGGGCTCTGTGCTGACAGCTCAGAGCCTGGAGCCTGTTTCAGGTTCTGTGTTGCCCTTTCTCTCTCTGCCCCTTCCTCACTCAAACTCTGTCTCTCAAAAATGAATAAACATTGAAAAGAAAAGAAAAGAAAAGAAAGAAAACCTCAGGTCTAAATATGAAGGAAAAGCCAATGCTAGCTAGCACCTGTAACCTGGCTGAAACCCCAAAAGGTAAATTTTGAGTCAGAGGAATTGCAAACATCATTTGGGAGAACCGGTGTGGAAGGGGGATAAAAGGAGGGGAAATAGGTGTCTTGACCTATTTACATATAACAGAGTAGAAACTTCTATCACAGTCTGGCTTCCATCAGAGTTGCCCAAACAGGGTCCATCTGATTCCCTCCAGAGACTAGAACTCAAAACATCCAGGATATACCTGGGTGTTACTACTAGTGATATGACCCCTCATTCCACATTCACTCGCTGCTCCAGGGCAACGGACGTGTGAGGTGCTGGGGACACGGTGGGGAAGAAGGCTGTGTGAACACACACTATCTGTGTCCTCACTCCAGACCTTATTCTAGGGGAGGGAAAAGGCTGAACCTCTCACAGATGGCGTCATGGAGACCCCAAAGTTACAGGGCAGGCGCAGCAAGGAGTCTGCGGATCCAGCCACTTACGTGACCTGGTCTGAGCCATTGCCTCAACACTTGGCTGAGGGAGGGCTCAGCAGAAATCCCTCTTAAGTCATCTCACCTGAATATGAACAGGACTCTACTCAAAAACCATTCGGTTGGGGTTAAATTATTTTGTACTTGTTCACATTGTTTTGTGGTAGTAATCTCATCAAGGTCATGAATCAGTTAAGATCGAGACCAGTCTATTTCTTTTGTGCCCCTTAGGACAATGCTCTGTTTATAGAGACACCAACAGATGCATACTGAGTTATCTTAAGAGATCTGGGTCCAGAGACAGGGGGGCAAGAAAGCACTTCCCAGCTCCTCTCCCCACACCCATGGGGCACTCACATTGTTGGCTTCTCGGACCAGCCTCTGCTCATTGTACAGAATATGCCGGATGCAGCGCACCAGCTCCATGGGGCAGCGGTCGTACGTGTTCTGAAAGAACCCAATAGCAGACATCACTTTCTTCCACTCTGTGCTTTGGGGCCTAACCCCACCTCAGAGCAGGGGTGAGATTTGATGATGAGGGACTCCTGGAGACATGATGGCATAATCATGAGCAATGTGGCTCCTCCCATACCAAAGAACACCAAGAAAAGCACACCAAAGGGAATCCAATTACAGTGAGAAGGTAAGATTGTTTTATTTCTTGCCTCCTAATTTGCCTAAAGTACTAGGGTGTCATTCCTGGAAACAGGATACATAAATTTCAAAAAGGCCACATAAGAGAAATGACACCACCTTGACTGAGCAATCAAAATTACTACCACCAATGCAAGGAAGATGGACGGTGTATGTCTTCAGATGTGATACCCTGGGAAGGACACAACATCACTTACTCAGAATTCTGATCAGAGATGTGTAACCTGAAACTAATTAGGAGGAGACATCACACAGACCCAAAAGGATGTCCATTTTATCTTTAAAAAATAGATGAGCTGAATTATTTTTAAATGTCAATGTAATGAAAGGCAAAGACAGTTGAGAATGGTTCCAGATTAAAGTAGATTAAAGAAACACGTCAACCAGACGTAATATGTGGTCCTGGGCTGGTGGCAGAGAAATGCTCTAAAGGACTTTATTAAGTCAGTTGACAAAATGGAAATACAGATATAAGACTGCCTAACAGTGTTCTATCAATGTTAAATGTACTAAAAATGATAACTGTACTGTAACTATGTATAGAAAACGCACACTGAAGTACTTAGGGGCAAAGGGACATGTGTATGCAACTTACTCTCGAGGGACAAAAAATGTGTGTAAGTGTAGAGACAGAATATGACAGAGCAAATGTTAACGACGGGCGGATCTGGGCGTATGTAGTGGTTCTTTGTATCAATCCTGCAACTTCCTATGAATCTGAAATTGTTTTCAAATAAAAAGTTTAAAAACAAAAGGCTACAACCACAAAGCCAAATAATAAGAATGTTATACACCGAACATGTAAGTCAACAACACTGGGTTGGAGAGGAGAATGAAAATCTCTATGGGAAGCACTGAATGGAGAAGAGGATGGGGTGTGACGCAGCCTTCACACCCACCTGGAGCTGCGTGGCATAGTGCCCCAGCTTGATCTTCAGCAAGAACCCATCTTCCCCCACTTGGTGCTCCGCCTTCTTCTGCAGCTCCTGCACCAGGCCCTCCAGGAGCTGGGTGGCCTTAATGTTCTCCTGTGGATTATCAAGATCTATTGAGTCCCTAGGGGAAAAAAATTACATACATATGTATACATACATGCACATGAGCCTGTATAAATGCAGCCTCAACGCATCACACCTTTTCTTTAGCTAAAGTGAGTTCTTCATAATGCTCACTGCAAGTTTTAGGAAGCAGTTCAATTCAAATTGACTAGATGCCTACGTTAATCCATCCCTAATCCACTAATTAGCTTAGTGGAATGTACAGTTTCTTTTCTTCTTTTTTTTTCTTTTAACAAAGTACCGCTCTTTCTCCTTTCTCCTACTGACTTATTTTGGTGCTTATGCTATCTGCTTCTAGAAATGAAGGAAGGGAAAAGGAAAGTGCTTTGTGTACTCTGAAGGAAATAAGGGCTCTGATAACTTCCTATTTATAGTTACCCCTTAAGGGTGTAAGGGGGCATAAGGTCAAGAATGTTGTACACACTTTTTCCAGCCTTGACTAGTTCTCTGTGTTGCTAATTCCACACAGAGTATTTCTCAAGTAAAGGCAGGTGAAACATCACTTACTACTATTTCTAAAGAGCCCTGGAAATGAGATATTAGGACAGAAGGTGCCTGCAACTATTTACACAAATCAGATCTTTCTATCACGAGTCGCAGCTCTGGGACCTGCAGGCAGTGCTAACTCTTCCAGTGAGGCAGAGAAACCACGCTATGGACTTGGCATTAACTCAGAGACACTGACCTGGGGACAGGGGTTGGATGGCTTCCCTCCCTACTTTCTTCCTTTCTTCTTTCCCTCTTCTCTCCACTCCCTTCTCCAACTCTTCCTTTTTTAAAACAATTTAGGTGACAATTGCTACCGGCCAGTACGGAATTGCTTAACTCAGCTCACTGAAGAAACCAAACAGCTGTCAGATTGAAATAACATTCAATTACTGCTGACCGGGTCTGGGCCAAACAAGAGATCTAGAGGCAGCTAAAAGGCTCTGTCACTCCTAAGCCCCTGAAGTCCGTTAGCAACTAATTTCAAACAAAGGCACAAACAGGTGTGCCAAAACACTGATCATGTGGTTCATCACATAACGTGCTCAAATCTGCACTCTGAGGAGATAGTAGAGAAAACCAAACTTTAAATAGGTATACTCTCTGTACTAAATAAAGTATGTACTAAATAAAAGCCTGGAAGGAATGGAGGCTATTTCAACTGGCAATAATGTTCCTTGTCTGAGGAATCCACTCTTGAGAAGATCCCGTCTCTGGGCAAAACTCATGGAAATCAAGTACTGGTTCTGGCACTTAAAAACTTACTTCTCTGCTTAAAAAAAAAAAAAAAAAAAGCCTTTTTTAGCTTAAACATGAAGAACTGAATAGCTTTTTATTAAAATCTTTATGTTCTTAAGAAAACCAAAATAAACAAAATTCAGGTTTTCCTTCATAGCAACACCAAGTCTTTTAGCATTCATTTAGTTAGAAACTACATGAGAGATCTACTAGATGAAATTTTAAATCACTAGAAACTTTCTACTAATGGTTTTCTGAACTCTCCAAATCATTAAAACAGAAAAGAAAATGAAAAGGAAATGGAAAAGCACTAAGCAAGGTGCAGCTGACATGCTTATATTTAGCTCATTTTCTTTTTTTTTAATCACTTTGTGACACGAGGCTGAGATTTTTAAAATTGCCCAGAAAATTGCCTTCCTTCGGTGCTCTCTGGTTTTCAGACAGAAATCTGTTACTAACACATAACTGCAATTATTCGAAGGCAGCGTTACTGACAGGTACACAGTCGCATGGTGGCCGGCTTCTCCGGGGCTCTGCCGGACAGGGCCCCCCCCACCTCCCGCCACCCCCACCGTGTCAGGGGCCTTAAGTAGCTGATGAGCACATCAGATCAGACGGACAGGGTGGTGGCCTCCTAACACGCTCCCAGACCCTGAGCAAAGCAGCAACAGCCTGCTGCCTGGAGTGCAATGATGTTGTCAATCTACTACATTATACTAATTCTGATAGAATTTGGAAAATAAGAAAAATAACACTTGTTAAATCTGCCACCAAGATATGACTGGTGTTAATATTTTGGTGTACTGTCTTTTAGTCTATATGGGTATATGTAGATTTAAAAACATAGGGGCATGTGGGTGGCTTAGTCAGTTAAGTGTCCGACTTTGGGTTGGATCATAATCTCCCAGTCTGTGGGTTCGAGCCCTGTGTTGGGCTCTGTGCTGACAGCTCAGAGCCTGGAGCCTGCTTTGGATTCAGTGTCACCCTCTCTCTCTTCCCCTCCCCCACTCACACTCTGTTTCAAAAGTAAATAAACGTTTAAAAAGAATCAACATCTCCATTGTTAACTTTGTTAATAAATACATTTTATTAAATGATATGGATATGCATACCTTAGCTGCCCCATTAAGCACTGAATTCTTTGTGGACATGGGCTTTTTTTTAAAGTTTATTTACTTAGAGAGAGAGAAGGAGTGTGTGCATGAGTGCAGACAGCAGTGACAAGAGAGTGAGAGAGTGAGAGAGAGAGAGAGAGAGAGAGAGAGAGAGAGAGAGAGAATCCCAAGCAGGCTCCTCGCTGTCAGCGCAGAGCCTGAACACAGGGCTCGATCCCACGAACTTTGAGGCCATAACCCTGAGGCAAAATCAAGAGCTGGATGTACAACCAAGCGGCCCAGGCGCCCTGTGGACAAGGGCTTTAATCTGTTCCTATGAACTCTGACACCCTATAGGCACTCAAAACATATTTGTTAGTTGTTTACTAGCAGTAATACACTAATGCTTTTAGCCAGAGTTTACTATTAAAGGGGAAAAATCCTATTTTAAAAATCCCAAGAGTTATTCCATCTCCTTAAAATCTAAGCTAGGGTTAAATACCTTCTCTTGGGTCACGTCATTTAAAAAAAATGTACAACTTTTAAAAGTCTCCATCATGTTTCCCTTCCAATCAAACTTTAATATGCCTGTGCTTCACTAAATAGGATAGAAAAAAACACTGTTCCCTTACCAAGCTTGGCTTTCAATCCACTGGGATAAGTAATGTCGCACCTCAATGGGGAAATGCTGACCATATAATGCTTGCATCTGATGAAGGGCATCGCCTTGGAGCTGCTGGGCTTGAATCCACACAGCCATGGTTTGCAACCTGTTAAATAAATAACAATCAGTGGTTTGGGTAGAGTTTTGGTTTTTTTTTCCTCAGCTTTCAAATCTAATAGACTAAATATTCACAGTTATAAAACCTAGAGACAAATGTTTTTAAGCCCATCTTGGTAGATCAGTATTTTTGAACCGAATTTTAGCTTTAAAAATGTTTCAAAATGTACACATTCAGTGTGGCCATCGGAAGGCATATAACTGGGTCTATGAAGCTCTGACTGTAAAATAAACTGAAGTCCTACCAAGTAAAAGTACAAAGCTAGCATTAGGGGAAGAACAGCCTATAGTTTTGATGTCACAGGCATATTCTTTACTTTTGTTCCAAACTTAAAGTAATAATAAGCAGCATTTAAACAGGATAAATAATTAGCAAATGGATTTTTAAAAGAATTATTTGTTTTGGAGCTGGTATTTTGACTTTTAAGAAATACAATAAATGTGCTATTTTGAAAAAGACCCAGTAAAAGAAAAGTGAAAATATCTAAAGCATGAATTGAACCCCATATATTATTACTAGTTACCTAAGCTGCAATGCTTTACACACAAAGGGCATGGATTGATCTGGAAAAATGCCCCAAATGTCACCTTCTGAGTTACTGTGAAGGAATTTATGAAACAATCTTCTGTTAAATTATAGCATTTAAAAATCTCTCTGACATAAAAACAACACATCCCAGCTAAGAGTCAGGAACAAGAACCATTGTATTTCAGTAGTAGGTAGGTTTTTAAAACATGCTCTGGGATCAACCTGTTTGTGGCAGCAAAACTACTTTCATGTATACATGGTAGTAAAACTGAATCTTGCTCTAATACTATGATCCATGGTGTAGAATTTGGTGTAAGGCAGGGCTAACTTGAAACCCATCCAAAATGATTTGGCTACTGATCTGCACAGTTCTCTTAGCTATGTTACAGTTAGGGTCCAGTAAATCAGATCTTGGTTTTGTTGAGTACCGGAGACTACACATGTGTGTTAGGAAACAAAAATCCCTTCTCTGTTAGTTGTAGTTGTGCGATCACTTAACACAGAGCTATTTATGGGACAAGTCAGTTAGCCAACAATGAGGTGTGGGGTGGATGCCAGTTACCTATTTTAGACTTGTGCAGTGCTATAGAACACTTGAGCGGCGTACAATTTTATTTAGGGCTTTGGGCACTAAAGCTGGGATCACTATAAGATCATCCAAGACCTCAAATTTCAATGGCTGAGAGTTTACTAGGAGAAAGACTTGGATAAAAGAGCTCTCTCCAGAAGCAATCCCATGTTATAATCCAACATCTGGAAGACATTTAATTGTACAATATAATTTTTAATTAAATGAATCACACCCAAGATTTTGGAAAATTGGAAAAGATATCAAAGGCTTGTTTTTTGGATAAAAGGTAAAAGGGATGGATGGGTTGGGTGGAGGTTCTGAGGCACTGAAGTGCATGGGAGAACAAGGAAGGAATGAAAAACACCCTTTTGGGGGTAAGGAACTGGGATGAAGTAGGACCTCGCCACAGCAGTCTTCATGAGTATATGAACAACAGATCCAAAGGTGGTCTTGAATCCTTCATGCATTAACTGAACTGACCCAAGAGACAAAAGAACAAAAACTGGGGGAAACACTGATCTCCTCAGAGACCCCATAGGCCTCTCAAAGAACACAGTATTCTGGCTCATTGTATCCTCTTGGTCTACTTGACTTCTCTTCACATGATTTATCATTACCAACATTTATCATATATTTGTTTACTGCCTTCTCACTAGGGTGAAATCACCATGAACACAATGATTTTTGTTCAGTTTCTCTTGGGCCTAGAACTGTGTCTGGCACATAAGCGTCCCATAAATTTTTGTTGTTGAATAAATAAATTTATACACACAATTCAGTCAAATCCATTGGCTCTTTCTAAAGTTATTGTGGAACAAGTAATCTGTATGAAATACCACGTCAGGGCATCTGGGTGGCTCAGTTGGTTAGGCATCTGACTCTTGATTTCAGCTCAGGTCATGATCTTGCGGTTTGTGGGATCAAGCCCCGCATCAAGCTCTACACTGACAGAATGGAACCTCCTTGGGATTCTCTCTCCCTCTACCCACCCCCTCACATACTCATGCTTGCTCTCACTCTCTCAAAATAAAGAAACATTTAAAAAAATTAAAAAAAAAGAAAGAAATACAATACCAAGGCCAGAAAAGGGAACAGATTTTACAACTTGAATGAGTCTGTATAAACAATATTCTATTTGTTCCTTAATAACATATGCCATAATCTGTAATTTTACTTTTTAGTTTTTATTAATTTATTTTTGTTTATCTTTAAACTCTAAACATGAGTAAAGGGAGGAGCTTCTGGGTGGCTCAGCTGGTTAAGTGTCCAACTTCAGCTCCATCTTCAATGGGTGGTCATGATCCCATAGTTCATGGGCTGTGCTGACAGCTCAGAGCCTGGAGCCTGCTTCAGATTCTGTGTTTCCCTCTTTCTCTGGCCCTCCCGCCTGCACTCTGTCTCTCTTTCTCTCTCAAAAATAAATAAACATTAAGAAAAAGGAACAGTGAGTGAAGGGAGCACATTTATTTACTACTTTGTCCCTAATGCCTAAGTATAGTGGCTTGCCATGTAAGTGAGCAATCAAGACATATTTGCTAGTGAATAAATACATATTTGGTAAATATTTCACAATATCCTGCTGGTTGAGCATGTTACAAGTATCCATTGTTGCTTTAAGAAAGAAGTACAATGGTAACATGCCATATATTTTGGGGTACTATATAAATATCATACCATTATGTCTTAAGTTTTATATTAGTTTTTACTTATTATCAAAGAGCAGAACGCTGGGCTCTTTGAATCTGTCAGAATATTTATGGTTTTAAATATGAACATGTTGTAATAGTTACTTTCTAACATGCTATTTGAAGAATAATAGCTGATAAATATAAGGTGGTAACCACCTTATTTTGACAAATAAAAAATACTTTTAACTTCACTACATAAAAATGCTTTGATAAAACTGGAAAGTAGATTTTGCCTACTAGTAAAAAAGAAAAACAGGGGCACCTGGGTGGCTCAGTTGGTTGAGCCTCCGACTTCGGCTCAGGTTAGATCTCACGTTCATGGGTTCGAGCCCTGCGTCGGGTTCTGAGCTAGCTGTCAGAGCCTGGAGCCTGCTTTTGGTTCTGTGTCTCCTTCTCTCTCTGCCCCTCCCCCTCTCATGCTCTGTCTCTCTCTGTATCAAAAATAAATAAAACATTAAAAAATTTTTTAAAAACCCATAAAATTAAGGTACAATAAATAGTACAGCATCATTTTCATTTTACTTTTTAACTAAGAATTATATATGCATGGAATAGAAGATGAATTACTGACACTGTCATGTAACAATTTAAAATACAAAATTTGGAGAAAAAAAATCATCCCACCCCCACTGTATCAGTAGGCAGCCCTTTCCCTCAAACATGCCCAAACTCTTCACACCCATAATTAAGCTATGCCTACACCTGGTATGAGCTGAGACCCTGTCCTTTGTCACCAGTATTCATCCTGCCACCAAATACTACTCTACATATGCGGTAACTGCCCCTCTGTCCTCAATACGGGCTTTCTTTTGCTTATTTACAGGCAGCTCCATCTTCAACGTGTGATGTTCTGACAAGGAAGTGGTTTGTATCTTTGGTAAATCATCACAGGGGCTTCTTGAAAGACTGGGAAATGGATTCACAATCTTATTTTTAGCCAAAGATGAGAATCGGTTGAGTTCTGCTTAATTGTATTCTTAGTGTTCATAAGCATTCCAAACAACCCAAACTACCTTTGGATGCAGAATGTCATACTTTCTGAATGCCTAAGGTGCAGAAATCAACTTTATATATCTGGATCTATCCTAGGAGTCTCAAATAAAGCAGACCCTCAGGCACTTGTTTAAAAGCAGTTCCAAAGTCTAATAGCTCATAATGTTACAGGCTTACTGAAAGCCACAAAAATGAATGTTTACTAACACTAAATGATATGTGTGAGTGAGGTTTAGAAATAATCTTGCCTCAATAATAAATAGGGTCAGTTAAGCATCTGACTTCAGCTCAGGTTGTGATCTCGCAGTTCGTGAGTGCTCTGTGCTGGCAGCTCAGAGCCTGGAGCCTGCTTTGGATTCTGTGACTCCCTCTCTTTCTGCCCCTCCCCTGATCACGTTCTCTCTCTGTCTCTCAAAAAGTAAATAAATGTTAGGGGCATGTGGGTGGCTCAGTTGGTTAAGCATCTGACTTCGGCTCAGATCATGATCTCATGGTTCATGAGTTCAACCTCCGCATCAGTCTCTGGGCTGACAGCTCAGAGCCTGGAGCCTGCTTTGGATTCTGTGCTTCTCTTTCTCTCTCTCTCTGACTCTCCCCTGCTCACGCTCTGTCTCTCTCTCTCTCTCTCTAAAATGAATAACCTTAAAAATTTTTTGAAAAAAAAATGTTAAAAAAGAAAAAGAAAAAGAAAAGCATCACACTGTCTGAAGACTTCTGGAACACTGTGGCCAAGGTCACGGCAGGACCTTGGAAGAAGAGAAGTACACATGACAATAGAAGGCTCCCAATGCACATATGCCAACTGAGTGAATAAATTCTGAGTGGGAGTGGGAGGGGTTAAAACATGCGAAGGGATCTGTTTCACTGGGCTTGTGTGCATAACTTTTGGTGTTTTTTTGAGAGAGAGAGAGCACACGCCTGTACACAAGCCACAGAAGGGCAGACAGGGAGAGAGAGAGAGAGAGAGAGAGAGAGAGAGAGAGAGAGGGAGAGAGAGAGAGAGAGGGAGAGAATCTGAAGCAGGCTCCATGCTCAGTGCAGAGCCCAATGCAGGACCTGATCCCATGACCTTGGGATCATGACCTGAGTGGAAATCAAGAGTCGTATGCTCAACCAAGACACACAGCTGCCCCTCGTGTGCATAATTTAAAGCATTTTTTAACTGCTACTTTCCATCCCACCACAACCACTGCTCCATTACATCACATCCCAGGACCAAAGTCTCTAAAATGGAGGTTAGAGTTTTGGAGATCACAGCAAATTCACCTAAATAGAGTTCTATGAGATTTAACTTCTTACCCTCTGTGCCTCAGCTTCCTTATTTATAAAACAGTACTAATAATATGTCCCTTGGGGAGACGTAAAAATTAATGTGTATAAATGCTTAAAACAGTGCCTGGTTCACCATAAATTCACAATGTTATTCTGACTTTTACAACCTTAAACTTACAAAGTTGGTTTCCTTCCCCCGTCTCCAATTTTTTATATGTATTTATTTTGAGAGAAAGAGAGAGAGAACACATGCACACACGTAAGCTGGGGAGGGCAGAGAGAGAGGGAGAGAGAGAGAATCCCAAGCAGGCTCCACGCTTTTGGCACAGAGCCTGACACAGGGCTCGATCTCACCTCTAAGACCATGACCAGAACCGAAATTATCTTAATTGGATGCTTAACTGATTAAGCTGCCAAGGTGCCCTTCTGCATCTCCAATTTTAATTCACTTCAATAAACCTTTCCAAAGTCAATCTTCCATAAAGAGTTCTTGCCACCTTTCTCCTTAATCAATATCCTGCAGTATAAACTTTACCTTATAAAAGATGGCACTCCCATTTCTTAACCAATTTTACTGGCAGAAGTACTTCTACAGATGAGAGTGGATGGAAGGTGGCAGGAAGGCACTGAGAGGGCTGTTCTCCCACCACTGAATGAGAGAGCCAAGAATTGTGAAAGGTAGTAACAAGAGCAGAACTGAGTATAATAAACTTGAAGGAAAGAAAAGAAAAGAAAAGAGAAAAGGAAAGGAAAGGAAAGGAAAGAAAATAAAAAGAAAGAACAAACTGACAGAGAACACCAAACCAGCAGGAATTGTGCCTTTTCCAAGGACACATCTGACCCCTACTAATTAAAGTATGAATTATTAGCAACAAATATTTTCATTCATCTAATAAATAAAAAATAAATTTTAGACATAAGATCCAAAATTGACTTAAAATAACATTTATTAGTGTTATTATCCACCATTCAGTTTTCTCATTTACTGAATATCTACTATATTATTTATAATAATAAATGCTTTTATGAATCTACTCATTTAATCCTCACACATATATTAGGAGTTACACACTATTATTATCCCCAAGTTTATAGATAAGGAAATCAAGGCTCAACAAATTAAATAGGACTGTAAAATGGCATAACAACTTTGGAAAACAATCTGGCAGTTATTCAAAAGATTAAATATGGAGTTCCTATATGACCCAATAGTTCCGCTCCTAGGTAAATGCCCAAGGGAACTGAAAGTATATGCCAAAAAAAATGCACAAGTATTCAAAGCAGCATTATTCATAATGGCAAAAAAGTAGAAACAACCTTAATGTCCATCAATGAATGGATAGATAATATGGATATAAATGGAAAAATAAAATGGATAAAATGGAGTATTATTCAGACATAAAAAGGAATGAAATACTGATACATGCTACAACATAGATGCACCTTAAAAACATTATGCTAAATGAAGGAAGCCAGACACAAAAAGCTACCTATTGTAAATTCCATTTTATGAAATGTCCAGAATAGGCAGACCAATAGACACAAAAAAAATTGGTGATTATCAAGGGCTGCAGTATTGGGAAGTGACTCTTAATGAGTATGGATTTCTTTTGGGGATGAAAAATTTGCTCCAGGTTCCACACCACTGGTGTACTGGATCTGGGGAATCTACTGCTCTCTCAGGTGGCCTTTGCTCTGGTTTGTCATATTATTTTTTTATACTTTTCTGTATGTTTGTTACATTTCATAACTTAAAGAAAGAGAAATTAGAGTAAAAAACCTAACATGATAAAGCTCTGATTTGGGCAAAGGCTTGGAATAGTTGGCAGATGAAATAGATACATAAACATTGCTTCTGATCTAAAAGGTCTAAGGCAAAGAACCAGGATTCACAACTGTTAACTATATCAGCACCATTTAATAATTAAAGACTTTGAGCAGAATATAAAGAGCAAGTTCCTTGGTTGTGTTGACTGTCTTACTGTCAATACCAACATTATTACCTATACTCAGTGGTGGTGGTCACCTAGTAGTAGAAACTTGGAGGGACAGAAAAATGTGAAATAGCAGTAATAATGGATTAAGACTTTGCTCATATTAAAATGAACTAACATCAAGTAAGAAGGTTTGAGTAAAACTATCCATCCCATCTAAAAGTAGGTCAATACCAGAGCCATCTGCTCTTTAAAAAAAAAAAAATTTCTAAACACTACTTTATAAAGCAATCAGGAAGGCAATTCTCTAACAAAATCAGATTATTAAACAGATGGGAAGAGAACAGAAAGAATGAAAGTATTTGGCTCACAAGGAAACAAACAAGGAAAAATTTGCCCAGGCAACATAGAGATGATAATATTCTGGGAAGACAATCAGTCATAAATCTTCATGTCACAGCCAAATCATTACATACTACTTTTGGAAGAAGAGAGAGAGGAAAGGGGGTGGTGGAGAAGCAAAGGAAAGGTAGAGAGAGGGAGCTATCTGCGAAATATACAGATCAAGTCTTAGTGAATTATCATACATTTAAAATGCTCACCTAAATATAAGGTACCTTAGCCAAAAACACAATCTCAAAAATAAGGAGAGTAGACTCAGACAAGGATCATATTATAGCCACTAAAACCATTATTAGGTGGTACTTGTTGGGGAATAAGATATTCACAATCTCAAAGTATTATCTATTACTTATTATTCACAAAGGGAAAAGGTATATTTTCAGTGGAAGAAAATGATGAACAACCAAATAATCAAATGTCCTCAACCAGATAATCAAATACTCAATCATGGGACAAACTGGCATTATAGCAGCACCCCCCATATATACAGGCCATACGTTCTAAGACCCCTCAGTGGATGCCTGAAACTGCAGAAAGCACCAAACCCTACATATACTATGTTTTCCCTATACATACATCCTATAACAAAGTTTAATTTATAAATTGGGCACAGTAAGAGATTAAAAACAATAGCTAAAAATAAATTTAAACAATGGTAACAATGTACTATAATAAAAGTTATATGAATGTGGTCTCTCTAATATCTTATTGCACCACACCCATCCATCCTGTGATGTTAATGCCTACACGAGATGAGCTGAGGTGAATGACGCAGGCACTATGATGTAGCATTAGGCCACTATTAACCTTCTGACGATATGTCAGAAAGACCGTGGGTAACTGAAACCGCAGAAAGTGAAACTGTGGATGGGGCGGGGGCTGCTGCATATGCCTCCAAACGTGATCTACTGAAAAGAACACACAAACTAAACGTTTCACTTCTACTCATGTAACAATCAGACAAATCCAAATTGTAAGATTCTTATGAAACAGAGAAAAATGTGGAACTATTCTAGATTAAAGGAGACTAGGGGTGCCTGCCTGGCTCAGTCGGCCAAGTGTCCAACTTCAGCTCAGGTCATGATCTCACGGTTCCTGAGTTTGAGCCCCGCATCAGGCTCTGTGGTGACAGCTCAGAACCTGGAGCCTGCTTCGGATTCTGTGTCTCCCTCTCTCATAAAAATAAACAAACATTAAAAAAAGTTTTAGATTAAAGAAGATTAAAGAGACACGATAACTACCTAGGGCATAATTTAAAAAATTATCAAACCACATCTCTAAAGGACATTACTGGAACAATTAAAAGATCAAAATTTTAAATTCAAATTAAACTTAAATTTAGCCTACAGATTGGATGTTCCTGTGCCAATATTAAATTTCTTGAGACTGATAATGGCATTGAGGTTATACTAGACTTGTTCTTAATGGATACATGCTTAAGCATTTAAGGATAAAAAATGGTCATGATGACTGCAGCTTGCTTTCAAAGAAAAGAGGGAAAGGAAGATGGTGGTAGGAATGGTGGTAAAGGAAAGGTAATAATTGATCAATATAGGCAAAGTGTACATGAGCGTTCATTGTTCTATCCCTTCAATTTTTCAGAAATTTAAAGGTTTTTCAAAGTCAAAATTAAGGGCAAAAATTGCAAAAAAGAGAAACAAAGAACAGAGTAGAGGTTTGCAGTCATCTTGAAATTTTCCCTGCCAGTACATAAAAATCTGGACTTCTCAGACATGAAGCTGGTAGGACCCTGTTATACAAATTGCACTCCTGCATCCCACGCTGGTCTGCAGCTTGAATACATGTACATTATCATCTTTGTTGAAGTCCATTAAGCAACTTGAACAGCCCATTTGGGAAGAAGGTACATCAATACCATTTTCCAGATAACTAAAAACATGTGCTGTAGCCCACAAATAATGTTCTTCTGCATTATGGAAAAGCAAGAAATGATATGAGACTGCCATGTAGCCCTATGTTAGCCTCAGAATTTCTAACGAAGATTTCTGTGTGGACCCATTTTATAGTGTTAATCAAGACCAACTCATCTTAGCATGTGGCTTTGTATTGTTTGAATTAGTTCAGGACATAACAATTCCTCAGCCTCTGTAATATACTGAGTTTCTGTAATTTAAATGAAAGATAATCCCCTCCTTCTTTTGATTAAAAAAGGATAATTTATTAATAAATCTATATATGTCCCCAATATTTTCCTCATTAAAATTTACAACCTCCCTTCCACCAATGAGAATTACAGTAGTACTAAGTTTCCATTTAACAAAATTTGCTTTGAAGAGCGCCTTGCACAAGGGCAATTCCCAGGGATCGTATTAGTCACATAATATACAACAGTAAGAAACTGGAAACAACCTAAATTCTAAACAGAAGGATGGTTAAACCATAATATTTTAATCTGATGGAGCATTGTATGACAATTTAAATAAAGTATAAAGGCAATGTTGAAACATAAGGCAATGCAGATGTATTTTTTTAAATATAAAGAAAAGAACATTAAATGAAAGTATATACAATATGTATGCTAGACTAGAAAACAAATAAAAGAGAAAGGTCAGAGAGAACTAGAAATAGTTGTTCCATTTAGGTGAAGGCATTTGGTAAAATTTTTTAATAAAGTTTTTGATTTATTAAATTTGTTCAAAATATAAAATGTGAAATATAAATTTCATAAGCATGAGCAACTGGTACTCTTTATCCCATAGGAACCAGCCACAAAGGGACATGCAAAAGACATAGAAACAAATATCTCCTACATGACAATATCCAGGTTATGGCACTTTCTTACAAATTAGGTAGTCTTGATTTAAGTAAGGCATGAAATAATAAAAATTCAGAATCATAATTCTTTCAAAAGAAGTACAAGTCTATACTTTCAAACATACAGCAACATAATGTGTTTTCAAGGAGTACTTTAATATTATCAATGGCTAAGATTTGTAGTTTTCACATCTATTTATATTTTATTTAAATCCCTTAAATTGTCTTGCGTTCAATAACTGGTCATGTTATCCTTTTGTTTTATAAACTCTTCTTTTAAAAGTGGTATAAAAGTAAATGGCACAAAAATATACTTTGAAGTTATTTATTTCACGTCCAGAAGAAACCAGTATGTTTGTGGAGAGTAGCAGGAAAAAGATTAACAAAACTTTGGTAATTTTTGAACTTGAGGGATGAATTTATGGGTATTCATTTTATACTATTCTCTTATTTTGTGTTTGTTTGAAAGCGTTCATACCAAAAAGTTCTAAGTATCAATAGGGGGAAAAATGGTAAGCCAGAACTTAGACCAGGTTGAAGATTAGTGATCTCAGGAGTAATGGAGTTTGAATTTAGGAGGTTTTACTGTGACTTCTGAAAGAAATGTGGAAAATTGAAAAAAAAAAATGTTTGGGAAAGTCATATTTCAAGACACGAAATAATACATACTTGGGTTCATGTTTCGCTGTTTTTCCATCCATGATATGACTACCTGTCCCTGCAAACTTGTACCAATTGTAGACAGAACAAAATGCACAGAAAACCACCCACAGCAGTGCAAGATTGCCTTTTCAAAAACTATACTTCCATTATCCCTAACGATGCACCTGAACACAAATGGCCTAGGTGAAGGCCCTTGATAGTTCACAGATAACAATTCAAGGCTATAAAAGATTATACTTAACAAGATCAGATCCTGGAAGGCCTGAGCCATCGGTTCCTCACTGTGCCCCTAGGCCAATAGAACTGGGGGGAAATCTTCCTATTATGTTGATATTGACTTATTTTGTGTCAAGAACATATACCCAAAGCCTAAGCAAGGTTTGCACTTCCTCTGGGATTCTTCACTACCTCAGGAAGGTTAAGCAGATCAGACCAGTTTCCAAGAACAGAAAAGAAGCACTGTAGGGAAATCTTGCTAAGGAAACCCTGAGATAATTCTCCCTCTCTACACCTTTCCTGCACATCAACACTGAATGCTCACCTATCAACAGTAAATACTAAGAGAGAAACCAATTAATACATTGGAAAAGCACACCTATCCAGTGAACCCCCACTAAATGGAGAAAACAGTATTCTGCCCTCTTTTCACATACGCTGTATTCTCTGCATTTACCAATAATCACAATCAACTTCATTTTTGCTTACAGTTACTTGAATATACATCATTTCAAAAAACACAATAAAAAAAATGAACCTAAGTATGCTTTGGTTAAAATAATGGAAGACTAAAATCTGCTCTTTAAGAGAGACGTCCCATCGGCTGGTTCCTTTGTTACTCACTGGTTGATAACCCATTTATGAAGCCCAACTGCAGCTTTCAGAAAATAATGTCAGTATGTGGGGTAAAATTCTCACTGTGTTTAAGTAAAACAAGTCCTGTAGAAATGGTGGTCCAGCAATGGATGGCAGGTGTGTTAGGAAGTTAATTCTAATTCTGAGATAAAATGGCACTGAAGTAAGAGCTCACACTGGGGTACCCAGTGGCACAGTCGGCTGAGTGTCCGACTCTTGGTTTCGGCTCAGGCCATGATCTCACAGTTTGTGGGTATGAGCCCTGCATCAGGCGCTGTGCACAGTGCAGGGCCTGCTTGGGATTCTCTCTCTCCCTCTCTCTGTCTTCCTCTGCTCAAGCTCTCTCTCTCAAAATAAATAAACTTAAGTATATAAATAAATGTTCACATATCAGAAAACCAAAATGCAAAATGTTTGTTTGCTCCAGAAAAAAGGTAGTCTGATATAAAAGGTAATACTGATATCAGGACATTCAACATTAAGATGAATTAAAATTGTGCACAAAGTAGTTGTCCATGTTTACCACAGCATTAACACTGGGTCTCTGCAATACAATACAATTACTTTTGCTAAAACAAACTACTTTTTCTGGAAAAGCATTCTCTCTCGCTATGTATGGAGGAGGATACCTCTACACAACTTAGCACCGGGAACTTGAGTGCACAGAACAGAAGCAGTGAAAGCATAACAGCTTATGCCCCAAGACATCAGCCAGGATAACGGCAGAACCCTTCTGTGCATATATGTTCTTTCACAGGCTGCACTGTTACAGGAAGAAGCAAAGAGCAGCGATTTCCTTCCAAAAGGTCAGCTGCCTCAGACAGACCAAACAGAAAGCAGTTAATTCTTGCCAACTTCCCCTCCTGCTTCTGCAGCTAGTACGCAAGAGCATTTGGTTTCCAGTAAAGCTCCAAAGAAAAACAAAGCAAATGTAAGACCCAGAACTGAGGCAACATAAAGCGTCTCACTTGACTAAATTAAAGACAGTAAGATCACACGGAGCTACACATTTTAAATACCAATGGAACCCTTAAGAACTACCAGATTTAATGTGGAAAAGAAGAGAATTGGAACCATCCCAGATTTTATACCAATGCTCCAGAGTTCTCCACCTAAAAATAAAATGGTATTTTGGCTAAATGTGACAACATATAAGCTTCCTACTTGACTGATATAAAAATAAACTTTTAGCTCTCCTCTTCTCAAACTGAAATCAAATCAGTCATCAAACATGCTAAGGCAAGGGCACCTGGGTGGCTCAGTTGGTTAAGCATCCAGCTTTGGCTCAGGACATGATCTCATGGTTCGTGGGTTCGAGCCCCGTGTCAGGCTCTGTGCTGACAGCAGCTCAGAGCCTGGAGCCTGCTTCAGATTCTGTGTCTCCCTCTCTCTCTGACCCTCCCCTACTCACACTGTCTCTCTCTCTCTCTCTCTCTCAAAAATAAATAAAACATTTAAAAATTAAAAAAAAAACATGCTAAGGCAATGGCCAGGTTCAATGCTGACAATCAGGAGAAGCACATATATGATCATCTAGTTTCTTAGATCAGACATGGAAAAAAATACTACGTGACTAATAACAAAAAGGAGGACAGAAAATATTATTTTAAATCTTCTTTAGATAGTAGCCCTGAGTAGTTATGGAATAATGGCAAAGACCTCCCACCCCCAAAGGGACAACATAACATTCTCATGTAGACTTCTTTAAATGAAGCAAGCATCCATACTTTCGCTCTTCCTAGAAGCAACAAATTTGACCCTTTTGAGTATAAAAGTGAAGAAGGGAGGAAAAATGAAGACTTCTTTAAGTTTCTTCAACCAGATGGATTCCTAGCTTAGCTATCTACATACAGCTTACAAGAAGCCCTTCGGAAGGGCTCCTGCAGCATATCATAGGGCTCTATGTGGTTTCTACCTCGTTAGTTTCAGATTGTGGTGGCAACGGAGACAGGAGGCTTTTTCTGAGACAAGCTCCTGTTCTAAAGATTCTAGGCTTTGATGATGAAGAGTATGTAACCCACTCTTGAGAATACCTTGCTTGAAACGAAGACAGCTTGGGGTTTAAGGAAAAACTTACTAGTTTGTGACATATGCTAAGTTAACTGGGGCTACCCACACTAAAAACTGTTTCATGTTGGAAACAAAATAAACTATTATATTCCTAAGCCTTTCCTATACTTAATCATCAAGGCTTAAATAATAACAAAGGAATTAGCATGGGAAAGGAGAAAAAAAGAGGAGAAAAGCCGTAGGAGTAATAGTAAAAGAGTAACAATAGTAATGGCAAACATTCAAGGAGGTCTTACTACACTATGCACTGTTTTATGCACATTATATGCTTCCTCATTTATCCTCATGACAAACCTATAAGGCAGTATTAGTATCCTCCTTCTGCAGGTGAAACAGGCTTAAGAAGGAATTTGCCCAAAGAGGCAAGCAAGTGAAGGAGCTGGGATTAGCACTCAGGCTGCCCACCTTCGGGGCTCATGCTCTCAATGGTTCACATCTAGCTCCTGATTTGATACCTGGGACCCAAGAGTGCTTTATGATAAAAGCTACAAAATGAATTAACAAAAAGTACAGCTCACAAGTAGCTATGAAAAATTATTTGACAATCCCAAAATGCTTTAAATGGGACTCCCCTTTCCTAAAGGTCAGAGAACATCAAGATGACAAACCTTCAAAAATACAAAGGAAAGGGCGCCTGGGTGGCTCAGTTGGTTAAGCCTCCGACTTCGGCTCAGGTCATGATCTCACTGCTGTGGGTTTGAGCCCCACATCGGGCTCTGTGCTGACAGCTCAGAGCCTGAAGCCTGCTTCGGATTCTGTGTCTCCCTCTCTCTCTGCCCCTCCCCCTCTCATGCTCTGCCTCTCTCTGTCTCAAAAATAAATAAAACATTAAAAATTTTTTTTAAAAACCAAACATACAAAGGAAGCCGTATTAGGTGTTTGGGGGCTCACCTTCACTCCTCTAACCACTCAGAAATCAGCTAAAAGCTTCCGATTGTAAAAAGGAGTGGGAGGAGAATAACGAGAACCATTCTGGAGGTGGGAAACTTTCCAAAGAGGCCAAAACCTAGATCCTGACCACCTGTGGTCAGAATTAGCACTGTGACATTTCCTATAAGCAGCAGTGTGGTTACATTTGTTGTATTTGTTCCTGAATTCCTTAATTGGGTTTCCCTTAGACACATTACCATCCATCACCAATATTTACCAGAGATCATCCTAAACTCAGGTTTTTCTGCTGGCAGAAACCATTTCTCATGAAAGGGACAATATCATTAATACGAATGAGACAACTAGTGAAATGTTCTAGGGGGTAAGATAGGATCTTAAAAACTACTTAAGTCAGTTATCTTGGCAACGGTTTACATTACATCAACAATGAAACATCAGCTGACCTATCACTGATGCACACATGAAGTTACAGACAAGATATAAATGATAAATCCCTGCAATAGTTGATACACGCTAATATGATAAATATAGAAATAATGATGTGAGTGTGCACAGTGCACAATAAATATTAATTCAATGTTAGGAGATCATGTGGGTTCACTAAGCCACATCATTAAAGAAGCAGTTACTCTGATGTGAAAGACAACTTCTGAATTTAATAATGTTGTGCAACAAATCAAGGGAAAATTTGGGACAAGGACACCTGGCAATTCCATACACTTAATGAAAGGTGCCCCATACAATCTTCAATAGCTCTAGCTGAAAAAAGAATCAACGTAATACTTAAATCCTATGTCTTTTATCATTTCGATCATCCCATTTTTAAAAGATGAGATGCCTTATCTCTCCAGAATTAGAATTTACCGTACACTCTGGACATCAGAACCATGGCAACTTTGAGTTATCTGTTGCTCAACTACTAGACAACTACTAGACAACTACTAGACTAGACGTTATCCCAGGGGAGGAACCGTGTCTCATTCATTTTAATTTCCTCAATACAGTACATGGTGCACAGCAGATAATAATTGGGGATTAAATAAAATTTTGGTAGAATTCTGTGTTACAACCCTTCGCCCCCTAAATTGGGGGAAATGAATGGTAGGACAGTTATTTCCTTCAGACGTTATTTTTAACACTGTGGAAGTCATTAACTTGAATCCTTATTACGGGAATAATGGGACTGAATCACACTTTATAGAAACTGTGATGGAGGTTTTGACTCATCATTGGGCTAATCAAGGTAAATATAATTGCAATGTACCATTCCATAAACATCGTGACAAGTTTGTAAAATAGAGCTAACACCTCACTGCAGCAACTTCAAAGAGAATTACATGAAATATGATGGTGCTGAAATTCCAACGAAAGCTTCTCCTTTATACAAACTAAACCATTTCATTCCTTTAATTATGTGACAAGAAAGAAGTTGAGCATAAACGGAAAGCACAACATTTATCAACAATTCACTCCTTTGGTTACCATGCATACTACCAAATACAATCCAGAAAAGATTTACTACTGTGCCAAAACAAGATGATGAGGTTCTACATCAAGAATGTAGATTAACGTTAGAAGGATGACTCAGAACTAATAGCATCGGTCTGATAGACATTGAACCTATTTTTTAATCTCCTGGGAGTTCTTCAGCTGTAGGACCGAATGCCAACTCGGGAAGATATTTCCGTAAATACAGCCACCTGTGGCTACCGACTATTTTTTATTTAAGATTATTTCCATGGAACAAAGTAAATTTAGTAAGTGAAAATATAGTCTCGAATTGCTATGGATGTCCCCTACCCCTGCCAAAAATGACAAGCTGCTTGCTCAAAAGCTGTCACTAATTAGCAGCTGCTGCTGTAAAGAAAACCAAAGTAAGTGCCAGTAAAAGCATATTGAACTGCAAGAGGGCCCTATGACAAGAATGGGAAATGCAAGAATCTATTTATGAATACTAAACTATAAATACTGGAATCTAAATTTGGGAGAAGTGGGGGCAGGGCAATAATGACAATATATATCCGTATTTCTTTAAATGTTTACTTATGTTTAAAGACAGTGAAAGGGGGCACGCAGAGGAAGGCCAGAGAGAGAGGGGGGACAGAGGATCCAAAGCGGACTTTGTGCTGACAACAGAGAACCCAACACAGGGCTCGAACTCATGAACTATGAGATCATAACCTGAACCGGAGTCAAATGCTCAACTGACTGGGCTACCCAGGTGCCCCTATATCCATTAATATATAAACAAGAACTGGAATATTCTCCCAACATCCTGAAAGTTACAGAAATCCCAGAATACTGAAGTTCTAAATTTCATGACAAATTATTTCTACCTTTCTAACAGGAACTAATCTTGGTTTTGGATAATTTCTCATTGTCAATACTTCTGTCTCTGGCACAGTAACACCTGAATTTGCAGATTAAAAACAAAATGTTGAATTTAAAAAATACCTTCCAGGGGCACCTGGCTGGCTCAGTCAGTAGAGCATGCAACTCTTGATCTCAGGGTGGGGAATTCAAGCCCCATGCGGCGTATAGAGATTACGAAAAAATATAACCTTAAAAATAAAGAAATAATTTAAATGGTTTTCATATTCTAAAGCCTTTGGCCCAAACTCCTATGGTTATGAACCTAATTGGTGACCCTCCTTTTTACAAGTTGAAAAATGGAGTCAAGGATAGCAGACAAGATCCGCCCAGTGTCAGTGAGCAAGGGATACACTGGTAGAAAATCTCTTTACTGGCCCTATGTTCAATGTTCTGTTTTGGATGCTCTAAAATAGTACACAGATTAAGATCCTACTTGAAATTTAAATTGCACAGGTTGCTTTTCAAATTTTTCGCCAAGGCTATCCCTCCCTCTTTCTTTATGTATCAGATACATATAAATATACTGGGAGCAGTAGATGTCTCTTTTCCCTCAACATATTAGGTTCTATCCTTTAAAAAAAATTAGGGCTATCTCCTCCTTCAGTTTAGTTCTCTTCTTACTCTCTTTCTCCCTCTCCTTCCAGGTAGAATGATAGAGAGCTGTGACCATTTTATTTATATTTGGCCTATAGCATCTGCTTGTCTCTGGAGCAACTACTCAGGAAAATAATAATGAAAAAGAAGGGAAGGGAGGGAGGGAGGAAGACATGGAAAGGAAAGGGAAGAAGGAACAAGAAGATATATGATGAGAATAAAAAACAGAAAAGAAACAAGTTATGAATATATTTTAATGAAGCCACAATCAAACCTCTCTCAAAGCTGCTGTCCCTTAAATAGAGCTTGTCTTGATGTCTGTATAAACAATTACAACAATGTGCCAGTAATTTTCCAGCTCATCATCAGGCTACAAGAAGGAGAACAATTTGCCTTATGAAACATGGAGAAAGACTAATCTCTGCTATTACTCTCAGCGCAGGTTTATCAGCAAGACTTGGAGGAGATAAGCTTACAGACGTAAAGATTAGGAATCACATTTTCAAAGCTTTAATAACCCCCTAGTGGTATGCAACGAGCTGTTGAATTAACTTGTCTTTGATACTTATTTTGTATGCATCACTGGCTAGGTCTAGTTACAAAGCAAAAACTAAAAACTCGGGAAAGAAAAAAAAAAAAACAACCAGACACAAAGGGACAAATGTATATGATTCCACTTAATATGAGGTACCTAGAATAGCCGAACTTCTATAGAAAGAATGTAGAATGGTGGATACCAGGCGCTGTGGGAGAAGGAAGGGAAGGGGAGTTATTGGTTAATGGGTACAGTTTCAGTTTGGGATGATGAAAAAGCTCTGGAGATGGGCCCTGATAGGTGCACGGCAACAGTTCCATGACAATGTAAATGTATTTAATGCAACTGAACTAGTTAAATGGGTAAATTTATTTTATACACACAAAATTTTAATGGAGAAAAGAAGGATAGTTCTTGCCTAGGGAACTCACATTTTTTCCATCTTTAACCCTAAAATCCAAAAGAAACATAGGGAATTGGCTTTCCCCTCTCTTGTTTTTCTTCCACAGTAAAAGGCATACTTTCAGCCCTTCTGAGGGCTGAAGCAGTCTCTAGAATAAATGAAATGGAATTAAGGTATCTTCAACACCAGCCAATGCTTATTATTGAACATGAGTATCTATCTACTGTAAACAAAAGTGGATTAAAGCCCCTCACAGAAACAATAAGTATTTATAAAGAGCACCTGTTAGATGTCAAGTTCTGTTCTAGGTACTGAGGAGATAGCAGTGAACAAAACACACACACACCTTTCATAGTACTTAAGAGTCTAGTATCAGATATTAAACACTTTAAATTTCAAATAAATACAGACTATGCTATACTTCCTAATTTTTGCTTTTAATTTTCTTTTCTTCCCCCATTAGGTGTGAAGGATACCACCTGACCATTACAAAGTCTTTTTTTTTTTTAATGTTTATTTATTTTTGAGAGAGTGAGACAGCGTGAACAGGGGAGGGGAACAAAATCTTACAAGTAAACAGCAAAGTCTGTGTATTCAAACCAACATTTAGGAAAAAGTTTGAAAAGCATCTCAACAAAATCAGATGGAGGGTGAAGACTGGATTTTGTGAAAGGCCTGGCAATGTAAAAGCAATTTCTGATAAAACCAGGACATCTGTTCATCCCTGTTAAAAGCTGGTCATCTCTAAGGAGCTATATAGTACATGCAAAACAAATCAGGTCTAATAAAGGATTCCACAGTTAAGATCATTTCAGTGTGGTATTAGTCTAGCTTTTTTCCAAGATACACAGTTTGATATAGAGGATAGCTTTTCTGCTTGATACAATCAAATCAAATCATTTATCTTTCAAAGATGATTTGCAGATTCAATCTCTACAAGGTACTAAAAATACAGGGCAGAGAGTTAAAAACTCAATAGGACTCAAGTTTCTACCTATCAATGCAGAGCAGCACAAGGTGATAGGTGACTAGCAAACACTTCATTTCTTCTTTTTCCCACAGAATAAAATATAGGTCACATTCTACTAAAATAACAAGTACCACCACAGTGAAAACTTAGGTATAACAAAAATATTTTGAAGTACTTGAAAATGCCCCCACCTGTTTCTCAATTCAACACAACAATCTTTTGTTCAATATGATAATGAATATAATGAATTAAAAAAAATTTTTTTTACATTTACTTATTATTGAGAGAGAGAGAGACAGAGCATTAATGGGGGAGGGGTAGAGAGAGAAGGAGACACAGAATCAGAAGCAGGCTCCAGGCTCTGAGCTGTCAGCACAGACTCCAAGACAGGGCCTGAACCGAGGAACTGCAAGATCATGACCTGAGCCGAAGTCGGTCGCTCAACCGACTGAGCCACACAGGTGCCCCATGAATTTTAAAACAAAAGAATCAGACTCCCTGGAGCATAAGAATTTTTAAAATTTTCATTTTTAAGGAAATACCTTAAATATTCTAAAATAGGCTGTCATTTTATATTTGGAAAAAAAGTATTTTTTCTTCATGGAAGTAACCCTAAATTTTATTGAGGAATAATTTATATTCAGTAGACTGCATCAGGATGTTTAAAATATGTATATTAATATAACTAACGGACTTTAGACACCACACTAAAATAAAGAGGTTCCTAAGGCCTACCTATCAGTAAGAGCTAGAGCGTTCTATTGAGCATTAAGAAGCCAACTAATATGGCTTTGAGGTCAGCCAATATTCAAAACAACATAGAAGTTCCATCCATTTCTTCAAAGGTTCCTTCTAGAATCAGAGATCTAAAAAGACCATTAAGATAAACTAAGTAGAAAGGCCTAGAGAATGGAAGGAAGTGGGGCTTAGGCATCACCTAGCTTCCAGAACCTCTCTACCAAGTTGGTCTTCTGAAGCTCTGTTCAGTCTTCCACACATAGTTGGAGTTACTGTCATTCATCTACAGAGAACAAAAAATTACTCCCTTCCTTAGGTATCTCCAAAAACTAAATTAACATGAGGGGGAGAAATCTCTGTTGAAAGGAAAAAATTTCATCTGTAACCAGAAGAGCTCAAATTCCAAGCATAAACTTAACGTACACCATAAAATGAATAGTAGCTAAAGTCAAGAATTTTTCTTTTCTAGGCAAATTCAGTTTAAAAAACAACAACACACAGACACACAAAGAAGGAAAACAAAATAACAAAAAAATCTACTTGAAAGTGATTTGATAGTTGAGTTATACCTAAAACAGAATGAGCTGTTTTATATTTTGGTTCTAGAGTTGCAGGGTCATACAGGTAACAAGGGACAATTTAGGTTGATGCATCAAAGTTCAATACTCAGGCCCCTACATCTTTCCCTAATAAAAACAACAGGCAACTCCCAACATCTTCCCCATATCCTCTTCCTGGTCACCTTACAAATGGACTCATATTCCAAAATGCATTTGCACGTGTTGTTTGGAACATGGAACGTTTTCCCATAGGAACAAAGTTATAAAGAGATGAAAAATACCTTGATAAACCCCCAAACCTCAGTTGATGTACAATCTTAGAAAACCTAGTTACCCTTTATAATTTTGTTTCTGAAGGAAAAGATGTTAGAATTTCTAGTTAGGAGTACCATTAAGTAACAAAATAATTCCTCTACCCCAGCTACCACACAGCACAGGCTGATCTCCTACTCCCAAGAAAAGAGAAGGACTTCCAGGAGGTAGATAATGCTTCAACCATGCCTCAGTGCAGCAGTTTTTAAAAAAAGGAAGTGCATCCATGTATGTTTCTTGTATTTTAGGGTAGGGGTCTGGTGGGAAGTTTTAGGGATACCATCTTCTTCAGGTAAGAGTAGCTGCTGCTCCCTTTATAGAGCAATAGCTTCGGTTCCCAGAGGGCACAAGACCCTATTTGCTTCTGTTTTTTTAATGCTTATTTATTTTTGAGAGAGACAGAGACAGAACACGAGTGGGAGAGGGGCAGAGAGAGGGAGACAGAGGATCCAAAGCAGGCTCCAGGCTCTGAGCCATCAGCACAGACCCGGACGTTTGAATTCACAAACTATAAGATCATGATCTGAGCCAAAGTCAGATGTATGACGGACTGAGCCATCCAGGCGCCTCAATTTTTTTTTTACATGTTTATTTATTAAAAAAAATTTTTATGTTTTTATTTATTTTTGAGACAGAGAGAGGCAGCATGAGCAGGAGAGGGTCAGAGAGAGAGGGAAACAGAGGATCTGAAGACAGGCTCCAGGCTCAGAGCTAGCTGTCAGCACAGAGCCTGACGCGGGGCTCGAACTCACGAACTGTGAGATCATGACCTGAGCCGAAGCCGGACGCTTAACCGACTGAGCCACCCAGGCGCACCAATGTTTGTTTATTTTTGAGAGAGAGAGTGTGCAAATGAGGGAGGAGCAAAGAAAGAGCGGGACAGAGGATCCAAAGCAGGGTCTGCCTGACAGCAGAGGGCCGGTGTGGGGCTTGAGTTCACAAACTGTGAGATCATAACCTGAGCTGAAGTCAGATGCTTAACCAACTCAGCCATCCAGGCACCCCAGAAATCCAAAGCTTTTAAGTTAAATTAAAAAAAAAATAAAGTTTTACTATACTTACTGCAATGTCAGAATGAAATTACACTATTTGAGTTGACAGTGGACAAAGTATTGTTTTTAAAAAATTACTATTCTGCTACCATCTTATAGCAATATAGATTTATGACTAAATCTAGTGTTATCTTTAATGGAAGTACTGGTGATTATCTACCATCTACTCAAAGAATGTGAAATTCATTTTGAGTCAGATTAAAAATCTATCCTAATGCATATTTCAAAGCAAGTCCAGGGGTACCTGGGTAGCTCAGCTGGTTAAGAGTCTGACTCTTGATTTTGGCTCAGGTCATGATCTCACGGTTCATGGGATCAAGCCCCACACTGGGGCTGCACTGATAGTGAGGAGCCTGCCAGGGATTCTCTCTCTGCCCCTCCCCTGCACTCTCTTGCTTTCTCTCTAAAAATAAATAAATAACATCTTTAAAACACTTTAAAAAAAAAAAGGAAGTCCATGAAAATTCTTACCTCTCTTATTCTCTGAAAAAAATTATAATGGTCCAAATGTCCAATAATTACAACAATGTGGTATATTCAGAGACAAACTGATCTCTGGAACAGAGCAGAGAAGCAGTAGGTCTGAACAGACATGAGAACTTAGAATATATGATAAATATGTGCTTTATCAGTAGAGAAAGAGGGAGCTGATGGGAAATGGTAGATTTTTTTCTTTTGATAACTGGCTAGATATTTGGAACTGATTTAGGTTAAAACTATTAATACATGTAAAAACATTTAGCTCAGTGACTGGCACATAGTGAGTGATCATTAAATAGTATTGTTTTCAGAAAAATAAATAAAGCTATAATTCCCACCCTCACTTCTTACTTCTTACACAGAAATAGATTCCAGATGGATGGAGAAACTTAAAAAAAAAAAAAAAAAGAACCACAGACATTCTAAAATAATTTTTTAATCTTTGGGTAGAGACAGTTTTTCTTAGCATGTCTTAATAGCCAGATCAGAGAAGAAAAAACTGTTAGACAACATAAAAATTTAACATTTTGTATTGCAAAAAATACTGTACAACGTTAAAAGCCAAGAAAAAAGAAAAAACGGGGAGGAAATTATTTGTAGTATGTAAGACAGAAAGATCTTTGGGAAAACTCAAATAGCTATATAGAAAAACAGGCTAATTATATAAAAGGGCAAATCACAGGGGTCCTTGGGTGGCTGTTTGTTAGGCATCTGACTCTTGATTTTGGCTCAGGTAATGATCTCATGGTTCGTGGGATTGAGCCCTAAGTTGAGATTTACACTAACAGCACAGAGCCTGCTTAGGATTCTCTCTTACCTCTCTCTGTCCCCCCTCCCAGTCTCTCTCTCTAAATAAATAAACTTAAAAAAAAAAAAAGGCAAAGCATAAAGAAACAAAATAGCCAATAAACATGTGAAGCACTGTCTAACCTTGCTGGCAATCAAAGAAATATAAATATGAGAGACTAGCAAAGATACAAAGGTTATCGATGCTCAGTTATGGAAGATGTGGGGAAATGGCCATCCCTTTCATGAACTTGTTTTTGTTAGGCATGTTGACTGGGGTGGTCTTTTTGGAGGGTGGTTTGGCACTATCTATGTAGAGAGCTCAGCAACTCCGCTTGTAGAACTTACATTAAGAGGATGGTACGGTACATGCAAAAAATGCACTTAGACTAAGAATCTGCACCACAGTGTTATTTATAAAAGAGAAAAACTGGAAAATTAAATCTTTTTTTTTGAGAGAGAGAGAGAGAGAAAGAGAGTGAGCGAGCGAGCATGTGCAAGCAAGCCAGAGAATCTCAAGCAGGCTCCATCACATGGGGCCCTGTGATCATGGCCTGAGTCGAAATCAAGAGTCCAGCACTTAACCAACTGAGCAACCCAGGTGCCCCCAACTTAAATATTCATTAATAGAAATTAGTGGATTAACTAAAATATGCTAGGACTATCCAGGGGAACACAAACCTTAAAAATGTTGAAGTAGGGGAACCTGGGTGGCTCAGTCGGTTAAGCATCCGACTTTGGCTCAGGTCAAGATCTTGCAGTTTGTGAGTTCAAGCCTGCATCTGGATCTGTGCTGACAGCTCAGTCTGGGGCTTGCTTCTGATTCTGTTTCTCCCTCTCTCTCTGCCCTGCCCCTGCTCATGTTCTCGCTCTCTCTCAAAATTAAACATTAAAAAAATGTTCTAAACTGTGGATTTGGGGTGCTCCTGGGTTGTTCAGTTGGCTGAGTGACTCTACATTTCTGCTCAGATCATGATCTCACGGTTGTGAGACTGAGGTCTGCATTGGGTTCTGTGCTGAGCATGGAGACTGCTTGAGATTCTCTCTCTGTCTGTCTCTCTCCTCTGCCCCTCCCCTACTAGCACTCTCTCTCTCTAAAAAAATAAAAAATGTTGAAGTAGATTGATATTCATTGAGTTCCTGGAGGAAAATAAGTCCCTCCAGAGTGCCCAGATAACAAGATCAGACTAGAGGTTTCTAAAAAGGTCCCCATTTTATAAATTTAGATCATCTATCTCTTCGCCATATACCCTCACCTCTACTACCTGTGTTAACAGAGGGCTGGTTGGTTGTTTATATTAGGGGCTTGTAACCTGAGTCCATGGACCTCTTGAAATGTATGTAGAATTTGATGTTTTTATGTGTATTTTAATGGGAAGAGAGTCAATAGTTTCATTTGAGTCTCAAAAGGTCCCCTAATCCCCAAATGGTTACGAATCTCTGGCAAATATAGTGTAATGGGGTATCTTGTTTAATTTTGCCTTTAAAAGCATATGTTGAGTATACAGCCCATTAATCAACCAGTCAACAAATATATACTAAGTCTTCTCTTGATTGGTAGCCCAATTACTGGAAATTTTTGGAATAAATTTCTTTACTCACTTAAAAAAATTTTTTTTTAATGGTTTTTATTTATTTTTGAGAGACAGAGACAGTGCGAGTAGGGGAGGGTCAGAGAGAGAGGGAGACACAGAATCCGAAGCAGGCTCCAGGCTCCGAGCTAGCTGTCAGCACAGAGCCCAATGCGGGGCTCAAACCCACGAACCGTGAGATCATGACCCCAGCTGAAGCTGGACGCCCAACCGACTGAGCCACCCAGGCGCCCCTCTTTACTCACTTTAGAAGTGTTTTTGTTTTTATATTAAAAATTTTTTTTAATGTTTTTTATTTATTTTTGAGAGACAGAGAAAGACAGTACGAGCAGGAGAGGGTCAGAGAGAGGGAGACACAGAATTTGAAGCAGCTCCAGGCTCTGAGCTAGCTGTTAGCACAGAGCCTGACACGGGGCTTGAACCCACGAACCGTGAGATCATGACCTGAGCCGAAGCCGGACACTTAACCGACTGAGCCACCCAGGCATCCCGGAAGTGTTTTTATTTTTATTTTTTTATTTGAGAGAGAGAGAGAGAGAGAGAGAGAATGCATGAACAGGGCAGAGGGGCAGATGGTAGGGGGAGAGATAGGGAGGGGGGAGGGAAAGAGAGAGAGGAGAAAAGAGAATATTAAATAGGTTCCATGCTTAGCACAGAGCCTGATGCAGGGCTCAATCCCAAGACTCTGGGATCATGACCTGAGCCAAAATCAACAGTAAGACATCCAACTGACTGAGCTACTCCAGTTACCTCTGAAAGTGTTTTTAAATATACACACGTACATAACTTCAAAAAGCCCTCTGTGGGAATGCAAACTGGTGCAGCCACTCTGAAAAACATTAAAATAAAAATTAAAATAGAACTACTCTACAACCCAGCAACTGCACTACTAGGTATTTATCCAAGGGATACAGGTATACTGTTTTGAAGGGGCACATGCACCCCAATGTTTATAGCAGTGCTATCAATAATAGCCAAAGTATGGAAAGAGCCCAAATGTCCATCGACAGATGAACAGATAAAGAAGACGTGGTATTACAATGAAATATTACTCAGCAATCAAAAAGAATGTAATCTTGCCATTTGCAACTATGTGGATGGAACTAGAGAGTATTATGCAAAGCGAAATTAGTCCGAGAAAGACAAATATCATATGACTTTACTCACATGAGGGCTGTAAGATACAAAACAGATGAACATAAGGGAAGGGAGGCAAAACAATATTAAAACAGGGAGGGGAACAAAACATAAGAGGCTTAAATATGGAGAACAAAGGTTTGCTGGAGGGGTTGTGGAATGAGGGACGGGCTAAATGGGTAAGAGGAATGAAGGAAACTACTCTTGAAATCATTGTAGCACCAAACGCTAACTTGGATGTAAATTAAAACATAAATTATTAATTTAAAAAAAGCCTACGGGCAGCTAAGAGACAAAAAGCAGATTACAGAGTTTCAAACAAAATTATAGGGGCGCCTGGGTGGCTCAGTCGGTTAAGCGTCCAACTTCGGCTCAGGTCATGATCTCACAGTCTGTGGGCTTGAGCCCCACATCGGGCTCTGTGCTGACAGCTCAGAGCCTGGAACCGGCTTCAGATCTTGTGTCTCCCTCTCTCTGGCCCTCCCACACTCACTCTGTCTCTCTCTATCTCTCTCAAAATAAAATAAAGACATTAAAAATATTTAAAAAACCAAAATTATAATATTAACTTTTGAAAGAAATAATTTCTCTACAGACTTTTGAATCTTACATATATTTGAGCTCCATTAAAGAGAAAACCTTAAGATTTATAGATTTGGATAAGACTCATCTTTGTGAGATAACCAAGTTCTCAAAATCAGATAAAGACTAGAACACAAAAAGGTAACTAGTTCTAAATGAAGAAAGCAATAAGTCATTTTATATATTAATTTTAAAATATATCCTACAATTTACTGATGCCATATTATAAAATATATGATGCTAAATTTGAGGCCCTAAATTTATAGGATTTTCAAAAAATCTCATGATTTGGTATAAGTGATTCAGGTACATAAGAGAACAAAGAGAATTATTCTAACTGGTCAGAAGAATATCACAGTGATAAAACAGATTACAGAGAAAATCCACAATGATAAATGAACTGAAGCCAAAGGAAAACATAGTTTTGGGTTAAATAAAATTGATCACATTTTCAGGAGGCAGAGGAGGTAAGAATAAGCAAAAAGGAATCATAATATAAATAGGATCTATTTATGAAGGCATATTGGGCAATATATGTTTATGGTTTATCATTAATGCACAAAAGTATTTATTTTTCTTTATACACTTGAATTAACTACTTATAGATTTAGGTTTAAAAAGCACTAAACAGTACTATATGATTTCTTTTTTGTTTTAGTATTCTTAACACTGACTTAAAATTCTGTCACAGCAAGTTCCATTATGATAAATTATAAGGCACAATCCAGGGGAAGTAAGATTTTTACTGAGTTGAATTATACATAAAATAAGTAGGTCGGGGGCACCTGGCTGGCTCAGCTGGTAGAGTGTGCAACTCTTGAAATGGAGGTTGTGAGTTTGAGCCCCACACTGGTGCAGAGATTACTTTAAAAAGTTAAAAAATGAAAAAAAAAATAAGTAGGTCTTCTTTTGGTCTCATACACACACACACACACACACACACACACACACAATTTTTTTAATATTGTAATTTTATTTGATGCAAACGTGCTAAGACCTAAATCCTTGTGCTCCAGAATTCTCCTAAAACATCAACTTGTAACTTATTTTCATCTTTCTTCTTTAAACTTCTTAAAATGTTAAAATGCTTTTAAACACAAAATCTAATTACAAAGAATCTATTTAATGTAAATTTCATTAAGGCAGAACACAAGTCTCTTGTATTACCAATGGCATACACCCAAGAGAAAGTATCTTTCACTAGAGATTTCCTTTACCAGATATTCCCAAATGAATACATGATAAACATTTAGAGAAGTCATTAAGCATGACTAATGGAATTACAAGGGAAAAAAATTCCATAAACCTAGCAATCTTTGTAGGTATCATCATGAGAGAAAGCAGAACAAAAGCAAATACAGAAAATATACTGAAGTAATATACTGTTTAGGGTTACCAGAACTTAAACTAGACCTTATTTTTTTTTCAAATGTTGAAAAAAAAGTCGAACACACATCTTCAGTACGAAATAAGTGGTAACTTAGTAGAGCTCACATACAAGTAAAGCAATATAATCTCTTTATTACATTTATAAAACAATATAATTCACCATCAGCTTACATATAAAAATATGGACCACTCTAAAGTATAGGAAATAACTCAGTCCTCAAGTTCAAATTATTTGAACTCTGAAAACACTAAATATAATTTGAATGGTTTTAATATAGTTCAACAAAAGATGTCATAAACCATACCAAATAAGTATACCCTGCCAAATATTTAACACAAACATCACAACGTACGCATTTTCTGCTCCTAAAAAGGAAATATTAACTGAAAATAAAACAAGTTTCTTGTTCTAAATCAACACATAAAATTCATTTTAAAAATAATGTTTCCCAGGGCGCCTGGGTGGCTCAGTCGGTTAGGCCTCCGACTTCGGCTCGGGTCAGATCTCACGTTCGTGGGTTCGAGCCCCGCGTCAGGCTCTGTGCTGACAGCTAGCTCAGAGCCTGGAGCCTGCTTCCGGTTCTGTCTCCTTCTCTCTCTGCCCCTCCCGCTCTTATGCTCTGTCTCTCTCTGTATTAAATAATAATAATAATAATAATAATGTTTCCCCCCTGTTTTCTTGAGACATAACTGACATAAAACATCATGGAAGTTTAAGGTACATGATGTAATAATTTGACATACATCTATATTGCAAAATGATCGTCAAAATAAGGTTGGTTAACTGATGCAACATCTCACATAAGTTACAACTTGTATATGTGTGCCTGTGTGGTAAGTTTTAAGATCTCTCTTAGCAACTTTAAAATACACAATACGGTTAACTATTGCCACCATGCTATATATTACATACTCAGAACTTACTCATCTGATAACTGGAAGTTTGTACCCTTTGACCACTTTCACACAGTCCTTTACCCCTTGCCTCTGGCAACCACTCATCTGTTTTTTTTTATGAGTTTGATATTTTTAGATTTCACATATCAACGAGATCATACAGCATTTGTCTTTCTCTGTCTGACTTATTTCACTTAGCATAATGTTCTCTAGATTCATCCATCTTGTCCTAAATGGCAATGAAAGATTTCCTTCTTTTTTGTGGCCAAATAATATTCCATTATACATATATCTCTCATATTTTCTTTACCATTCATTAAAAGTAACCTTTCGTCTTGACTACAAAGTATTCCCTCTTCATTATGTTTATTATAGAAAAATGGGAAGATATTAGAAACCACACATGCACACACACTCAGAATCTGACAACCCGGAATATTTTTTTAATGACTATACTTTGCTCCAAGTACAACTTGTATCTGATTGTTTTGCAAGTTGCCTTTTTATTTAGTAATATATTATAAACTTTACCTAAGTCATTAAATATTGTCTTATAACATGACTTGAAATAGCTAAATAGTATTTCATGATATAAGCTATTTCTCAATTTAGTTCATCAATCCTCTAATGCTGAATACTGAAGTTGTTTCCAATTTGTTCCTTGTATACCAATCTTGGCACATATTTCAGATTATGTCATCTAAATGGAACTGTTAGGTCAAAGGGTATGTACACTTTTAAGGCTTTCGATACATATATATATCAAACTGCTCTTCAAAAAATGCACCAATTTACTTACATCTGACCAATGAATATGAAGGTACCAGTTTCTCCACATTCCTAAGCAACACTGTTTTTATTTTTTCTTTAGTTTTGTAAATCTGTTAACTAGAAAAGTCATGTCATTGTTTTTATTTGCATTTCTTGATTTCTAGTGCAGTTTGAACATAATTTTATATGAATACTGACCATTTGTCTCTCTCCTTTTGTTCATTTTCTCTTTGGGAAGTCATCTTTTTTTTTTACTTTTTTATAGTATTTTTAAAAATTTTTTTGTTTTTTATTTTTGAGTGAGAGAGAGTGAGTGAGCTGGGGAGGGGCAGAAAGAGCTGTCAGCACAGAGCCCAACGTGGGGCTTGAACTCACGAACCATGAGATCATGACCTGAGCTAAAGTCTGACGCCCAACTGACTGAGCCACCCAGGCGTCCTGACTTTTTTCTTATTTTTGATATACAGTCTTTATTTATAATAATCTTAACTCATAACTTCTGTCATATTTGTTTACAAAGGTCTTTTTCTTATTTTGTCATTTACCTTTGGCTTCTGGCTTTTTTTTTCACAAAGGAAAGTTTTTAATATTTATGCACTTATGCTTTTCTTTTTTTTCATGAGTTATTCCATAAGAGCCACTGGTTGGTTTTTCTTATATTTGCCTTGTTCAAATTTACCAAGAGAACTGGAACATAATCATAAGTTCTTTCCAAACTAGATCTCTCACATTTGGGTAATAAAAATTCAAAACCATAAATTTAGACAATGTCACATTTCTAGGACAAAATTTAAAATGTGTGCTTAAGGTAATATCTTACTTAAGGACCCATTCCTTTCAAATTATGTGCTTGCTGCGGTATTGCAAAATCAAGAAGTCATGCTTCATCACCAACTCAGCATGTTAGCTGTAGCCATGTCATTCAGGAAGCCAAATATTTTCTATTTTGTTTTAATACCTTCAACAGTTAAGGAGGAAGGTAAGTCTATACACATCACAATAAATTTAATATTTTTACCTGATAGTGAAACTCATTACAAGATAAACTTATCCTTAAAATATGCCTGGGCTTCCATAGATCATCACATAATTGAACCAGTAACAACAACACAAACAGGAGGAATATGTGTGTTGCATCTGTAGGTATTAGACCTTCCATACCTTTTGAAGTTAGGCTCTATTATGTCCAATTTTCACTCTCATTCTCCCTCACTTTCTACCAGAAATGATCATAAATTATAAAAACATGAACCCATACAGTGGACTGTCTCGTTTTGTAAAGAGCTATATAACGCTGTAGATCTCTAGTTTGCTATTTTTCTCAAGCCTAAAAGATTACCAAAATATTTTAGAAGTATGAAGCAAAACAAACACATAGCATTAACATGATTTCTGAGAGAATGGTTTACCTAATTCAAACTACAAGTGACTATATTGTAGAATGCTCTATTATAAAGCTGGTAAAATCTAATATTTAGCACTTTAACAGATTAAGGGCTCAACAGTTTGTAAATACAAATGCTACAACGACATTTGTGAACACAGCTTATTTAAAACATTTTCCCCAGGCTGAATTCTGAAGTCCCATTCTCTATAAAAACATAACGATCTGCACAGGTTACAAGCTCTGAATTTTAGAAAACACAAGATAGTTTTTCACAAACTTTCTAATTTACTCTCACCTAAAGGCTGGAAAACCCCACTGCACACTTTTTAAAACTCATCAGACATAGAAAAAAAAAAAAACCAGCTTTAATTGTAGGATCTCACTGACACAAACATAAGGAAATTCTGAGTTATAGATACTTCACATAAAGCTTTTTCCACTGACATTGTAACTTCTGTCAACATTCAAAGAAAATTCAACCCTGGTCAAAGGTGACAGTTTGACAATCCTGGAAGACAACATCCTCTGTTTATTTGAACAAGTTTATACTCTCTGCTCAGGGAATTGAAGTTTTTCTCCTCCCTGACTTGACTTCTCAAATTCAAATTAACACACTTTAGGGTAAAGAATTTTGGCTCCAAGATTTAACTTTACAATCTACCTCCAAGGAAAAATGCTGAGACCATCACATATAAAAAGGAATACATTTCTGAGACCAGTTTCTAATGGCCTTTGCATAGCTCAAAAACACGCAATAATTGCTTTGGTTGCCTTAAAAATTAACACCCCGAATTCAAATTCTTTAGTCCTTCTATCTCAGAAATCACAATCAGTAACTCTAAAAAGCTTCAATAAAACAAGAAGAGGGCTGGGGTACCTGGGTGGCTCAGCTGATTAAGCGTCTGACTTTGGCTCAGGTCATGATCTCACAGATTGTGGGTTCAAGCCCCACATCAGGCTCTTTGCTGACAGCTCAGAGCCTGCAGTCTGCTTCAGATTCTGTGTCTCCCTCTCTCTCTGGCCCTAACCCACTCGCATTCTATCTCTGCCTCTCTTAAAAATAAATAAACATTAAAAAAAAAAACCCAAGAAGAGGGCTACAAATCCCTTCAAAGTAAAGTTGTAAATAAATGAGCTGGATACTTACATTTTCAGTCAACAAGTACATGTTACATGCTAAACTAGCATAATGACCCTCTTGTCTGTAATAAGAGGCCAACGGGATAGCTCATAGCTCTTTTCCTATGATGTACACGGTAATGTTAGTGGCAGAACAACAAAGGATAATTAAGAGTTAGAATTAAGACATCCTCTGCTTTTACATAATTTCCACTAGGATTATATACATTAGTTGGGAAAATACTTAAAATTACCTTTATGAAGTTTAAAAATTTCTAAATACATATAATTTTTTTCTATTTAAAACAAACAAGAGTCCACTGGGAAACACAAATAAAGAAACAGAAGTCTTAAGGAAACCAAATGTCTCATTGCAAAGTTGCAGTTGCCTGCTGCTCCCTTTTGCAGTGCAGTGGTTAGGAACACAGTCTCTGGAATCAGCTTGGTCTGGGTGTGGATCCAGCTCTGCCATTATTACTAGCAATGTGACCTTGGACAAGTTACTTAACTTCTCTGTGGCCATTTCTTTATCTTTCATTTGAAAATAATACCCATCCCTCTGAGGATCATGATTTAAAACACGGCAAGAGCTCATAATAGAGCTCTGCTTGTCACACTGTAAGTGGACAGTGTTAGGTATTATTTTTATTGTCTTTCTACTTGTAAGTTTTAGACCTAATTTGAAGTACTTTTTAATTAATTCTCTGATCACTCTTTGAAAGATGGCATAATTATTAGATAGATAACTAGTACATTTTTCCCAAATGAGGCCGTGGTAGGTAGAGCTATAGCCCAGAGTGGTAAATAGTTGTTTTTAATACAAACCATGGATGTGGCTGTTACTGGTAACTTTGGCTTGATTTCCCATATGCAGAAAAAAATCCCCTACAAGGGGAAAACAAGCAGTAGTAGAAAATACTTGGGTTTGTCCTATCACCACTGCAGGGTAAAGCCAAATTCACTTTACTAGCCTGATGGGCACTGAAAATATTAATCATCGGGGCGCCTTGGTGGCTCAGTTGGGTAAGCATCCAACTTCGCCTCAGGTCATCATCTCACGGTTCATGAGTTCGAGCCCCACGTCATCCTCTGTGCTGACAGCTCAGAGCCTGGAGTCTGCCTCGCAATTTGTGTCTCCCTCTCTCTCTGCCCCTCTCCCACGCGCTCTGTGTATATGTGTGTGTGTGTGTGTCTCTCTCTCAAAGAATAAATAAAACATAAAAAATTTTAAAAAAGAAATTATTAGTCATCAAATTAATCCCAACAAATAACAATAATTGATTGGCTCATTGATGTATTTCCCCTTGTCTTCCCCAACCTTTCTCTAACTAGTCAGAAAGGAAAGTTTTCATATTTTCTGAGAATCTCATTACTGCTCTCAAACCATACTCTATATCTTAGTATAATTTAAAAAAATGAGTCAGCACAAGCACCTCAAAAAACTAGAAGTGCATAGAATGTGGAGATATTTCTCTTCATAACACAAATCTGGAAAACATTTTTTAAAAAAGGGTTAGAGTACCAAAAGCAATGGAAGAATAAATGGAGGATGAGTGTCGTAGATTTTGCAAGCTAGCCTCCAAAAGATAAATGCTCTTATCAATCGATATATGTATTTTTCATCTTAAAAGTATTATAATACATGGGAAATGGACGTAATTATTACGAATAAATCCAGGGAAGAAAAGACCCAGTGCGTGACAAATTATTACCTCTCTTTTATTGAATATGGGGGGGTGGGGAGTGGAAAGTCAAGATATTCTGTATTAAACTCAACTACAAAGAGCAAAATGCATAACTGTGCAACATGCTAATGCAGTACTGCCTTCAGTAACGTGGTCCGAAAGAAAATTTAGGAGAGAAATTGTCCCTAAACTGCAAACATGTTCGAATCCCAATTTAATTAGGAATCTGTTTAGTCATTTATGCATCTCAGAATAAAGTTAGTTGAGGGTCAGCAAAAGGCCACTTGCTTTAATCACTGGAACAATATTGTATGTACTTCTTTCAAGGATGTACCTCTCCTCAAGGTTCCACATGACTCGTATTCCAACATTTATATTAAAGGTGACATACTATGTAAGCATTTTCTGGAAGGGAGGGTCAAGGAAGAGTTTTATGGCTGAGGGTGATTTCTCCTAAGTTCTAATACCATACTCTAAATTTGTCCTGATTCTTATTTAAACCCTCCATGACATTCTGGCGTTCAGAAAAACTGCTATCATCACTACTTAATAAGTGGAGTTCTATATTATATAAGCCCAAAGCAACCTCTCTTTAAAATTCTGACATTCAAGGCTCCACAGAACACATTTCAACTCTATCTTCGTGCTGTGTATTATCTAGGTACCTGGAAGGAAACGGATAGCTACAGCCCCATTTTTCTGTTAACTGCACCTTTGTTGTTGTTCTAAGAGTCCTCTGAGGCTGCTATACCTTGAAGAGAGTTGGGAGAAGATTCAGGAATGCCCTGCCTTCCCAACGGGGTAGGGGCATTTAGTCTGAGCTCGGTAAGGGCAGTACAATGGACAAAGATAAACCACATGGCATCTGATGCTTGTCTTTATATGTTTAAAATAAAAATGTGACACTACAAGAAAGTTAATATGTGGACCTAATTTTGAAAATACAAACAGGAAGCACCCCCACCCCAATATTACCATTAAAAAAAAAGGAAACCAAACCTCAAAGATACCTTCCAAGGAAGTCATGGGTGTGACCAAAACTAACAAAAGTAATAAACGTCATCTAAAACCCTGAAAACACCAAAAGTGAGGGTATTTAACCAACTAAAAATCTAACACCTGTAAAGTACTCCTCTCTTTGATCAGTAAAAATAGCACAGATTTATGTACATAAAATCTTCTCCAAACTGCCTTAAGTGGCTCAGTAACAAGGATCATCACTAGGAAGAAAACATCCAATGTCAATATTCTACTTAAAATAAGGAAAGAATTATTAAAAATGAATACAATTTTCAAGAAAACTTTTTATCACTGTGATACTCATGATCTAAATGTACAGAAAACCATCTGATCAATGGAAACTAGATTGTTAAATCTGACTTTCTTATTCCCAGAAATAAGCAAAAAACTGTTGTGTTTCCAACATTGCAGGGGAAAAAATACTCCTGATTTTAGAACACTTCTATTAACAAAGCTAAGATTTAAAGAATTTTTTTTCCTTTAACCACTACACAAAATTGGGGACAGTGACACTTTAGAGCTAATTTCTCAAGATAATTTTTATTAAGTTCCAGAGTCAAAGTATTCTGCCATTTTATTATGCAGTGAAGAGATACTATTCTTCTGAAGAGCTCAGTAACCGGAATTGTCAAATTAACTTTTTAAAATAATAAGTTTCAAATGCTCAAATTAATAAAAATTGGAGGCGTTTTGCTTCCTTTTGTTGTAAGAATAATGCAGTAATCTGCTACACTCTAATAGAAGGGGGAAAAATGTCCCACTTGGTAGGTAGAACATCCAGAAATCTGTGAAAGCTTTTATGAGATGCATACATGTTCATACAGCATGTGAAGCTTCCTTTGATTCTACCTTCAACCTGCAATCTAATCTCTCATGTGTTATTTACCTATTTATAACATCTTCCTTCTAGAAGACTGCTTCTATCACCTACCTACACAAAAACAAGCCAAATGAACCACCACATGCACATTCATAAGTATAAACCTAACACAAATCACAAATCATTTGAACCCCAACACTAACATAACTTGGAAAACCTGACATAAGTACCAAAAGAGCAATAAATGACACCATTTACTAGTCTTGATGTGGTTTTTGTATATGTAAATAACATTTTAAAAAATCAATTGAGAGCAAGCAAATGAAGATGAAATGAGAAGTTGGGGCACAATAGGAAGTGCTGACCAAAATATTTATGTTGTAACACTCCAAACAATGATAGCACTTTTTCCTCCCTTCTATCACATATATGACGAAGTACACACTGAAGAAATATATCCACCTCAAATTTCTTAACACAATCCATATTAATATCCTGTTGGCAAAAACACAGGGGCTGAAAAGGCCAGGACTAGGGAGAAGGCGGGATAATTTATTGAGTTGGGTATACAGCAAAGATTTTATGTAGTTCAGCTCCAAGTTATGCAATAACCAAACAGCTAGTGATAGAAATCAACTCTTTTTTTTTTTCTTCTGAGGTTTTGCTTTTTTGAAAAAAGATCTCTCCATTCCTTCCCTGTATCTCAACCAGATCCTTGAAATTTTCATCTTCCAAAAGCTATGGAAAACAAGCAATCTACTAGATAACACTTACCTGACCAAAGGTGTGGTGTTGTTTTAATTGAACATGAGAGACATCACAAATTATTTCATGGTAAATTTTTCTTAAAATCGGTAACCCCTTCTCCCACTTATGCTATCACTTCTAACAACTGTAATCTTCCATGAAATGGAAATTGGTACCAAAACAAACAAAAAACCAAAGCTTTGATATAAAGTCAATCAACAGGATTCCACCATTTGATATGACCAGAACTGATCCAATGTTCACAGTGTTGCAGCATAAAATTAGAAAGGTACACGAAATAAAATACATCCTTTTCTAAAAGTCATTAAATGTAAACAATATAATATAAACAAATGAACCGTAACATAAGAATGTTGAGGAAAGAGGCAAAATTATATCATCTTCACTGAACAATAACAGAATTATTTGAGATAATATATGCAACAGCTGAAAGCTTATTATGGCCCAGGCAGCGATCCAACCACTTTGGAAACCTAAGATATGAGTGGATGATAAACATCATTTGAAGACTGAAAAAATGACATAAAGCTCAGCTTAATAATTTGGTGACACACAGCCCTTTCAAGGGGCATTTCCCAAGGATATTCCAGAGACGACTAATGGAACTTGATTTAGGCAAAGATCCACTACTCCACAGGGTTTTGGGGAGAGCACTGATCTAAGAGTCCGTACACAGACATTTCAGTCCCAGGACCACTGAACAGCTGTGTGAATTGAGCAGGTCACTTTCTCCATCTACCTGGGGGCCTCAGTTTCCTCATCTGTACAAAAAAAGAGAGCGCCATAATCGCCAGGTCCTTTCCAGCTCTAACATTCTATGACCCACTTTTAGCACTATTTGTTCGATGTAAAGGTCTGACAGGGGCATGGGGGACAACAAGAAAAAGAACTGGGCATGGTTCTCCGGGAAAGAGAGGATCGCTATCTCGTTTTGCCTTTAACATTCTTGTGGTTTTCATTAATCTCATCTTCCTAAAAGCTGACACTTGTTTTTCTTCTTCGCCTTTTCCATCACTGCTAGCTACAAGTGTTTGCAAACGCCTCTTGCTCCACACAAGTTCTTTCCTCTTTGATCAGCGTGACCATCTTGCCAGATTCCTCTAGCCTCAGACCAGCTTTTGTGACACCACGACTCCCCTTCCGACTCTCCATATCTACCCCGACACCAGACGCACTTTTTTACTCTTTATCCCTGGCTAGCAAAACAAAACAAACCAAACCAAAACAAAAAAACAAAAAAAAAAAAAACACACAAAAGAAAGAAAAGAAAGAAAGAAAGAAAGAAAGAAAGAAAGAAAGAAAGAAAGAAAGAAAGAAAGAAAGAAAGAAAGAAAAGAAAGGAAAAAAGGACACGCCGCATCCCACCGCCACACGCACCAGCCCGGGCCTGGCGGGTCCTGATGTGGGATCCCGCACCCCAGAGCCGCATGGAAACGTTCGTATTTGTTGTCTTGACTCCTTATAAGGCACTGTTCCTTGAGGCTTGGCGAACACCCCCTACCCCAACCGGGCACCCCGGGGCTCATCCCACCCCCAGAGAGTCGCCGATCCTTCTTTCGAAAAAGGGGGAGAAGCAAGGGGACGCCAGGGGCTACCTGGCATAGCAGCCCGGAGGTGTAGGGTGGCCCACAGCAGCCCCCTCCACTGGCGAGGGTGGGCGCCGGGGCCCTTCACACGCCCACCCCGACACGCGCGCC
>NC_043716.1:38891396-38896716 GCF_006229205.1 Suricata suricatta
CGGGCGGGGCGGGGGAGGGGGACGCTGGCGCCGCGCGCAGCCCCTGGTCGCCCAGGCGGGCGGCGTCCCCTCTCGGCTCCCGAGCCGGGTACCACGGGGCCATGAGCACATGCTGCTTTGTTTAGGTCGGCTCGACCACCGCGAACAGGGCTCGGGCCGGACTGTTGTGGTTGCGTTGATTGGCCCCCCTCCGCGGCACGCCACCCGCCCTTCCCCCGGGCTGAGGCCCACGTTCCGGGTCCTATCCCTCCCAGGCCCAGGTCAGAAGTCCACTGCTGCCCCATCAATAATTATCCCGGGTTTGCTGCCTGGAGGACGTTTCAGCCAGGACTGCCGCTTACCATCCAGGCGGAAAGCCTGAATGGACACAGTAGAAGTTTACACTCGCCCAGGCCAACTGGATCAGTCTACTGTTCCAGAGTGAATGGGGGGGGGGGGTTGCGGTGGGGGAAAGGGGCGTCTGACACCATCTCCCTCCCTGGGGACTTTTGCTAGCTCCCTCCAGTTAGAGCTTCGGGGAAGGACTGGTTTGCTCTATAAAGAGAAGAAAGAATAAGCACCATCACCTTTGTAAGATCCAGGGAAAGGGGTCTATGAGAGCCTTTTTCCATGTAATGGGGAGGGAGTGTGGTGTCTGAGAAGGCAGCCTGAGTCACCCACTCTCCTCTGGCGACATCTCTGGAGCTGGCCAACCGTTTCCCTGGCAACCCGCCAAGGGCCAGCACCAAAGCAAGGCATGTCAGATCTTCAGAAACCTAGCTGCAGGGGCAGAAGGAGAGGAGCCCAGGTACACCCAGAGCTTCCCTTCCCTACAGTCTGCAAATCTTCATGTCCAGGGACGATCAAGATCTGCAAGGCCCCAAGTTCTCCCATAATCCTCCTTTGGGAGCTCTTGCCAGCAGCCTTCCCTTCCCTTCCAGAATAACACCAGCCACAAAGATCTTTGTGTCTGTAGCTGATCACAAAGTCTTTCTCCCCCACCCAGGCAACTGCTTCTGTCCCACACTCTGGGCCAACACCTGGCACAGTGCTTTTCCCAGAGTTGGTGCAGGACATTTGGAGGCTGGAGCAGGAGGACAGGCTGGAGCAGGAAGCTGGACGGAAGCACCAGCACTGAGCATTCTGGCACCTCTCTGACAGTCACTGTGCAAGATGTTTCAACACTTTGAATGCGCCGCATTTTTCTTGAAAGTTTTTGCACCGGCACACATGCTATTCCCTCTGCCCGGAAGGCCCTCCTGCCCTCTAGACGGTGAGACTTGGTCCAGGCAGTGAGAACTTCTCTCCCCTCGCCACCCCATTTCCCGCCGCAAGATGTTTTCATGCCTCTTTTATGGCCCTTCTAGTGTTAAAGGACAACTTCTTGTTTACAGGTCTCTCTACCCTGACAGCACACGATATCCCATGTACCTTTAAATCAACTCCATGCTCAGCGCAGAGCAGACACCCAAAAAACATTTGAGGAACAAACTCTCCACTGTAGGAATAGAAATGGAAACCAGGAAGGCTGTGTAATAATTAAGAGCAAAGAATCTAAAAGCAGACTTGCTGTCAACTCCTCGAGCTGTGTGATCTTAAGCAAGGTTTTAGCCTTGATTTCCTCACTGTAATGTGGTAATAGTGATAGGACTTAACCGTGTAGCATTGTGATGGGAATTAAGTGAGGTAGTATGTATAGAGGGCTTCAAATGCCTTAAAGCACTAGACAGCTGTTCACTATTATTATTGTTTTCAGTAACACTGAAAACAATTTACACTTCTCTTCCTAGGACTGTTCAGGTCTAGGACTCCATCCAGCTGCCTGGAGAGAGAGCCGCAGGGGTCCTGGAGAGGGGGGCAGGTACTCCTCTTTATTCCTTCGTCTGATAACCCATCTCTGACTGACCACTATGCACAAAGCTAGACCTGGCTGGCTGTGTGCACAGACACGAAGGACAGAATGTTCTGAGTGACTACTTCAGCAAAACAAGAACGTTGTCAACCTGAGAGGAAAGGTCTGACACCTACCTCTCTCTACTTGCCAATCCAGATGAGGTGAGACCTTCTTCTCTTGGGCCTCAGGGGATAGCAGACTGAGACATAACACAGAAGGAGTCCTAGAAAGAAACTGAACAGGAAGCTAGGATCCAGAAAGCCCTACAGAGAGCCCTGTATAGAAAGTTCTCAGAGACATACCTACAGATGCACTGACATCCACTAGAGAGAGAGTTGGTCATGTCTTAGCCGACCCTGTCCTGACCCAGGAGAGAAAGACTCTTGGGGAGAGTCTGGAAGTCTGGTGGGTAGACCTGTCTGTATGTCCAGAGTACTCTTTTTTTTTTTTAATTTTTTTAATGCTTTTTATTTATTTTTGGGAGAGAGAGACAGTATGATCAGGGGAGGGTCAGAGAGAGAGGGAAACAGAACCTGAAACAGGCTCCAGGCTTTGAGCTAGCAGTCAGCACAGAGCCCGACCCGGGGCTCGAACCCACAAACCGTGAGATCATGACCTGAGCCGAAGCTGGACACTTAACCAACTGAGCCACCCAGGTGCCCCAGTCCAGCCTACTCTCAAAAGGGGACTGACTCCAGCCTACTTCCCTTGCTCTGGAGAACAAGCATGTGGCTCCCATGGAAAACAGCACCCTGCTTCATACCTCCTCGGCCCTGCCCGGCCACAGGGAGAATATGAGGCCATTTTCTGGAAACATCATTGAAACCACAGCCACAACCCCCTCTAGTCAGAGACCCATGCTCATGTGGCTTCATTCTCCAGAATGTTCTGAATACTGGGAATCAGGCTGTCCCTGGGGAACCACCAGCCACACAGAAGCTGAGGAAGGACCCTTGCGGGAACTTTTCTTCCATAGGGGAGTGATTCCTCCTTATTAAGTCAATACAGGCACGGGACACTCAACAGACGGGAAGGCAAATCTCTAGGGCCTCCGAATGGAAATTTGTCACGTCCAGTGCTTCAGCAGAGGCTTTGTCAATGGCAGGGCTTACCTCTGCCAGAGCGTGGGCGGTGAAAGGAGCCAAGTTTTCCAGTTGAGATCTGCTTCCAAATCCCAGCTCTCCCAAATTACCAGCTGTGGGACCTTAGTCAAAGTACTTCACTTCTCTGAGGCCCTCATTTTCCCTCATGTGTCAGTCATGGTAAGTAAAGTACAATAGAGGTTTGTAAATGCACAGAATCTTTCTGGGATGCACAGGAGACGGGAGTAATCGTGGTCGCTCCTACAGAGGGGATCTAGGGGACAAGAGAGGAGAAAGAGTGATTCTTCACCATTTTGAATCTCCTGAGTTTTATACCATGTGCTATACTACCTATTCAAATATTAGGAAGGGGGCCCTGGTTGGCTGGCTCAGTCGGGAAAGCATGCAACTCTTGATGTCAGGGTCGTGAGTTCGGTCCCATATTGGGTGTCGAGATTACTTAAATAAATGAAACTTAAAGAAATAAATAAAACATTAGGCAAATGAACTTTCTTTTAAGGAAAAAACTGGAGTGACAGTGTTTGCGAAAGGAACTGAGCGTCGTGGCTAGCTTGCAGAAAAGGCATGTGATATATGTGTGTTTCTCTTTCTTTCCCTCAGCCCAACCCCAGCCAGCTTGCTGGGCCAGGAGGGGCTGGCATGGGGGTGAGGTGAGGGTGGGGAGATGGGATATGAGCGATGGCTGTGCAGGTCCTTAGACTCCCCTGGGGATTCTCACACACACCTGCTGTCTTGCTCTTGTGTACCTCACTTTACCTGGGCTCCCTTCCAGCCAGAACTAAAGGGGTGGCTGGCTCTCTGGAAAGCTGAAGGGGCTCCCACCTGGCTTCTGGAATGGGGTCAGCCTGCCCTCTCCACCCAGAGCCCCAGGGCAATGCGGCATTATCCAGAGAGGGCAGGGCTGACACCGGAGAGAACAGAGTACCACCGCAGGCAATGTCTTGCTGGCTTGCTGGGTAGGATTAAGAACTCAAAAGTCAGCCCAGCACCAGGCAAAGATGAGGCAGACCCTGCTGCTGCCATGGGCAGGAAAGCAGGTCAAGCAGGACTAGAGCAGGCAGAGGCCAGGATGGGAGAGGAGAGAGCCTTCGGGGAGCTGTGGGTCAGGATGTGTGAAAGGGAAACAGGGATCTGTACTAATGTAAGGACTGTTGGAGTATGGGGAAGCCCTGTCGTGTTTGAAGGAACTTCATTAAGCCAACAAATATCTGTGATGCCTCTATTAGGAACCAAGAAGTGGAACACAGCCCTTTCGGCAACTAGTAAGAGCTAGGAGAAGCGGCCTGCAGTACAGGATTGAGAGCTACAAGACAGAGGAGGAGGAAATGTCTGCTGTCTCTACTGGCCAGGGTCCCTGAACACCTCTTCTGTGCTAGTTGCTGTGACTGACTCTTCCTAAAAACGGTCTTGCCGTCCCCTTTTTACAAAGGAGGTGGTGGCTCAGCCCAGAGAGGCAGACTCATCTGCCCAAAGTCACACAGCAGAGCCAGGCTTTGTACCAGGTCCATAGGGCTCCAAAGCCTTTGCATTTTTCTTTACACCACACTGACCAAATGAAAGATGAGGAGGATATTACCAGGTGTCCGAGGAAGAATGGCATTCCAGGTAGGTGGAATGAGATAGCAAAAGCTTGTTGTGAGAGAGTCTGGTGCACTGGGGGATTGCATGACTGGAGCAGGAGTAAAAAGAAGGCCCATGTGCCAGATGGATCTCAGCAGCAAAAGAAGAGCAGGCCAGGAGCCAGCGAGGAGGGGCTGGAGCATTGATCTGGACATCATTCCAGGAGCCAGCTTTGGAGGCTGGGAGCAGGGGAATCATCAGTGAAGATGTAGGTGGGTTTGTGACGTAATACACCAGGGCACAGTGAGAACCAGGGACAGGGAGAAAGGAAGCCCCTCTAGTCATGACTAAGGAAAGTGGCCAAGTGGTGGGGATAGCAGGGAAGGAGTCCTCTCCCACACATCCCTCTGAGGGCTTGAGGTCAGCTACTGGGCTGGCTAAGGAACAGGAGATTTATTTCTTGTTGGTCCAGAGGAGGAGAAATGAGGTGAGTGAGAAGAGAGACCTGGTGATCTTCATGGAATGGGATGAGAGTCAGATTCCAGCCAGGGCTGCTCAAGACAGCTGGTGGTCCCACTCCGGGACCCAGCTCTGGGCCTACCTCTCCTCTCTCCACCCCCCCCCCCCCCAGGCTCCAGGGCTCCAGGATCTATCCGTGCACTGAGAAGGAACAGCAAGGGCTGAGCTCCATCCTGTTCTGACTAGGGAGGAAATGTTGCTAAGCACAGCCGTTGGCGCCCCCCCCCCCCCGCCCCACAGGTGGCTCTCCCGGGACAGGTGGATT
>NC_043716.1:38896816-38899746 GCF_006229205.1 Suricata suricatta
TACTTGCGGGTGTTCTCGTTCTTGAGCAGCGACTTGGCCTGCTGCTCACTGATGATGGTGGCCTTCACCTGGGGAGGGTTCATGTGCACGTTCAGCTTCCCCCCCACCAGCAGGCGCACCGTTGCTGCAAACTTGGTCTGGGTCTTCAGGACCTGAGGGGGCTGCTTCTCAATGATGAATGTGCTGCAAGGACACAAGAGACCACAGCCGATGTGATGCCGGCTCAGGGCACAGGTCTGGTCCCCCTGTGCAGGGAGGCTGCTGGGCTCCGCAGGCACATGAAGGCACCTGGCACCACCCCTGTTCCCAGGGAGGCCACTGAGAGTCAGAGGAGATGGCTGGAGGGGAGGCTGTGAAGTGACTCAGCAGCTGGCAGGGGCTGCAGGGGACGAGGGCAGCCCATGCAGTGTCCACAACAGACACTGGGCAAGGTAGACACCAAGAAGCTAAACCAACTGAGGACAGAGAGGGACAGGGACCCGGGGCAAATAGAGATAAGGACTCAAGCAAGAGCCCACCCACCCCCACTCTACCCTTGCTGTCGGGCAAAGCACCACCTGCATCCCCCATGCCACCCATATGGGGGGCTGGGCTTGGCCTCAGGCAGGAATTACCTGGTCACCAGGGCTGAGATGATGTCTGTGATGGTGGCCTTGACCTCGGCTAGCATCTCCTCCACTGGGCCAGGGATGGGCAGCTGCTGGCAGAGGTGCTCAGCCCTGCGGATCTGCTGCCGGTTCTGCCAGATGATCTCGGCCAACTTCTCACACCTGCACGGGAGCCCCGGGCCAACGGGAGGACAATGGCATCGTGTTGTCCCCCAAGCTCGAGGCCAGGAGGCTCCAGTGTGAGGAGGACACCCCAACACCCAGCTCCACCCTGACCCAAGAAGGCTTTGCGCCTAAGTCGCCACCGCTGACCACGGAGCAGAGCAGAGTTCCAGTCTTCCAGAAACACAGAGAGACACAGAGGCCACAACCCTAAATTAGGTCCAGTCAGTCTGAGCATCACTCTGCAAGAGTGTCAGTCTGCACACCCAGCCCTGCCCCGCTCCTCAGCACGGTGACTCCCTTCCTGGGCAGGGGGCACAAGATGGGGGCACAAGTCAGTATCAGGAACCAGAACCCCTAGTGAACGAAGTCTTGCTTCAGCACAGGGAGCCAGCAGATCATGAAAACGCAGGAGGCAGAGTGAGCAGCTGGCTGCACCACTCAGCGCCCCTGGCTGCCCCGACTGCCCCCGGCCACCCCCCACACACCATTACCAGGACTGCAGCACATCCAGGCTGCCCTCCGGGGGGCCCCCGTTGCCCGCCAGCTGCTGCCGCCTCTTCCACTGGATCAGTTCGTCATCCAGAATGACGGTCTGCTGCTTCCGCAGCAGCTGCAAGGTCTTCTGGTGCTTCTCAGCCAGCTCCTGAAGGGTTGTGGGGAGAACAGCCCCATCTGGGCTCCCAGAGAACAGCCCTGCGGGCCTCAGGAGCGGGGCTGGGGGCTGGGGACCAGGCCGCGGCATGGGCCTTCCTCTCTTCCCAATCTGCTCTGCCTCATGTGGCCCCCACACGACAGAGGAGCTGGCCTCCAGCTCTCCTGGGTTCTGCTCCCTTCCCAACTCTAGCCTCTTAGCGGGTCCCCGCACCCCTTGGGATATGCACCTCAGAACTTGGGAGGAGAGGACGCTGAGCCCACTCACCACGCGGTACTGCTGCAGCGTCTGGGCCTCACGCTGCAGCCAGGCCTCCAGGGACACCTGCTTCTGCTGGAGGGCTGTCTCCCGGCTCAGACGCTCCTGAGGATTCAGCTGGGCCAGCTGGCCAAACTGAGCTAGAGGAGGGGACAGGACACCCATCACCATGATCTCCTTGCTTCCTGCAGGAAGCCCAGGGGACACACACACCTGTTCTGGACGCCAGACCCTCAAGGGACACGTCTGACCCATGGCAAGCTGGGGTGCTAGCAGCCAAGGGTGCCAGAGATGAGCAGGCTCTGGCCTCTAGCCTTTCGGCTTTGATCTCCCCTCCTGGGAGCATGCAGATGGAGGCCTGAGCACATAGCGGAGGAGGATCCTGCCCCACGGCCTCCCCTCCCACCTCAGTCTACACAGCTGGCTGCTGAGACCCCCTCACGCCTCCCAGGGGTCCAGCTTGGAGCCTCACTGCCTGGTTTGATGTGTGTCCTCAGCGTTCACTAACCGAGTGAACTCGTGCAAACTGTTTCATGCTTCTGGGCCTCAGTTTGCCCACATGCAAAATGGGAGCATCTCGGCCCCTGCCTTGGTGGGTGACAGAACACGCTCAAGGAACGACCCGGCTCCCACACACTGTAGGCATGAGTGTGTCCTTCTGGGCAGGGGGTTCCAGGGCAGGCTTCAAGGGTGACAGAGGCCAGCAGCTGCTCAGCCCCACCTCACCCATCGGAGCCCCCTCAGGGCAGCCCCTGCCTGCTGGCTCTGTCCCTTCCCCAGGAGCACAGCAGCCTCTCCTGGGGAGAAGGCATTTCTGGGTGCTGAGAGGCGCCTAACACGTTTGTTTGTCCAGGTTGGGTCACCACCATGAGCTCAGCTGAACAACTGGAAGGAGACAGAGATGGAGGGGAGAGAGAGAAAGGGAGAGGGAGATGGGGAGGGAAGGGAGAGGGCCAGGAGCAGAGAGGGGGAGAGAGGGGGGCTGGAGGAGGGAGAGGGAAGGAGGAAGAAGGACGGAGAGGGACACAAGGAGAAGGGGGGGAGGGAAAAGGGGAGGGCGGGGACACAGAACGGCCAGGGCCCACTCCTCTCAGCAGAGGGAGGTAGCTTCTCTCCACATGGGCTGCCCTGTGGGGAGTCTCCTCCATGGCAGGAAAAGGGGAGTCAGTGAGGCCTCCGTTCCCCTTCACAAAACATCTATTACGAAATCCTCAAGACTCAAGGAAGGCTTTAGAAAGAGTGATGCA
>NC_043716.1:38899846-38901269 GCF_006229205.1 Suricata suricatta
GTTTGTCCTGAACCCCCCCCCCCCATTCTCAGAAACAGAGCAGAGTCGCTGTGCCTCAGGCAGGATGGCCTTGTGTTCTCTGGTAACTTCACTGTAAACCGACTTCCCTGAAGAGTGGTAGAGGACAAGGGACAGAGGCAAGAAAGACAGACAGGCTTCACCCAGGACCCAGCAGCTCCCTCCTCTCCCCCAGATTCACACAGAATTACTCACCCTAGGTCCTGCTCTGTCTTCAGGGACGAGAATGGGAACAGCTGGGGACAGCATTTCTACAGGGAGGTACCAGGATAGGGAGACGGGAGAGGCAGGGACGTGGTCTTGGGAGTGCGGTATGTGCTGAGCGTGGGCCTGTGCCCCCCCTTCCAGGAGCCTTGGATGTGGGGCTGGAGAGGAAGCAGACAATCCCAGCAGAGTCAAGGTGATGGGGGCGGGGGGACGCCCAAGGGCTTCAGCTCTCCCTCTGACTGCACAGAGATACTTCCTAGAATGCTTCCAGCTTTCTTGGGAAGGCTCTTCACCCCCACCCTGCCTCCCCTCTGGCTTCCACACGACGGGAACTCTCCTTGAAGAAGGGACTTGGAGCAGAGGAAACAAAGACATCTCTGTACCACCTCTCTCCACCCCCAGGGGCAGTTAGGTCAAGGTGACCTCAGTCTGTTCTCCCCAGGGAAGGGGGCATGAGCTCAGCCTTCTGGGCTAACCTCGATTCCAAGGGCAGGCTAGAAACAGGACTCAGATGATTCTTCCCTTCCTCCATAAACTTAAACCCATCTTCATATAACGCACAGGTCAACAGAGCAGGGGCATGGACTGGCGTGGAGATGGATGTGCCACACGCACTCCATGCCACAGGACAGTAATGGGCTAGCCTAGCCAAAGGAGGCATCCTCCCTCTGTGGGTGGGGGAAGTTGAGCAAGGCTATACTGAGATGTGTCCACTGGGCTGGGCTACTCAGATCTGGGGGCCGGCTGTGCACTTACTGGCCAGACAGATGGCTGTGGATAGGTCTCCTTTCTGGACTAATCAAAGGGGATTAGGGGCACCTGGGTGGCTCAGTTGGTTAAGCATCTGACTTCAGCTCAGGTCATGATCTCAGGGTTGGTGGGTTCGAGCCCCGCATCAGGCTCTATGCTAACGGCTCGGAGCTTGGAGCCTATCTTCGGATTCTGTTATTTCCCCCTTTCTCTGCCCTTCCCCTGCTTGCGCTGTCTCTCTCTGTCTCCAAAAAAAAAAAAAAAAGAGAGGGATTAATGTGACTCTGCCTACATTCTCAAGGTTGTTGCAAGGGTCAGGACAATGATGATTGCACACCAGTGTGCCACAATTCAGTTCAGGCTGTATGCATAGTGTGTGAACTACAAACGAGGCTAGAGATTATTATTATTAATAATAACATTAAAAATTTGTGTGGGGGGGAGAGTG
>NC_043716.1:38901369-38904192 GCF_006229205.1 Suricata suricatta
AAAAAAAAAAAAAAAAGAGAGGGATTAATGTGACTCTGCCTACATTCTCAAGGTTGTTGCAAGGGTCAGGACAATGATGATTGCACACCAGTGTGCCACAATTCAGTTCAGGCTGTATGCATAGTGTGTGAACTACAAACGAGGCTAGAGATTATTATTATTAATAATAACATTAAAAATTTGTGTGGGGGGGAGAGTGCAAATGGGGGAGGGGCAAAGAGAGGGGTACAGAGGATCTGAAGCAGGTTCTACGCTGACAGGATGACAACAGTGAGCCTGATGTGGGGCTCGAACTCATGAACTGAGAGATCATGACCTGAGCTGAAGTCGGGTACTCAATCAACTGAGCCACCCAGGTGCTCCTATTCCCAATAATATTTTATGGTCAGTCTTCCTTGGGGGAATGTATTCCCATGTGATTTTTTAAAATCCTTCCTCACTGCCCATGTAATGCTATGTTTTGGAAATGGGAATGAGAGGCAATTAGCAGAAGCCGGCCTGGGGATCCCAACTCAGTCCAGACCTAGAAAGTTTCTGATCTTCCTGAACCCCATCCTGGTGGCCTCAGTTTTCTCCTCTGTAGTCTGGGCCCCTAAAACCACTAGGGTGCTTTGTGGTGGGAAATAGCAGAGACCAAAGCAGAGGATTGAAAGCAAAAAGAAACCCCAAATTTGACATTTCCGGGTAGTTGTGTTATCCGGAGCCACGACCACAATCACCTCTGCCCCCAACCCAACTTTGACACCCTTCCCTCCTTCACTCCCTTGGGTGGCCTTTGTCCATCCTGGGAAAGCTCCAAAGCTCCTCCTCCTCCCCCACTGCATTGCAAAGAGAGGACAAAGGCACGAGGAAATGGAGAGAAACCCAGACAGAATCAGAGAACCAGACAGAGAACAGAGATCTAGAGAGAAAGAATCAAAAAGCAAGAGGAGGCAACATGCAGAAGCCAAATGGGGAGAGAGCCAGAGTCGGGGGTGAGGGGAACAGTTGCAGTCACTGGGTATGATTGGGGGCACAGCATGTGAGCTCACAGAAGGTGCTGCGGCACCTCCACTTAGGCCAACGCTTCCGGTTTTGCTCACTGGCACCTCAGTCCTAGGTTTTAGGACCCTCGACCACCCTCCTTCCAGCCCAGCCCAGCCTAGCCAGATGTTTGGTGGGGGCAGTTCCCAGCCAGAGCAGCAGGCCCCTGCAGGCCCTGGAGAGCTGGCTGGACATGCAGCTGCCTAGAAGTGGGCAGGCAGAGCTCCCACTCTGGAGATGGGACCCCCATAGCACCTTCCCCAGGTGCCTAGAAGTGGGTACATGGCAAGGGTGGTCCTCTGCCCTCCAGATGTGGCTCAGAGGACTTGGAATCCAAGGGATCTCCCAACAACTGGCTTACCCATCTGCTGGAAGGAAGAGGCTGGAGGGCATAGATGCAACCCTCCGTGTAGCAGTAGGTTTGGATCTGCCACTGACAGGTTGTATGACACCGACCAAGTCACTTCCTCTTTCCAGCCTCTGTTTCCCCATTTGTAAAATCATCTTTATAGGTCTTTCCAGCTCTGAGTCTTGACTCTCATTCCAGGTGGCCTCCTGGCTCTGTGTGTCTGGCCCTCCTCTGGCAAATGAATCACCTGGAGTAAGGGAAGAAGCGAGGGAGAGGCCAGGTGCTTCCTCCTCCATGAGACTAAGAGGCTGCAGCCGCACATGGAAACGTGTGTGAGACCCAGACACCCCAGCTTCTGCAGCTTGAAACTTGGCTTTTCCTCCAAAATAAAAAGAATGAAAGTTGGGGGGAGGGATTACTGAGGGACAAGAAGGTTGGGGGGGTGATGAGAGGGGAGGGAATGGAGAGAAAAGGGCAGATCCAAGAGGGCATAGGGAGGGAGGGAGAGAGATGAGAATGATTCCCTCCAGGACACATGGTCTTGGCCCAGCTGGGCCCTCCCTTGGCTCTGCCAACGCCAGCTGCCAGGCAGAGGGGAGGCCCAGAGGAGAGGAAAGCTGGGCAAAGGCGATGGAAGGCTTCCAGTCCAGCCTTGCCCAACTCTGCAGGGGCTCTCAGAGAGGGGGCTGTGACCCAGGCAATGCTCAGGGAGGCCGTTCGTTCCCTGCTCTGGCAAGGCCTACTGGCAGCTGTGAGACTGTGAGGATTCAAGACAGCCTTCTGGGGACGTTTCTGAAGGTATGACCAGCCTCAGATGTGACTGGGCTGGGTGAGTAGAGCGGCAGGATCATTTATGGATCCCAGTCTGCCAACTAGGCAATATGCCCACTGTGTGACCCTGGGCAAGCCCCCTCCCCTCTCTGGACTTCCATTTCTTATCTGCAAAATTTGGGGGAGGGGTTTGAAACATATGACTGCCAAGGTTCTTTCCTGTTTCCACTTAGTGTAGGGTGGTGGGAGTAATGGAAGGAGGGGAGGGCAGGGCCCTGGCGGTGAGCTGCCTTCTCTGGAATCCCCAGTCTTTCCCCTTCCTAAGGCTTTGCCGCTGAGGTCACAAAAGCTGTGTCCCCAACCCACATAAACACACACGCACACCCACATTTACATTTACTTTCTTAATCCAGAGTCTCAAAAGATGACAAACGCAGAGCTGGAAGGCATCTCCAGCTAGTACAACCCTTCTCTCCTCCCTTGATACAGGTGAGAAAATTGAGGCCCTGGTTTGGGATTTCCAGAGCCCGGGGTTTCCCGGCACTCCCACCCCCATCCCCGGCTACTCCAGAGCCTGCTGCCTGCGGGTCCGTGGCCGCCGGCGAGGGCTGCCTGGGACTCCCGGGGGACCCCGCCGTCGGGGCAGCCCCCAGGCGCGGCGCCGCCCAGCCTCGCCTCCT
>NC_043716.1:38904292-38914796 GCF_006229205.1 Suricata suricatta
GGACCGCTGTCCGGGACCGAGAGGGAGCTTTGGCGCGGGCGCGGCCATGGGACGCCGGACGCCGACCGCGGGAGGGGGCCCGAGGGTGGGCGCCGTTCCCGCCCGCAGGGGGCAGGGGGCGCTGTTGCGCCGGGCAGTGGGAGATCGTGGGGCACCGCTAGAGGTGGGGGGACTTGACCGTAGAGGCGGCGTCTGTCTCCCTAGCCCTCCCTTCTTAACCATCCCAGCCACGTGCCCGCGGGGACCGAGCCGTACAGCGGGAGCCGTCGGTGCAGTTGCCCGAACTTTGGTCTGGAATAATACAGCTCCCTCCCGCCCAGAAATGGGGACTCGGGGTTCGGGTTCGAAGCAGGGTAGGGGGTTCTTGCAAATCCTCCCCCAAAGGGCCCGTGGGCCTCCGCATCAAGTTTCTCTTTCACTTTTCTAGCTGTCCCCCTCTGGGGAAGCCCCGGTGGGGCGAGGGGAGAGGAAGAGGGGGAGGGCACCTGACTTTCGAGAGCCCCTCCCCAAGCCTCCGCGGGTTCCTCGTTGGAGGGCAGAGCGGCCTTCCCCTCCTCTCCGACTTTCTTCCCGCTCAGGAAAGCTGGTCTGTGGGAGGGGAGGGGCCTGGCCTGACCGCGGTCCAGGGATGGGTGGGTATGGCAGGTCCAGAGGCAGGCCCAACCCTCGCCTCTGTCCGTGGAGAGCCTCTGCAGCCCTCTGCTCTCTCGCCCTAGGTGATCGGACATGGCGGGCTGGATCCAAGCCCAGCAGCTGCAGGGAGATGCGCTGCGCCAGATGCAGGTGCTGTATGGGCAGCACTTCCCCATCGAGGTTCGGCACTACTTAGCGCAGTGGATCGAGAGCCAGCCGTGGTAGGTGCCCCTCCCTTGTGCCATTCTCTTTGGGCCCCTGCCGCCCACCCAGGCCCCTTGACCTTTAGCTCTCCTCTTTGTGGTTTCATGTGATTCTAGTCCCTGCTGTCCCTCCATGCGGAAGGGGTGGTGTCCCTGGGAAAAGGGGAACAGGGAAATGGGACCCTGGGAGGGGAGGGGGGGTGATTCTGGACCCTGATGCCTATGGAGTTGCTGGGAACAAGTCTTATGAGCTCCAGAGTGCCCTTCCTTAGTCTGGAGTCTGGAATTTCCCAGTACCTCTTGGTGCCTGACCTTCCTGCCCAAGGAAGCGGGACAGTAGGCTCCTCTCCCCTGCCCTGCCCCAAGGGATGCCATCGACCTGGACAATCCTCAGGACCGAGCCCAGGCCACTCAACTCCTGGAGGGCCTGGTGCAGGAGCTGCAGAAGAAGGCGGAGCACCAAGTGGGGGAAGATGGGTTCTTGCTGAAGATCAAGCTGGGGCACTATGCCACGCAGCTTCAGGTGGGTGTGAAGGCTGCGTCATCATCAGGGAAGCAGTGTCTGCCTTCTCTTTCCAGCATCAGAACCCCTGGGTTTTTTCCTGGCCTGGTCACTGACTCACTGTGTGACCCTGAGCTAATCGGCAACTTTTCTGCACTTCAATTTCCCCCACCTCCTCTTTCTAAATCAGACCTGTCAGATTCCTTTACCATACGACAAAGCAAGGGGTAGGTTGTGTTTGTCCCCAAGAGGAAGGAGATGGGTGAAGTAGCATTCTAAACTGATCAAGGAAAAGGGAGAGGGGTAGACTGAGTCAAGGTTCCTTTGCTGGAGAAAGGAAGACTGACAGCTCCTAGAAATGAGGGAATGAGGTAACTAGACATCCTTCCCGGGACTCTTTAAAAATTTTTTTGCTGTCTATTTTTTTTTGAGAGAGAGAGAAAGAGCGTGAGCTGGGAAGGGGTAGAGAGAGAGAGGGAGACGCAGAATCTGAAGCAGGCTCCAGGCTCTGAGCTGTCAGCACAGAGCCTGATGTGGGGCTCAAGCCCATGAACTCTGAGATCATGACCTGAGCTGAAGTGGGACGCTTAACTGACTGAGCCACCCAGGCACCCACACCTAGGACTCTTTTAAAGGTGGGAGAAACTGCTGAAGTCTGAAGTTGGGTAGGAGAGGAACAGAGTTGCCCGGGAGGCAAGAATTGAATAAAGGAGGGTTGAATGAAGGATTTAGATGTAAGATGGACCTTCTCCTTCACTGGAGAGCTGGGTGAGGAAGGGGGAGGAGTACAGAGGAGAGAGGAAGTTTCTGTGGAAGCAGGAAAAGGGTGTAGGTGATAATCACAGTTAAGCACTTATTGGAACTTACTTGTATTTCTTACAAGTAAACTCTTAAATACAAGCAGAAGGGTGCCAGGGAAATAAAAAGTCCATCCCAGAAGAGGGAGGAAACAGGAAAAAGTGGGAAGAGGAAAGCAAAATAGGAACCCAGGGCCAGGGGTATCCTAGAATATGACCTTGACCTTGGCAGTGGATGCCCCAAGTCTTGAGTCATCTGCAAACCCATTTGCCTCTGGACAAGTACTTAACCTCTCTGAGCATCAGTTTCCTCATCTGCAAAATGGGGATAATAGTTTCTGTGTATGTCATAGGGTCTACACTCTGAAAGTCAAAGGATATGGCAGATTGGAACTGCTTTGTAAACTGTGGGTTTCTACGCCAAATATGAAGATCTGGGAGGGGAAATCGAGTCAAGGAGAGATAAAGGTGTCTGTTGACAGTTCCTGAGGTTTCTTGGGGGAAAGCCAAGACATAGGTTGAAAGAGGGAGGTGGTGGGGAGCATGTGGCTGTGATGGGCATGGTGGAGTGGTGGGTGGCCAGTGGTAACTGCTATTGGGTTCTTTCAGAACACGTACGACCGCTGCCCCATGGAGCTGGTGCGCTGCATCCGGCATATTCTGTACAATGAGCAGAGGCTGGTCCGAGAAGCCAACAATGTGAGTGCCCCATGGGTGTGGGGAGAGGAGCTGGGAAGTCCTTCCACACGCCTTTTTCTCCAGACACAACGGTGTGTTTGTGTTTTTTTAGTGTTCATTTATTTTTGAGAGAGAGAGAGAACAGGGGAGGGGCAGAGAGAGAGACACACACACAGAATTCAAAGCAGACTCCAGACTCTGAGCTGTCAGCACGGAGCCCAACATGGGGCCCAAACTCATGGCCAGTGAGATCATGACCTGAGCCGAAGTCAGACGCTTAATTGAATGAGCCACCCAGGTGCCCCACACAACTGTGCTTTATAAATGCTGACAAGAGAGCACCAGGGAAATATGGGACATGGGCAAGTGTGAGAAACATCAGTCCATGCAGGTACAGTCCTTGGCTTCAGGCCCCGGACTGGCTACTTACTAGCTTTGTGACTTGAGCAAGTTATTGAGCCTCTGTTTTTTCAATTGTAAACGGGGACAGTAATAGTATCTACCTTGTAGAGTTAGTGTCAGGGTTAAATGAGATACTGTGTGGGCCAGGGATAGACAGACCAGTGAAACAGAAGAGGAATTCCTAAACACACACACACACACACACTCGCCTGGAAATTCAACCCACATTATAAATGGTATCACAAACCACAAGGGAAAAGATTTGCCATTTTTTTAATGCTTATTTATTTTTGAGAGAGAGAGCATGAGTGGGGAAGGGGCAGAGAGAGAGAGGGGGACAGAGGATCCAAAGTGGTCTCTCACTGACAGCAGAGAGCCCGATGTGGGCTTGAACTAAAGAACCATGAGATTATGACCTGAGCCAAAGTCAGATAGATGTTCAATGGATCGAGCCACCCAGGTGCCCCACGATTTTTTGTTTCATAAATGATGCCAGTGGGGGTTACCCCTGGGTGGCTCAGTTGGTTAAGCATCCGACTCTTGATTTCAGCTCAGGCCATGATCTCACAGATTCATGAGATCAAGCCCGGTGTTGGGCTCCACGCTGACAGTGCAGAAGCTGCTTGGGATTCTCTCTCTCCCTCTCTCTCAGTGCCTCTCCCCTGCTTGCTCTCTCTCTCTCTCTCTCTCAAAAAAATAAACATTAAGCAAAATAAAAAAATAAATGGTGCTGGGGTCAAAATTGGAATCGTTCTCTGGCGGTGTCTGGGAGGAGACGTGGAAGTGAGGTCTGGGTCCGAAGAGCTGACCCTGGTGCGCTCAGATGGGTGAGGCCCGGAGAGGAAGAAAGGGCCTGCTCCCCCACGCTCTGCAGTCATGAAGGCCTTCAACGCCTGCTCAGACAACAGGACAAACATTTTATCATCTGTAGTAAAGCCACATGGATTTTATAAAATGACATCACTTGGTAAAGAGCAGAGAATAGTGCCTGAAGCTGATTTACTTGCAGTGGACGCCGATTTAAGGAGTTTTACACACTTATGGGAGGTCCTGGGGTATGTGAGGTCGGGCTAGGACTAGAGAAACAGAGGAAGGCCTGGTCCCCACCTGAAAGGAATCCAAGCAATGATAGACCCTATAGGGGTGAGCTGGGTACCAAAGAGGCATATATGGAAAAGTATCTAAATCTGACTGGGGCACCTTGGCAGGGGGGTGTCCTGAGGACGGGGATGTCTAAGATACAGGGAGGAGGGGGAAAGGGAAGAAGAAAGAGTGAGGAGCAAAACTAACAAGAGTCTGGGGCGCCTGGGTGGTTCAGTCCGTTAAGCGTCCGGCTTCGGCTCAGGTCATGATCTCATGGTTTATGGGTTCGAGCCCTGCGTCGGGCTCTGTGCTGACAGCTAGCTCAGAGCCTGGAGCCTGCTTCGGATTCTGTGTCTCCCTCTCTCTCTGACCCTCCCCTGCTTGCGCTGTTTCGGTCTCTCAAAAATAAATAAATAAGTGAAAAAATAAGTAACAAGAGTCTATGTGTGGGCAGGAAGACAGGAAACATCATAACACATTTGAAGACTTGCAGGTAGCCCGTGGTGCTGGGGAGAACGGGGCCAACTGGGGAACCCCGTAAAGCCGGAGAGGAGGCAGAATACAGGTCACAGAGTCTTTCAGGAAAACTATTGTGTCCTTTGTTGACTTATTGCCATCACAGAGCTATCTGTAAACATATGAATGAATTCAGCTCCAAGTAAGAACTACATGCCTATGGCAAAGGTGTTGTCATGGTGGTGAGGGGGGGGATCATTTCTTCTTCCAACCCTCAGGCTGTTTTTGAGAACCTCTGATTTTGGTTCTACCTACCTTTGGGGATTTTGTGGTACACAAGATAGGCAAGGCCCTAGTACTTAGGGAGCTTACATCCTAGTGCATGGAGGCAGACAAGAAAGAAAGAAACACATATAAAATCAAGACACTTTCAGATAAGAGTAGTGCTGTTTTAAGTTGGCCCATCAGGGAAAGGCACTCTGAAAAGCTGCCAGTTGGAATGCCAGCCCTGGGAAGATTTGGTGCCAACATGTGCCAGACTGATGGAACAGCAAGTGCAAAGGCCCTGAGGCAGGAACGTGTTTGTGTATTTGGAACAGAAAATAGCTGATGTGCTTGCGAGGCAGCAGAGCTGGGAGTGGTGGTAGTCAGAGGCTATCAGCTAGGGCAGTGGAGGCTATGGAAGGAGTTTGGGTCTTATTCTGTGAATAGTTTACTGGAAAGGCCCTGAAAACTTGGTCTCTCAGCCAGATGTTGAAGGAATAGATCAGACCAGGTCACCCAAATGTCCAGATCCAGGAAGCTCTTACTGAACCTCCCCTGTAACATCCTCCAGCTGCAAGAATTTCTTGAGTGAGGACACAGATGATGTGTATTCACACAGCCTTGTTCCGCACTGTGTCCCCAGCACCTCACACGGTCCATGGCATTGGATCAACAAGTGAATGTGGAATGCGGGATCATCATTAGTAGGAACACCCAGGTTCCCTACTTCCTGCTTCTGGGACATGCTGAGTTCTAGTCTCTCCAAAGAGAATTTAGGGGCACCCTGTTTGGGCAAGTCTGGTGAGAGCCAGGACCACACTAGAAATTTCTGCTGTGCTTTATGAATTTGCAATTACCTGCCGGGTCGCCTGCTTCCCTCCTTTCAACTCCACACCAATTCTGGCAAATGACTATCCTTCCGACTCCAATCACCCTTACTTCTTTCCCTAGACTTGAAGTTTGCAGTCTGTGGTGTTAGCATTTCTCAAAGCCTGGGCTCTTCCTCCGCCCTCACTGCCCAGCTCACTGCCGCCCACACTCTCCCCCTGATGTGTCCCAGGGTACTTCTCCGGCTGGGATCCTGGTGGACGCCATGTCCCAGAAACACCTCCAGATCAACCAGACATTTGAGGAGCTGCGCCTGGTGACGCAGGACACAGAGAATGAGCTGAAGAAGCTGCAGCAGACTCAGGAGTACTTCATCATCCAGTATCAGGAGAGCCTGAGGATCCAGGGTGAGGCCGGGCCGCCTGGGCGCTGTGTGCCGTGAGGGCAGGACTGACGACCACTTTGTGAGCTCCTGCAAGGTTGGGGCCGTGTCAGTGTCTGTGTCCACAGAAACCTTACCCAAAACTTTAGCGAAGTAGCAGGCCCTGTGATCGAGCCCCTGCTTTGGGCCAGGCTCCCGCCCAACCCCTTTGTGTGCATTTGTTCACTCCTACCTTTACGACAGTCCCAGGAGGTAGGTAGCTGAATTATCCCTATTTTGCAGATGATAAAACTGAGGTTCCAAGAGAACCAGTCATTTGGCCTGGATTGCTTGTAATTTGCAGAGTTGGGGGTACCTGGCTGGTCCAGTGGGAAGAGCACGCAACTCTTAATCTCAGGGTTGTGAGTTCGAGCCCCATGTTGGGTGTAGACATTACTTAAATAAACTTAGGGAAAAAATAAGTTGCTGAACTGAATCTCAACTAGAGATAGGTCATAAAATCCCTGTACTTTACTAAATAATATTCTCTCGCTAATTGTTGCCATTCAGTGACTATCTCGATGAATGAATGAATATGGACACAGTGTTCCCTGTTCTGAGGGAGAACGTAGGTTGAGAGTCTCCTGGTTGATCCAGGCTGGGGAGAGGCAGCACTCCAGAAATGCCCCTTCTCGGGCCTCCCTGATAGGAGACGGTGCTGGAAGGAAGGGATTTACAGTGGAAAATTCTCCTGTCTCCTAGGGCTGTAGTTTGCCAATGGCTGTCATGATAAGTGTGTGGGGAAAAAAAATTTAACTCAGAACCAATTAACTCCCAGTAAAATTTGAGAAGACATGAGACATGTCCCATCCTCCCCCAACTCCAGACTGACCCCAGAGCTGCTCCGTCCCATCCTAGCGAGAAATAAGAAGGTATCAAGTGGCCTTTGCTTTTGTTCCTTTTTCTCTGCCTTCTTTTTTTTTTAATTTTTAAAAACATTTATTTATTTTTGAGAGACAGAGCATAAGTGGGGGAGGGGCAGAGAGAGAGGGAGACACAGAATCCGAAGCAGGCTCCAGGCTCTGAGCTATTGGCACAGAGTCTGGTGCGGGGCTCGAACTCACAACCTGTGAGATCAGGACCTGAGCTGAAGTCGGCTGCTTAACAGACTGAGCCACCCAGGTGCCCCTCTGCCTTCTTAAGATAAAAACCTTAGGTCATTGAGTTTAGACCTTTCTTCTTTTCTGATATGTATATTTAGAGCTTTAAATTTCCCTCTAAGCAATACTTCAGCTACATCTCATGATTTTAGATCTGCTGTACATTCATTATTATTCAGTTTGAAATATTTTCTTTTTTTTTTAAATTTCAAGTAATGTCTACACCCAACGTGGGGCCCAAACTCACAACCTCAAGAACAAGAGTCACATGTTCCACTGACTGAGCCAGCCAGATGCCCACTTTGAAATATATAAATTTTTTTTAAGGTTTATTTATTTTATTTTTGAGACAGAGAGAGACAGAGTATGATTTGGGGAGGGGCAAAGAGAGTGGGAGGCACAGAATCCGAAGCAGGCTCCAGGCTCAAAGCTGTCAGCACAGAGCTTGACGTGGGGCTTGAACTGGGGAACCGTGAGATCAGACCTGAGCCAAAGTCAGATGCTTAACCGACTGAGCCACCCAGGCGCCTCTGAAATTTTTTTTTTTTTTTTTGAGAGACAGAGAGAGACAGCATGAGCAGGGGAGGGGCAGAGAGAGAAAGAAACACAGAATCTGAAGCAGGCTCCAGGCTCTGAGCTAGCTGTCAGCACAGGGCCCAATGCAGGGCTCGAATCCATGAACCATGAGATCGTGACCTGAGCCAAAGCCGGACGCTTAACCGACTGAGCCACCCAGGAGCCCCTGAAATATTTTCTAATTTCTCTTACGAATAATTATTTTACCCACACATTATTTAGAAGTATATTGTATCTTAGAAGTATATATTTGGGGTTCTTTTTCCAGATGTCATATCATTGATTTCATTTGTGTTTTATCCTTGAATTCCTCTATTGTCAGAGAACATAATCAGTGTGATCGCAATTCTTTTAAATTTAATAAGACTTGTTTTATGGCCCAGCTTATTAAACTCTAGCTTGGTGAATGTATCTTGTGGACTTCAAAAGAATGCATGTCTTACAGTTGTTTCATTTAAAAGTAGCAATTTTAGGAGTGCCTGGGTGGCTCGATCTTTAAGCATCTGGCTCTTGGTTTCCAATCAAGGTTCCTGAGTTCAAGCCCCACCACGGTGACAGTGTGGAGCCTGGTTGGGATTCTCTTTCTCCTACTCTTCCTGTCCCTTTCCTGTGCACCTGTGCTCTTTCTCACTTTCTCTCTCAAAATAAACAAATAAGCTTAAAAAATATATAACATTTAATATTAGTGGACTAAACACCTCAGTTAAAAACAGAGATTATCAGAATACACATAAAAGCAAGACTCAACTATAAGTCATCTACATTTTAAATTTTAATTAAAAAAATTAAAAAAAATTTTTTTTAATGTTTTATTTATTTTTGATACAGAGAGAGACAGAGCATGAGAGGGGGAGGGGCAGAGAGAGAAGGAGACACAGAACTGGAAGCAGGCTCCAGGCTCTGAGCTAGCTGTCAGCACAGAGCCCAACGCAGGGCTCGAACCCATGAATGTGAGATCTGACCTGAACCGAAGCCGGAGGCTTAACCAACTGAGCCACCGAGTACCCCTAATTAAAAAATTTTTTTAAGATTTTTTTTTTTTAATTTTAAGTACTCTCTACACCCAACATGGAGTTCGAATTCACAACCCTAGATCAAGAATCACATGCTCTACCCACTGAGTCAGCCAGGTGTCCCTACATTAAGTTTATTTAATGTGTATTTATTTTTGAGAGAGACAGAGAGAACACAAGTGGAGGAGGGGCAGTGAGCGAGGGAGACAGAATCTGAAGAAGGCTCCAGGTTCTAAGCCTGTCAGCACAGAGCCTGACATGGAGCTCGAACTCACAAACTGTGATCATTACCTGAGCAGAAGTCGGACACATGACTGACTAAGCCACTTAGGTGCCCCTTAAATTTTAAAAAACATGTACAAAGATAATGCTGTGCCAATATAGAATAACAGTCTGGGGCAGTCATGGGAATACCTCATAAAGTGTACTTCAAGACAAAAAGTATTATTAGGGATCAAGAAGGACATTTCATAATTATTAAGGTTTAATCAATCAAAAAGACATAATAAATTTCTATGCATCTAATAACAAAGCTTCAAAATACACAAAGAAAAACAATTTAAAAACAATTTAAAAACTATTTAAGCTCTCCTCCCTTCCCTGCCCTGTCAGTATTTTCCATACTCTGGGTTCCTCTCACATTGCCTGAATTAAAGTGGATGTTGAGTAAATGTTGGTGGGATGATTCTAGCATGTTTTCCTCCATCTGAATCCGTCTCAGACTGACCACAGAGAAAGGGTGGCCCTCTTCCTAGATTAGGGAACAGGAGAATTCAGGCTATTACTTCTACCCAAAGCCTTTGATGGGTTGGTAGTACTTCCAATGCTATTCTTGGGTTTTCTGTTTCCTGTTTATGGATTTGGGTTTGATTTTGGTTTGGGTTTGTTCCCATCATGCAATGTCCGTTCAGTGTCATGTGTCAAGTTCACCCATCAGAAACACAGACCATCGATCTGTTTGTGCAAGGGAAGGCTCAGCTCCCTCCAGTTGGAGCAGACAGTTGCCTCATGTCTCCTGGCCTCCCTCCCAGAAGCTTCTGCAAAGTGCCAAGAGACACCTAAGTGGGTGACTTGCACAGGGAGGTTGGGCCCAGGTGTGGGGCTCACCACCACCTCCCTGTGGGGGGGCCGAATTTCCGAGGTGGCCTCCAGACTGCTCTGCTGTGTGCCAGGCCTGGACAATATTCTTCTCTCTCAGCCCCCAAGAGTGGAATCCAAATCATATTTCCAGTTGCCTTCTAGCTCTGGGCTTTTCCTGGCTATCTAGAGCTGCTTTAGTCTGTCTGTCCCAGCTTGTGTGTCCATGAGGCAGGACCTAGGTCAGTGTGACAGGGCCCTCAGAGGCCTGCCAGGAACTTGCCCAAGACATGTTGATGCTCACATCTTCTTGAATCTTCTTGACTCAGCCCCAAGTAAGGACACTGGGATATATTTCTTTTCTTTTCTTTTCTTTTCTTTTTTTAATTAGGTAGGCTCCACACCCAACATGGAGCTGGACCTCACAACCCTGAGATCAAGAGTTGCGTGCTCTATGGGCTGAGCCAGCCC
>NC_043716.1:38914896-38999220 GCF_006229205.1 Suricata suricatta
TCTTGTGTCCTTGCAGCACATTCATCATTGAGAAGCAGCCCCCTCAGGTCCTGAAGACCCAGACCAAGTTTGCAGCAACGGTGCGCCTGCTGGTGGGGGGGAAGCTGAACGTGCACATGAACCCTCCCCAGGTGAAGGCCACCATCATCAGTGAGCAGCAGGCCAAGTCGCTGCTCAAGAACGAGAACACCCGCAAGTATGTGTGAACCCCTTTCCTGCCGTTACCTCCCTAAGTTCTGGACTGGGATTTCATATCTGTTCTACAGTTAGGGTCCTGGGCATTGGGGACAGCTCGGCCTCCCTCAATGCAGCCATGGACCAGTGTGTCTGTCTCTAGTTATTCCTTTCTGTCCTGTGTATACTTTATTCCTCTTGACACATAGTAGGTCAACATGGATTGCACTGTTGGGTTGTTCAAGTCCATTTGCTAATCACTAGGACGCAGCTGCAATCCATGCAGAGCTTGGCTCTGCGCTCACCCCACCCAGCAGAGCAGGCATCAGTCATGAGCTATGTACTGTGTTGGACAGGGGAGATGTAGGGCACTGTGGAAGTGAGTCGTGGTAGGCACGGGGCAAAATGATAGCCTCGGGATCAGTGAGGCACACAGGATCAGTGAGGGTGCCTAGGGAGAGTGTGTGGAGAGAGAGGAGAAGAACTTTCAGACACAGAGAACATGGGCCCTGCCTGGCAGGAGAGCATAGAGCAGGCAGGCACGGCCAGAGAACCTGGGATCCAGGGATGAGGGCAGACTCCCCACAAAGGATTCAGGGAATGAACAAACGAATGAATGAATGAGGGAATCAGTGAGTCAAGTGGGAGACCTGGTCCCGTGCACTGAGTATCTCTCATGTGATCTGGGAATGGGGTGATAAAGAAAGGAAAGACGTTCTCACTCTTTTTGAACTTACGGTTTGGCTGGGGAGGGAGATAGTTATATGCTTTTAGAACTACGACAGTGTCACAAACATAGATAGGTATTTGAAAGGTAATGAAAACAGAGTGATATCATAGTGTCTGGATAGATGTTACATTACCACCTGGGTGGTCAAGGAGGCCTTTCTGAGATGTTTGAGTTGAGACCTAAACCAGAAGGTCAAGAGTATGTGGGCGACAGGAAGAGCAGGTGCAGAAGTCTTGAGGTAACAGCAAGTTTGCATGTTCAGCAAACAGGCAAGGCAGCATCGCTAGATTTTCCTGAGTGAGGGTAGAGGACCCCAGTGAGGCCAGGGAGCTGGGCAGGGTTTGACCATGACCTTGTGGGCTGTGGTCATGTTTTTGTTTTTTGTTTTGTTTGTTTGCTTTTAGAGAGAGAGGGAGCAAGTGAGCAAACGGCAGATAGAGAAGGAGAGAGACAGGGAGAGAAAGAAGCAGGGCTCACCTGATGTGGGGCTTAACTCACCAACCCTGGGATCATGACCTGAGCCCAATTCTGATGCTTATCCGATTAAGCCACTGAGGCTCCCCTCTTGTGTTTTGTTTTTTAATGTTTATTTATTTATTTTGAAAGAGAGAGAGCACACAAGTTGGGGAGGGGCAGAGAGAGAGAGGGAGAGAGAGAGAGAGAGAGAGAGAGAGAGAGAATCCTACCTACACAGGCTCTGCTGTGTCAGCGCGGAGCCTGACTTGGGGCTTGATCTCATAAACCGTGGGATCATGACCTGAGCTGAAACCAAGAGTTGGATGCTTAACCGACTGAATCACCCAGGCGCCCCAAGGTTTTTATTTTAAGTGCACTAGAAGCTGTCAGGGGGCCCTGAAGGGCCCCACATCAATCTCAATGCTGAAGGAAGTCAGAACCTAAAAATAGAGATAGAGACCCAGACTTTGGGTAGACTTTGAAGGCTTTGCTGTACTCTCAGGTTAATGAGAAAGTAAGCCTGAGATGTGCCGAGGAACACTCTTAGGGGCTGGGCAGGGGCTGCTGGCGGGCCTTTGGGCAGAACACCTGGCTTAGGGAGCGCACAGAGTCGTGCTCCTGGCCTGGGGCCCATGTGGCGATGGGGCCCCCCTGTCCTTCACAGCGAGTGCAGCGGAGAGATCTTGAACAACTGCTGTGTGATGGAGTACCACCAGGCCACCGGCACCCTCAGCGCGCATTTCCGGAACATGGTGAGCACCAGGCATGACCCCTGGAGGGAAGCTCTGCCTGGGGCTTAGTCCTCATACCCAGTTGCTTTCTCCTTGTCCCCCTCTGACCTCCCGTCCTGCAGTCACTAAAGAGAATTAAGCGCGCTGACCGGAGGGGTGCAGAGTCCGTGACGGAGGAGAAGTTCACGGTCCTGTTTGAGTCTCAGTTCAGTGTTGGCAGCAATGAGCTTGTGTTCCAAGTAAAGGTGAGGCCCTGCTTCTCCCAACCCTCGAGGGTCACCCGGAAAGGTGAAGACCTTCCTGAGGCCTGCTGGCTGGTTTAGGAAAGCCAGAGAGCTCTGAATCCTCACATGGTCACGGACCCGTTTAAAGCCCGTGAGGCTGTCAGAAAGCCTGCTTTCACTTGGCACGTGCCTGCTTGCTAGGTTATAATCTGGCACCAGCCACAGAATTTAGGATCAAGGAGAAATGTGTTTGTTTTTGCTTTGGTTTTGTTGGGAGGGCTTGGGAGAGGGATTGTGGGTGAGGAATGAGGGCTGGGAGTCTTGCCTTCGGGAGGGGAAGGTGATGGTCATGTGCCTTCTACGTTCATTCCTTTGACTGCATAGACTCTGTCCCTTCCCGTGGTTGTCATCGTTCACGGCAGCCAGGACCACAATGCTACCGCCACCGTGCTGTGGGACAACGCCTTTGCCGAGCCGGTGAGTATTCGTGGGACCACCACCCTCCGGGCCCTAGGAGTCTCCCTGGGTCGGCCCCAACCACTGGGGGCCCTGCTGGGTGGTCCCCTGCCAACCCCAGGGTCACACTAGAGCTGAGGTGCGGTGATGGGCAGCTGGTGTGAGCCCACCGCCCATGGCATTGTTCTTGGCTCCATATGGGCTCCCAGGGCCCGGGCCTGGGATCTCCTAGGTCTTTGAGCTTGCTCAGCCTTTGGGCTCTGGTCTCTGATCTTCCTTCGGCTTGTGTTTTGGGTCCGTGATCTCTGACCCAGAGGCCTGGTCTGCGTCTCTATCCCTGCATGTCCAACCCCTCTGTCTTTCTTTTGTTTGTGTTTGTGTCTCCTTTTCTCAATCTTTTTCAGTCCCTTCTTCCATCTCTTGGTATCTGTGTGTGTGTGTGTGTGTGTGTGTGTGTGTGTGTGTGTGCGCGCACGTGCGCGCAAATATTTCCTACTCCTTCAGTCTGCCTTTTCTTCTCTGCCTCTCAGGGCAGGGTGCCATTTGCCGTGCCCGACAAAGTGCTGTGGCCGCAGCTGTGTGAGGCGCTCAACATGAAATTCAAGGCCGAAGTGCAGAGCAACCGGGGCCTGACCAAGGAGAACCTCGTGTTCCTGGCTCAGAAGCTGTTCAACAACAGCAGCAGCCACCTCGAAGACTATAATGGCATGTCCGTGTCCTGGTCCCAGTTCAACAGGGTGAGGGACTGGCCAGTCTTTCCCCGCCTCACAGACAGGGTATTGGCTTCGGCCATCACCCACCCTTCACCCCCAACTGCCTTCTCCTACAGTCGGGAGATATGAGGGCTAGTACCCCAAGGAAGGGAGCTGGGGGGCAGCAAGAAAAATGCACTCAGCTCTGAGAGCCAGAGCAGGATAATGGAAGGAGCCAGGGGCTGGGAGTCAGGACCTTTGAGTCCCTGTCCCATATTTGTTAACTAAGTGGCTGGGCTCTTCCTTTCTCTGTGCCTCGGTTTCCCCACCTAAACCTTTTGGCAGAAATGACTTTGGAGGTCTTGCCCAGCTTGGATGATTCGAGGCACCTCCTACCCACAACCCCTTTGTCTGAGAGGCAAGAGGCAAGTTTACTCTCTTGTCCCTAGGCCCATCAAGGGGCCCCTAGGTTGGGGGCCGTGTGCATTTATGGACCCCTGGAGTGCTGGGCAGGTAGGGTGTGGAATTGGGAGAGGGTATTTATGAGGACAAGAGGGCACTGATGGTTTCCTGGGCCACCTGTGACGACGGGGACCACAAACCCTGACTTGGGGTTTCCGGGGGGCTCTCAGGAGAACTTGCCGGGCTGGAACTACACCTTCTGGCAGTGGTTCGATGGGGTCATGGAGGTGCTGAAGAAGCATCACAAGCCTCATTGGAACGACGGGTGAGAAGTGGTGGAGCGGCTCGGGGCTTGGGAGCTCATGGGCTCGGGACAGGGACTGCTGGCCCGGGAGTGACACTGTGTGCTCCGTATTCCTAGGGCCATCCTAGGTTTTGTGAATAAGCAACAGGCCCACGACCTGCTCATCAACAAGCCCGATGGAACCTTTTTATTACGCTTTAGCGACTCCGAAATCGGGGGCATCACCATTGCCTGGAAGTTTGACTCTCGTAAGTGCCCAACTTTGCCCCCACTCCAGCCCCAGGAACCCTGACTACCATTTCCTTACTCCCTATTCTCCACCAGGCCTGCATCCTAAGAGGATTCCCCAGGGGAAAGATCAAAACTGAGCTTAAAGTAGAAGAGAGTTGCTCAGGAATACATTCCCTTTCTACTGTTTTCCATTGCGGAGAACCCAAGACCACTGGCCCCATAGCCTCCGGAGTTGTCAGGAAACTTCTTGGGCAGTTCTGAGTTCTCCCTTCTCTGCCCTACCCTAGCCTTGCCGGCATCGAATTGCTTGGTTTGCTGGGTAGAATGTTCCCGTGGTCACTTGTGCGCCCTATGCCCAGGAGCACACGACAAGGGGGAGGGGTGCAGAGCAGTTAGTAAAGGACCAAATGTCCTTGAAGCCAGATCTCAAACCCCATCGCCCTGACCCTCCTCTTGAGGGCGGTGAGTGGTGGGAACGGGCTTGTCCTGTTCACAGCTGACCGCAACCTTTGGAACCTGAAGCCATTCACCACGCGGGACTTCTCCATCCGGTCCCTGGCGGACCGGCTGGGGGACCTGAGCTATCTCATCTATGTATTTCCCGACCGGCCCAAGGATGAGGTCTTCTCCAAGTACTACACCCCTGTGCTCGGTGCGTCCTGCCCTGATACTCCCAAGCCCTTCCTCTGCCCATGGACAGAATTTTTGGGGGTTTAGGCGGCCGTGACTCCTCAGAAGAAGCCAAGGGCCATTCCTCACCCCCACCCCTGGGGGGCTTGGTCTGCAGCTTGGTGCAGAGCATGCGGAGAGGATATCAGGGCTCACAACCAAGAGGGCAAACAAGGCCTCTGACCCGGCTTCTTCCCCAGCTGGGTGGGTTCTCATGTCTGCGCCCTCGAAGGGGTGGGGATAATCATACCCACAGAGAGTGTACACCTCCCGTCTTAATCAGCTGCTCTCACGGCTCCCCACCCTCAGACCTACCCCCAAGTGGAGTGTAAGAAGCAAAATGGACAGGTTTTTCTCCTTCAACCTGTCCCCAATCCATTGTTGAGTTTGCCACTTGGTGTTGATTCAGTTTCCTAGACGGGTGAGGCGGGAAGAGAGAAAGCAAAGGACCAGAAAAGGAAGCAAGAGAAGGGATGAGATTGAAGCCAGAGGTCTGGGTGGCCGTCAGGCTGGGTCCATCAGCAGGTGTTTATGGGAGTCTATGGGAAATCTCGTCCCCGCTGAGGCCTCACAGTGGTGTGGTGGGGAGACCGACTGTGTGGGGTAGATTCCCCTTCCTGGGAGCTCCCAGACACTTTGGTTCTCATCACTACCACCCCCTGCCCCCGCCCCGGCAGCTAAAGCGGTGGACGGATATGTGAAGCCACAGATCAAGCAAGTGGTCCCTGAGTAAGTGTCCAGGGTCCGGCCCTGGTCTCCTGCTGCCTCCTTTCTCCCCCCTTCCCCCCCACCCCGGTCCCCACCTCCCCCCTCACCACTGCCCCTCCCATTCACAGGCCGGGTGGAACCCAGGACCCCCTGACCCCCTGAAACCTGGCTCAGCCCCAGAGAGGGGATTGAGCTTAGTCTCAATGGGACCAGGACCCAGGACCCTGTTCCTCCAGCCAGACCCCCAGGCCCAGCGGGCGCTTTGTCCTCCCACACCCCAAAGAGATGTAAAAATGCCCCCCCCAGCCCTCCCTGGTCAGCTGCTGCCCTGAGGCCACTGAGGGTCCTCCCGTTCCTCCTGCAGGTTTGTGAATGCGTCTGCAGACTCTGCCGGGGCCAGCGCCACCTACATGGACCAGGCCCCCTCCCCAGCCGTGTGCCCCCAGGCTCATTACAACATGTACCCACAGAAGTAGGTTGTGCTCTCTGGGGCTCCTCAGGGAGGGTCTGGGTCCCTGGCCTCAAGCTGGGTCCCTGGGGGGCTGGTGGACAAAGGGACCCAGAGCTCCTGTAGGTCTGAGACCACCCAGGCCAGGTGCCGGCATATGTCCAGGTGCAGGGAGGGAGATCACCTGCTGAAAAGCATAAGCTACATATAGCAGGTCCTCACTCTGGTGTTGACAAGCTGGGTGACCTTGGGAAAATTATTGAGCCTCCCAGATGCTCAGTTTCCTCATCTGTAAAATGGGGACAAGAATACCTTTCACATGGGATTGGGGGCAGGATTGAGATAAAGCATTTAGCTCAGGTGAGGCTGTTGTAAGGGTGGCTACAGACGGGTTGGTTGTTCTTAGGAGTTTAACGTTAACAGGGTATCGATTGCTTCTCTCCGGAGTTCCCAAGGTGGAGGAATTAATTCTCTTCTGGGCTGTGGTGGCCTCAGCTGGATGAGCTGGGTACCTGGGAGACACACACTACAGTGGGATGATGAACACAGGCTTGAGAGTCACAAAGACCGCAGTTCCAAACCTGACTCCGTTTGCCAGCCAGGTGGCTCTCAGCAAGTTTCCTAATATGGTCGAGCCTCAGTTTTCCCCTTCGTAAAGTGGAATAAATAGCCATCTTACAGGTGGCTAAGAATGGTGGTAACGTGGTTAAAAGGCCACAGTAGGCAGTCCATGACTGAAGGGAATGACATCGTGATGGACAGAACTCACTGACCCAACTGCCTTGTGCAGAGGAGAGGGACAGGGACAGGGGAGATGAACTCTCTGAGCCCATTCAATAAGGCAACGACAGTTGAGACTAGCACTTGAGTGTCTCCTCGTGAACCAGTGACTGACATTTTCAACTTGGGGCTGGGTCCTCTTCTCATGAGGCTGTGGTCCGCGCGGGGAGCGGGGCAGGGGCTGTGAGGCATGCCAGTTCCCTCTGACCCCCCACTCTCTCTCTCCTAGCCCTGACCCTGTCCTTGACCAGGATGGAGAATTTGACCTGGATGAGACCATGGATGTAGCCAGGCACGTGGAGGAACTGTTACGCCGCCCGATGGACGGTCTGGACCCCCGCCTCTCCCCGCCTGCTGGTCTTTTCACTTCCGCCAGAGGCTCGCTCTCGTGAATGTTTGAGTCCCCTACTTCTCCTTGGAAGCAATGTTCAGTGTGAAGGGTTCATATTGATTGTGATGTTAGTATTGCTGTGCATATTGATGCCTCTGCCTACAGCACGTGTTCACATGCGCGGGTGTGTGCACACGTGCGCACGAGGTGTGCCTGCCTCGAGTTGGCCCTCCCGGGTATGTGGTCGCGGCGGCAGCCCCCACCTTTCTCTTCAGATCAAGGCATCCCAAGGGCCCGCTGGGTCTGTCTAGAAGGGGCTCTGCTTCCTCTGCACAATGCAGGCAAACCTAGTCCCCGTTGGGGCCTTTTCTGCCTAGCAGCTATTTGAATGAAATTATTCCAGGGGCACGGACACAGCTTTGCCTCCCAGATGTGCGCATATGCATTTCTGTACGTGCCTCTGTTCTCATGCAAGCGTGTTGTTCTGTTGATTCTTTCCTTCTGGAGGCTGGGTTCCATTTTGAGTACTATTTTATACTTTATGTAATGATATGGACTTGAGACTTTTTGTGAATGGAGCGCTTATCTAGACCATGGGCCTCACACGGCGCAGATGGGTCCTTTGGGTCGGGTTTTTCAGAGCTGCTCTGAGTATGTGGTTCTTAGCCTCCTGGCGTCCAGCCAGAGGACTTGAGCTTCACATCTCTGGTGCTGTTGCCCGGCCCTGCTATCTCTTTTCAACTGCTCTTCCCCTTCCATCCACCAGCCCCAGCCTTCTGTCCCTGACTCTCTGCAGCCTTGCTCGCAGGAGAGCTGGGAGAGGGGCAGGGACGGGTCTAGGACACCTGGGGACTCTGCGGGGTGATCCCCTCCCCTCCTGGAAAAAACCTGCAGTGAGAGACAGCCGCAGACCAGCCACGCGCTGCTGGTTGGGGAGGACCTGGAGTGAGGGGTAAAAGCTGATCTCCTTCCCCTCTGCCTGGAACAGGCCTCATCCCAGTTGCAGAGCGCTGAGGTCGGCTTGCTCCCAACCTCACATGCTCCTCCCTCTGGGGCAGCGTGTGGTGGAAGGTCAGGAGTCCCAGGTTGAAACATCTCTGAAGGAAGGTGGGGACGAGAAGAGGGATTCTTGTGTACTTTGTACATAGGCCACACATTTGTGTAAACAATGTTTTTGAGTAAAGTATTTTTTTCATAAATTTGCTGGCGTGGCTCCTGGCGGGTAGCCCTGGGTGGTGAGCGAGAGGGGGGTGGTCCCAGGAGCCAGGAGTCCTTTTGTTCCTTCCCTCCCATGTGGCTGATGCTGTACCCCCTGTCTGAAGCTACAAAACTCTGCTCCCCTTTGTGTGTAAAGGGTGCCCCCCACCCCCTGGAATGCTGTCTGTGCTTCTTGGGAGGCAAAACCAGGGCTTGAGGCCTTGGGGAGAGGTGGGGCAAGAGTTGGGGGGGTGGGGGGATCTCGCCTTATCAGCTGCTGCTTCAAGCAATCCTGCTGCTGGCTGAGGGCCAGGCCGGTGCCAGGAGCAGCAGAAAGCCTCCCTGTGGTCCCTCCTCCCCCGGCCTCTTCCCGGACACCAGCAGGTGGCACCATCCTGCAGCCACCAGTGTTTTCCAACCGGCCAAGCCGCAACTGGGAAGGAGGGAGGGAAGCCCGGCGAGGAGGACTGTCTCCCAATTTGGACCCCCTGGCGCCGACCTGCTGCCTGTCCAGGGGAGGTCACGGGGCCCTCTGGGGAGCGGACTGGGGAGCCAGGATCTGCTCGCGAGGTTTCTTCGGTGCTCAAAGCGAGGGAAGGGGGGTGTGCACCCGCCTCGAGGCGTAGGGGCCCGGCGCGGGGCTGGCGGGGGTGGAGAGGCAGGGAAGGCGGCCGCTAATCTCCCGTTCCATCTCTGCAGGGGGAGGCGGCTGGTATCTCACGCAGCCGAGGCGCCGCCGTCTGCGAGGGCACTCGGCACCGGGGGAGGGGGTGGGGAGGCAGCCTAGTGGGCGCGCTGGTGTCTGTGAATTATCACCACCGGCTGCGGGGCCGCGGCAGCCAGTTAAGTGTTTACGTGTCGTTCCCCACTGAGAACTGAAGAGAAAGTGATAATGGAGCAACTGTGGAGGGGAGGGAGGCCTTGGGTGGGGTGGGAGTATCTACACCCCAAGCCCCCTTAGGTAGCTTATCTGACCCCAGACAGGTCGGTGCAGCTTGCAAAGGCCGAAGTGGGGGCGGGGAGAGGGAGCAGGGAGGCCTCCTTGGGTACCTTTGTGCAGAAAGAGTACAAGCCTGGTTCCTCAGGTTACCCGTTCCCTGGTAGCTGCTAGCTACCATGGGGGGGGGGCGCTAAGGTGAGAGGCCTGGGGGCAGGGGTGGGTGGGGGGAAGCCCACCCGCAGAACTGAGGGGGGGCGGGGAATCGCCGGCAGCCAGAGGCATAGCTGCCACGTCCTCAGACAGTTCCTATATAACTTTTATTTCTGGAAGTTGAAGTAGATACAGCAATATACAAAAAAACCAAAACAGAACAAAAACAAACCAAAAATCCACAATAATATAAATTTTTACATTATGAAGTATACATTGGAATTTGATGCAGTGACCAGGACAGCGGCCTATGAACTGCTGTTGCCCGCAGGGTGAGCGGTTGGTGGGAACCCCTTGGATGGGCGGGGGACAGGTGGGGGGAGGGACAGTGGAGAGAGAAAGCAGGCAGGTCCTGGAGGGCTCCATTCTTTTAGGGAGGGGCCAGAACACAACTCGGCTCCTCTCGGAACTTTTGCTACAGAGTTAAAACCAGATATACATGCTACCTCAAAGCCGTGAACTTTACAGTATCTGCTCCAGAGAAGCCTGGATCCTTGCCCCAGGTCCCTCTGATCTCCATCTTCCCTCAGTTTCTGAGTTAAGCTTATTATAAACTGAAGAGTGCTGCTGGAGAAGGGAGAGCTCTGTATCACTTCCCAACTCGTTTCTAGGCAGGACGGCAGGACACAACCTGTTTGTCTTGGAGAGAAGGTTCTCATCCCCTTAATTCTGGAACTGGTGAGTGCAGGTAAGACAAACAGCACTCCACAGAAACTCCGACCAGCTGAGATAAGGTGGTCTGGGACCATCGAAGAGAGTCGGGGCTCTGGACTGGGGCGTGGACCGAATATCAGAGACCATGGAGGGTTTTGAAATGCACGGTAAATGGGAGCTGTTCTCCCTCATTGTGGAGCCTCCACGAGGAGGAGATGGTCACCAGCACTGAGGGGGAGGCCGAGGTGCACTCTCCCTCACATGTGGGACAGACTTCGAGTTTATCAGTAAGCTTTTGCCCCTGGGTTAACCAGGTGAAGTGATTACAGGTGCCTCAGGAAACCACCAAGAAACCGGGATAAGAACCGTATTCCCTGAGCTCAACTAGACCCTTGGCTGGGGCCCCAGAGTCTGAGTCATGTTCGATCTCTAACTCTCGCCTTCTTATTCCAGGATTCCTAAAGCAAACAGGACAAAGGGGCCTTTAGACACCGGAAGGAGCCATACCTAAGGCGGGGCGGAGGTCAGGTGGACAGGGAGGAAGGATCATCCCATCCCTTATAAGGCACCCAGAGGAACAATCCAGGCTTTGGAACAGGATCACAAGTCCAGGCAGATGGGGACAGGTTATAAGCACTCCTCTGTGCAGCCTTACCTACTAAAAGGCCGACACATTAAAGGGGAAAAGAAAAACTTTGTTTATTAAAAAAAGTCTAGAATGTTTAGGCTTTCAACCTTCCTATTTCAAAACCAAAGGCCAAGCCACAGCTTCAGATGTCTTTTAAGAGCTGGATCTGAAGCCTGTTTCTGGATTTCTATAAATTATCAGCCTGAAGAAAGCTGAATGCCTAAAGCACCAAGAAGGTAACTGACAGTTTTCTTAAATACAGAAAAGGCTATGCCGATAAAAGTGTTTTTTTGCCCTTGAATTTTTTTTTTTTAATTTAAAAAGAAACCTAGGGGCTGTGAAAGTCCTATCTTCTATTTGGATGGTAGCAAGGTTAAAAGTGCAATGCCAGCGGACGCAGCGAGAAGGGGCCTGTGGCCAACGCTTGCAGGAGCGGGCGGAGGGCTGTGCAGGCATCGGGACGCGCCTGCCTAACAACGCAAGCTGCCAGAAAGGAGGGCGGGGGAGCAAGAAAAGACAAGAACATTTCCTTTTTCTACCTCTTGCCACCTCTTCCGCATCCCCTGATCACGGTCTCAGAGAGAACACGTTCTTATTTGCATTTAGGTCAAAGCCCGTCACCCACATTCACTCATTTCTCTATTGTGAAAAGTGCCCAGGTTGCTCAAGGTAGCAGGGGTAGGAGATTAAAAAACAAAAAACAATAAACAAAAAACAAAACAAAATCTGGAAGCACAAAGTTAGAGGAGTTGCAGATGATCTGGGGGTTGGCTCTTTAAGGGTTGGTGCAACGCAGGGAGGTGCCTCCATCATCTCTGTCTGCAGCCTCAGCCCGCCGCTCCTCACATTGGGGAGGTAGCGCACTCCGAGGTCAACTCCATGTCGAACGTGAGGGACTCTGAGGGGACAGAGTGGGAGAGCCAGTTCAGTTGCCTGGGCCCCAACAGCTGGCAGGGCACACACCCCGAGCCCTTCAAAGGATAGATCCTCAGCCACCACTGTCCCTACGGCCAAGACAGGGTCAGATCATCCAGATTTATTGCTCTCCCCCTACCAAGTCTTCCTTCTGCAAGGACTCAGTCCTCTTCCTCCCTTTACTCATCCCCAACCGTCCACATGTAAAGAAGATCTAAGGCTGGAAACGTAGGTGGCTACTGGGCCTCAAAACGTGGCTAGTCCCAACCGAGGTGGGCAGTAGCTGCAAACACCTAGCTCGTTTCAAAGACTTAGGACAAAAAAAAAAATCCCATCACCTTTTTCTTATGCATTAAAATGCTAGCATTTTGGATTTATTGGGTTACAGAAAATATATTATTAACATTAACCTCCCTTGTTTCTTTTCACTGTTTTTAATTTTTTTTAATGTTTTTTATTTATTTTTGAGAGACAGAGAGAGACAGTGTGAGCAGGGGAGGGTCAGAGAGAAAGGGAGATACAGAATCTGAAGCAGCCTCCAGGCTCTGAGCTGGCTGTCAGCACAGAGCCCGATGCAGGGCTCGAACCCATGAATCGTGAGATCATGACCTGAGCCGAAGCTGGGTGCTTAACCGACTGAGGCACCCAGGCGCCCCCTTTTCACTGTTTTTAATGGGGTTATTTAAATAGTCGCGCTTACGTGCATGGTGCACATTTGGTTCCTAAGGGTGAGCATGGCTCTAGAACCTCTTTCTGCTGGTCTGCGTGGCCAGCTCTGGGCTCTGTGCGTGGGACCGTCACACAGAGGGGCCAGACTTCCCTCCTAAGGACAAGGTCTGTCAACCAAATACTCACCAAACTGCCCTCCTGCTGAGGGTTCAGCACCTTCACCATTATTTCCAAACTGCATCAATGAATCTAAAGTGCGGGGGGACATCGGCAGGTCAATGGTATTGCTGCAGGTCGTTCTGTAGGAAATGGGGAGCAGCAGGAGGGGAAAGGGCCGGGTTGACAAGACACAATGGAGGAAAAAAAAAAAAAGAACAAAACACACACACACAAGCCATCAAACTCTGGTCTCCAACAGAAAAATAAAAGCTCAAGCTTTTTAAACACACAGGGTCACTCTGAGTACTACGCGTAGCCCAGGGCGGTCCAGCCCCTCTCAGCTCTCACCCAGTGTCCTCCTCCCGGGATAACTGAGGACACCAGAAATGAAGGCCAAATTTAGAAGGGAAGCCACTTACGGTGTCACACAGATAAACTTCGTCTTCAGGTACGGGGCGGCACCTGGGAAGAAGAAAACTGGAGCTTACCAATGGTGACCCTACTGTGGGCAGAGGGCAGGCAGAAGCTGGCTGCCTCCTCAGGGCTGCCTTGCACCTCACTCCATCCTTGAGCAGAGATGGCTTTGAACTTCCGTCTCCCCTCAGGGCTGCCCCCTCCACCACTTCATACTATTTGGTAGTTCAATTCTTGCCACTACGCTCTCCGGAGCTGCAGAGACTTTTTAGCACACCCTTGTCCCCCCTGAGTCTAGACCAGTGCCAGCCTTGTGTGTTCATTCTTTCCCTAGATGACGTGAACATTAACTGCCTGTGTGGTCTGAGGACCATTTTCTGGCCTGGTCAACTCTCTTGGGTATCTTGTCTGCATGCAGGAACAGAGCCTGCACAGTCTGGGCTCCAGCACCCCACTCCTGCTCAGATGCCAAAGTCACCAAGTCTTTAAGAGAATATGGAGATCACTAATGCAGTTCCAAAGCCCAGGGTCACACCTCCCGTTCCTGTGGCACTGATCTGCCTCTGCCATGTTTTTAGGAGAATCTATGAGTAACTCCCCAGTTGGGTAATTACATCGCACAAAACGCACTGCTTTATAAACGGAGGCTGTCTGGTATTGCAGCACCATCAACTCTGGGCTGGAGGGCAGGAGGCCGGGGTCTCGGTATGTCTTTGGCAGCACAGAGGCCTGCAGCAAAGCCCTTTCTACACTAAGAGGGAGGCATCTGTCTCTGTCATTTGTAATTCTTGTTCCATAGTTAGAAATGCGGAGATTGGAATGAATTTTAGGTGCTAAATGTTTACACCAAGAGGTCCAGGAGCCTTGGAGATACTGGTAGGACATCTGGGGGAGTTAGGTGAACAAATCACTCGGGAGGCATGGGGCGGGGTGGCTGGGCCAGAGAAGCACAATGGAAAACTCGGAGATGCATAGAGAGACCAAGAGATCAAGAGTATGGTGACAGTGAGAAAAGGCATTGTCAGGGGGGTCATCGAAGGCAGCCATCCAAGATTATTTTCGGCCAAGCAATCGATTCATGCAGTGCAGAATCCAAAAATGCTACCCAGACACCTCCTGGTGTCTTACAAATCCACTGTGGCACCTGAGGGGATCTGACATCTCAGACAGAAAAGGACTTCGTGCCCCAGGGATCAAAGTAGCTGGGAAAACTAGCTTCAGCCTCAGAGTCAGCAAGAGAAGAAGCAAAGAAAAACCAGGACCAAGAGCTGAGCTCTGGCTGTGTACAAGGTTGTAAATGCACTTCACCCAATTTGTAAGGTCAGGGGGTTATCATTTCTAAAAGGGGACTCTCTCCCTCAAGCCATCGGGAAATACTGTGTGGGGTCTCCGTGGAGAAGTAAGGAGGAAGGAAGGGTCCCAGGAAGATGATTTATCCCTGGGGACAAAAATACTTCCACGATGGAAAATGAGAGGACATGGGCACAGATCCGTCTCCCTGAGGACTCCCGCTTTCATGCAGGGGCTCCACTGGCACTCTGCCCACCCAGTCCCTCGGTCCCACCACCCCAAGCCCCTCAGTGCCCACTGTTTACACCCGCCTCCCTGGGAGGCTGGCAAAGCACTCAAGTCTTTAGTTCCTCTCTCACACTGGGGGGGGGTCTTGCCCCTGAGAAAACATTGGTGACTCCAGGCAGGAAAGGACCTTGCTTCCGGGTCACACGGGATGGGAAGATGATAACAGAGGACACACAGCCTCAGATTGGGAACTTGGATCTTGAAAGCAAAATGAGCCAAAGGGACCAGCACTTGGACCTAAATGTCCTCAGCAGAAGGAACAAAGAGTAGAGTGTCAGGGCTGATAAACAGATCTCCCAACTGAAGCACAGCTGGAAAGAGAGATAAGTAGCAGACAGGAAGTAAGAGTTAGCTCCTCTACCGTATGAATAAGACCCAACACCAGAACAAAGGAAAGAGGAAAGTCAATTGTTAAAGTAACTCAAATCTCTTCTTCCAAGTCCCAGTCTTCCCCAACCAAGAAATTCCTTGCGAGCGATCTCTCCGAACAGGTGGGTATGTGTGAACAGGTGGGTATGTGCGTGTGAGCTCTTTGCACAAAGACAGTATTTCCAGTAGCAAGTAGGGTGGAAGCTACCTTCAAAGGATCACTTCAAAGAGCCCCCTGCTGGCTCTCCAGTTAACAGAAGTTATATAAAAACAAGGAGTGGCAAATCATAGACTTCCCATCAGGATCTGGACGGAGAAGAACCCAGAGGGGCAAATCACCAAGTGCCAAAGGCACCGACCAGAGGGGCTGCTCCTCTGCGCTGACAGTTACAAGCTTACTGTGAAACATTTGCTGTATGAACACACAGACACCTGTGCTCCTGCACCTTAGACAACCGCTTATTTCAACAGCTGCCCGTTCTCGATCCCAATTCCTCGCCTTCCCCGCCGGTGATGGGCTCCTCTTCAATCCCCAGGCCCCCGCCTCTGCTCTGCTCGTAAACCACATTCCAGGGCTGCTAACACTCATTTCCTCCAGAAAGCCTTTCTCCATCCTGCTCCACACTGCTCACATTGTTCAGCGACGACGGGGTAAAGGAAACATGTTAGACTCGAATCTGAGTCGTAAACCTTCCCGTGTAAGAAGCACTGTGCTGCTGGGGCATCCTGTTACTAAAGAATTCTGTCTTCGCTCGCTCTCAGCAGTATTTTAGATGTCTGATGCGTGTGTGTGTGTCCATTTCCCCCTTTAGCCTACTGGGTTCTCTGTGAGACAGAGACAAGTGACTTTGACTCCCCTCCTCTCTCCAACCCTATCAGCCACAACCAGAAAGCACCAACTACACACTTATTTCCCGTAAATGGAATAAAGGTCACCAGGCTCTTTGGGCATTGACCTGCCTATCTTCTGAGAATCCTGCAATTTCCCACTTTTTCCCAGAATTAAATGCCCGACGCGGAAAATCAACAACTACCTGGGTCAGCTTCGGGATGTTCCTGGCTTTCTGGTCGACAGTACTTTCCAAATGCCTCCTCCTTAGGAATGTCGGGGTAGAGATAGACCAGTGGAGACACCAGGATATTGGTAGCATCCATGATCTTATAGCCCATGATGATTTCAGCAAACGACATGTTGTTCAGCTGCTGCTTGGTATAAGGTTCCACTGACTGGATCTGGGTCTTGCCTGTCATGGGATATTGGAAGGGAAGATAATGGCCAGGTAATCTTAGAGAAGTATGGTCGAATAACTACTTGCATGAGATAGATTAACAGGGTAAATTATAAAGGCGATGAAGAATGAGATTTAAATTAGAAATTGCTAGGCAAATATTAGCTCATGAAGCAAGCAAAACAAAACTGTCAAATAATCCTCCAGCTGAAAGAATGTGGAGAAAAGAAGTCACTGAAAGTGTGTTTTTACAAGTCCAAGGCAGGGGAGTGCAAAGCCGTCTTTGACCACTAGGGGGCAATAGGTACTTGAAACTAGTAGCGGCCACAGCGGAAGCAGCAACTGCCACCGGTGGGGTGGGGAAGAGGCCAACTTACCGCTGATGTCCTTCTCCACCCAAGTGAAGGTGACACCTCCTTCTTTGCTGCTTTCACTGAATCTTAGCAGGAAGGTGCCTGGGGGCTTGGTGCTCAAGATGGCCCGCTCCCGCTCCTTACTGATAAAACCCATTATGTACCTGGAGACAAAGAAGACCAACAAGATCTGGGCTGACAGGGTGCCCGCCCCTGGCCTGCTGGGAGCAGTGACTTCTTACACGTGTGCACTCTGTCGGACACAAGAGCTTCAACCTACCCTTCATTCCAAAGAGCCAGTATGTATTTTTTCACCAGATCAATGATATTGTCTAGCCAGACCCAGAAGGAGAAGCCTTTGCCAGCCATGTTTTCCTAAAGAAAAGAATAATGAGAAAGACACGCCTATTATCCCAGCCTTTCCCTTCCTAGGGGCTTGGTGCCACCAAAGTCTCCAAACCCGTCTACCCTCAGGCAGGGCCTACTGACTGCGAGACCAGGAGTGTGCGGCCTTCAGGCCCAGTGCTGTCCCCAAAAACTCACAGGTGAGCATTCCCTCCCCTTCCCACTGGGCAGCCACAAGGATTTGACAAGATGGCATACTTTGCAAAATTTAGCCCACGTAATCTGACACCCTGAGTAGTTCACACCAGGTCCTGGAAGAAAAAGGGAAGAAAGCAGTGTAATTTTCAGCTTTGAATCAAGGATTTTCTTTCTTAACACACATTCATGCACACCTGTCCCACAGTGGGCCAAAACACCATCAGTTTTCATGCATTTGAAGGTTCCCACTCCTATGTGCATGTATGTGTGCACACACACATACACACACGTACAAAACCCCACCATGTGATCACCTGAGTTGTTAGCCTAGGAGAGGTGTTGGATGATGTATGGAGTGTGCCCCCCGCCCCCTGTGCCCCCTGCTCTCCTAGCCTCATGTGGTGGACTGGGGACCAGCAGCACACAGGAATAAGCTGACAGTGGTAGAGGGTCACGTTTGATGGCAGCACAGGGTAAAGCTACTTACAGTCCAGGTGGCACGTAAAATAGTCCACTAAATTTTTTTTCCAGGAGGGAAAAATAAAAACAAGCCTACAGTTTATTGAAGAAATGGACACGGATGTCAAGCTTTTGCCTCTGCTTTCTAATAGGCACTTTAAAAAATACAAAACAAAACAGTTTCCTGGGGCACCTGGGTGGCTCATTCGGTTAGGCTTCCCACTTCGGCTCAGGTCATGATCTCATGGTTTGTGAGTTTGAGCCCCATGTCAGACTCTGTGCTGAAAGCTTAGAGCCTGGAGCCTGACTTTGGATTCTGTGTCTCCCTCTCTCTCTGCCCGTTCCCCGCTTGTGCTCTGTCTCTCTCTGTCTCTCAAAATTAAATAAACATTAAAATAATTTTTTAAAAAAGCTTTTTAAATGTTTCCTAAGGCTAGCCAAAGTACTGCTCTGGAAGGGTGAGGGGTCCAGCCACCAAGAGAAAAGAAATCTGCCTCCCAGCTCAGACATGATCACCCGGAGGCGGGCTGCCTGGGCCCCTCTACGCCACCCCCCCACCCCGGCCCCGACTGCGGGGGCTCGTGTCTGCTGGCCCCAGGACAGGGTCTTGCTCAGTAAATTTTTCTGAATGAGTAGCCCCACAGGCCAGATTCCTTCTCTGAGGAGGGCACCAGGGAAAGGGGGGTGAAATGCTGACCTAAGAGCTTCTCCGCCAGCGTCGTCAACTGCTCGATGCTCAGCCCCCGCTTTGTGGTGGAGGAGAACTGCCAGCTCAGCACCTCGGCCACTTGATCCCAGGTTCCAATCGGGGGCTTGGTGAAAAAGTTCACGTTCTGTTGAAAACGACACATTTGCCCATTGACATGGAGACGGTGCTGCCTGGGGACCTACGCGAGGACCACAACAATGGCTTCCAAAGGACAGGCGCTTACCTTGGGGTTGTTGGTCAGCATGTTATACCACAGGATAGATGCCCAGGCATTTGGCATCTGACAGATGTTGGAGATCACCACGACTGGCAAGGAGTGGGTCTGTGGAGAGAGTGGGGAGTGAGCTGGGGAGGCAGAGGGCCCTCACGGCTTCAAACACCTCTCCGCCCATACCCGCAGGTTCCGAACAGAAGCACATGCCCTAAATCACACCTACTGCCAACCCATAGGGAGGAACTCAGCTGAGTCAGCTCAACGCCCAGGGTGGAGACAGTGCCAAACGTGGGTCACAGGGCACCCTCGGGAGCTTTAAATATCGGACTTGCTCAAAGCTGGACTCACAGTCCACAGGTTCCCCATTTATAAACCTGGAAGGCACTGTCCGAGAACTGCAGCTGTGCCTGCCCGTGAAACACACAGGTCCCCGCAGGCAAGACTAGGATTCTTGCCTTTTCAGGTGTAGCTTTAATTTAATGATGAATAAAGTGGATAAAAGAGAATGCAAAGGCCATGATTTCCTGTAGACTATAAATACTGACTGTCTAAAAAGACTATTTCACCCAAACTTTATAGAGCCCACTATAATTTCTAAACACAAATTAATAATACTTCAGTACTTTCACATGCTGAGAGCTGAGTATAGAGGTGACCCCGTGAACAGCATGGGTTTGGACAGCACGGGCCCACTTATACATGGATGATTTTTCTTGAGAAATAAAGTACAGTCCTGTAAAGGTATTTTCTCGTATGATTTTCTTAGCAACATTATCTTTTCTCCAGCTTACTTTATTGCAAGAACACAATATATAAAACATATACATCACTCTGCCTTGTGTAGAAAAAAATCCCACCTAGAAGTTCTTCTCCTGAAATCACCCCTGCAAGCGGTCCTGCCCCAACTCTGTGTCAAAACTCACCTCAAGGTCAATCTTGAGGCCTTGGTGATACACCTCAGTCTCAAAGGTGATCAGGTGCAGCTCCTCGGTGACAATCAGGGATGCCTACAATGAGAAGACAGTCTCTTCCTCAGAGGGAATGGCCTTGGATGCTAACAGCCATAGCTGAGGACAGTGAATGCCACAGCCTCACTGCACCAAGAAGGGTGACCCCCCGGGAGGCCACGGATATGCCAGGGACACAACACTGAGCACATGCCTTCTTCAGTGCTACGATCTTCAACCTCATCTTTTACTCGTTTTATTATAATATTATAGACCCAGTAGGTTATTTACAAAATGGGTAAGGCACATGGAAAATCAAAACAATGAATACCTGTACCCAGTACCCCGTTTAACGGAAAGACCATCACCACGGAGATTCTCAGGGTGCCCTTCCCCATGCCCATCCCTCGGCCCTCCTCCCTAAGATGTAACCACTATTTCGTCCTTCGGGTTTATCGCTTCTCAGCTTTCCTCTATTCATATCTCTATGTATTCATATCTCTAAATAATGTATGCGTTGTTCCATTTTAGATGTCTGTGAACCTTACACAAATCATACTGTATATATTCTTTAGTGACTCGTTTTTTACATCCACATGGTTGTATGAATCTGCTGCTTGTCCATTTTCACAGCTCTAGAGTATTCCATCATACGACTCTACCACAAATCCTCTATCCACTCTAGCAGTGACGGGATCTGGCTTATACTTAGGGCTTACGATTGGGCTGCTGTGACATTGTGTGGATGTCCCCAGGGCACAGGTGCAAAAATGTCTCTATTGCTAAATCCTGAGAGTGGCACTACTGGTTTATAGAGTACGTTCATTTTTCATAATGTCCAATTGTCTTCTGAAGTGACAATTTATACTGCCACCAGCAACAAGGCAACCTTATTTTCAATGAATTCTGGGAAACACAATTCCAATTCATTTTTAAAACACCATCTTTCTCCTAACTATAGAAATAATATGTGTTCAGTTTAAAATGCAAATATCACAGGGCACCTGCGTGGCTCAGTTGGTTAAGCGTCCCGACTCTTGATTTTGGCTCAGGTCATGATGTCACAGTTCATGTGTTCGAGCCCTGTGTCAGGCTCTGCACCGACAGTACAGAGCCTGCTTGGGATTTTCCCTCTCTCTCTCTCTCAAAATAAACAAATAAACTTAAATAAATAAATAAATAAACAAACTTGAAAATGCAAATATTACAGAAATGGCATAGTCTTGGATACTAACAGTAGCACAAATATATAGGCATTGCTTGGTATATATTCCTCGGGAATGTTGGGTTTTTTAAGTTTATTTATTGGGGTGCCCGAGTGGCTCAGTCAGTTAAGCACCTAATTTCGGGGCTCGGGTCATGATCTGCCGGTTCATGAGTTCCAGCCCCGTGTTGAGTTCTGTGTTAACAGTTCAGAGCCTGGAACCTGCTTTGGATTCTGTGTCTCCCTCTCTCTCTGCCCCTCCCCGGCTTGCATGCATGTGCATGTGCGTGCACACACACACACACACACACACACACACACAGTCTCTCTTTCTCAAAAACATTAAAAAAATAAATCAAATAAACTTTATTTATTTTGAGAGAGAGAGAGACTGAGAACCCCACAAACCGTGAGATCATGACCTGAGTCGAAATCAAGAAGCAGAAGCTTAAGTGACAGAGCCAACCAGGCACCCTACTTAGAATTTTGTAATGCAAGTATGAATAGACCAAAACAGCTTAGTACACTTTTTAAATAAATATACTAATATTCTATTCAAATTATTTTGCATCTTGCTTTTTCTTTCTTCTTTTTTTTTTAAAAGTAAGCTCTATGCCCAATGTGGGGCTTGAACTTACAACCTTGAGATCAAGAGTCACATGCTCTACTGACTGAACCAGCCAGGCACCCCGTATCTTGCTTTTTCTAAACAAACATGCCACATACATTTTTCTATGTTGTTACATACATAGACTACTTTAGTCTTCATACTCAGGCATTATAAATGCACTTTTTTCCTTTAAAGGTCTACTGCATTTTAGAGAAGAGGGAAGGATGGTCAGGGCACAAATACCAGAAAAAGAACTGGCTATCACAATCTTTATTTCAAAAGATTGAAAACTAGTTTTTGGTCACATTTGCCTGTTTTCTATAAGTTCATTCTTTTTTTTTTTTAAATATGTTTCTTTTTTAAGGTGTTTTGTGTTTTTTTTTAATGTTTTATTTATTTTTGATACAGAGAGAGACAGAGCATGAGAGGGGGAGGGGCAGAGAGAGAAGGAGACACAGAACCAGAAACAGGCTCCAGGCTCTGAGCTAGCCGTCAGCACAGAGCCCGATGCAGGGCTTGAACCCACGAACGTGAGATCTGACCTGGGCCAAAGTTGGCGCCTTAACCACTGAGCCACCCAGGCGCCCCTATAAGTTCATTCTTGACCCTGAGAACCCCATAATCTAAATCAAACGGAGGAAAGGAATAAGGGAAATACGGGGAACAGGTTTTATTCTTTTTCTTAAATGTTTAACTCAGATTTATGACAACCTTGTATCCCACCTCAGTGAGAAAATCAGGTCACCAAAAATGAAGCCGGGCGGCCTCAGCTGGCAGAAGTTGGAAGGGGAATTCTGAAAGCCCCAGGCAAGGTGGAAAGCATCTTTTCCACTAAATGGGCGTGGGTAAGAGAGCCAGGGACTTTCCACTCCTCCTTAAAGATGAGCCAACTCCCGGGACAATCAAGAAAATGCTCCAAGCCAGAGAACTCCATGGCAGATGTGACTTCTGACCAGGTCATTTTGACACACGGTGACTTTTCCAGATGACTACAGCTTAACCACAGGTTGGTGTCTCTAATTCAGGGCGGTGAGAAGGCTCTTTCTCTCTCCCCATCAAAGAAAACCCTCCCAGTTGATTTCATCCCGAACGAAACTTACGAACGAAACTTACGTCACAATTGGCTCGGCCCCCATTACCACATCTTTGCTCTCTCAGGGTCTGGAAGAAAAGTCAAGAGCACCTGGGTCACTTGAGGGCCCCGCCCCCGCCCCACCCCCTTCTCCCTCCGCCAGGTGCCCTTGGAGAAGGGGACCCAGGCTTCTCCCGCATACCAGGTGTTTGAATTCTGCAGAGAGGCTGCCGTTGTTGGACTCTTCCATGTTCATCACTTTCGTGTTTGTGCCCAGAATGTTAAATTTCCGGGATCTGAATCACGGGAGAAAACCCGACCACATAGGCGACTGAGTAACCAGAGGACAAAGTCAGATTAAACAAATCAAAAGGAAGCCTCTAGGCTGAACTCACCCTCTGAGAGCCGCAACATCCCCGGAGTCTCTGTTAAAGAATATAAACTGGTGTTAGTAAGACTGGCCCCGTGTCTTCGAAAGGTCTACTTTGACTATCTGTAATGTGCTCCGCTGGAAAAAACCACTGCTCTACTGGGAATTTCTGTAAACGATTCAATTACATTTTGTACGCGAAATTCAACCCTGTACAAGCCTATCCAACGTCAATCTCCCCTTCCCAAGAGACCCTTGTGTCTGCTCAGGGATCTTTCCTGTCCCCGCAGCGCGGTGGTCCAGGGCAAGGACGTGACCTACGTTGCCTCAGACTAGGAAGGAATTACAACACAGGTTGGATTTATTTTCCACAGCTTCGACTGAACATGAGCAAGGAAGCACGTGACCTTATTTATACTGCAACTCAGTAGGGAGCCTCACAAAGCCGGTGACACTTATGATGGCAGGGAAGGCACCAGGAAGATTCTGGGTCCTGGATAATATAAGTGAGTCACCTGTCTCACCGTCAGGAGCTTGCCTCAACTTTGCATTTCCAGTTACACTGGGCTGCAAATTTCCTTATTATTTAAGCTACGCTGGGTTTTCTGTAAAGGTTTACAATTTCCTGCAACTCAAACCATCTCGTTTCATATTAGCCGGAAACAGTCTTCCTAGCGTGTCTGCTTTCAGCTCTATGTGTATAAATATACAGTTTTTATATTGTCACATTTCTCGGTATTTTCCTTTCTTCCTTTTTTACTATTTTAGTACATTTTAAAGTTTAAAAAAATTTTATGTTTCTTATTTATTTTTGAGAGACAGAGAGAGACAGCGCGAGCAGGGGAGGGTCAGAGAGAGAGGGAGACACAGAATCCGAAGCAGGCTCCAGGCTCTGAGCTAGCTGTCTGCACAGAGCCCGACGTGGGGCTCAAACCCACAAATTGTGAGATCATGACCCGAGCTGAAGCTGGACACTTAACCGATTAAGATGCCCAGGCGCCTCTAAAGTTTTTTATAGTTTGAGAGACAGTGAGAGTGAGTGAGGAAGAGGGAGAGGGGTGGGGGTAAGTTGGGGGAGAGAGAGAGACAGAGAGAATCCTGAGGTTCCACACTCTGTGAGGAGCCCAATGTGAGACTGAATCCCACGACCATGAGTCAGACTTTCAACTGACTGAGGCACCCAGGTGCCCATATTATTTTAGTACTGTTTTAAAGTGCTTCTCCATTGCTACTTACTCACGAATATAGCTACTATTTGTTAAATAGAGGATTTCGTGTCAGCTTACAGATTAAAAATGGTCAAATTTTAAACCATTCAGAAGATATCTTTCCAGGGGCGCCTGGGTGGCTCAGTCGGTTAAGCCTCCAACTTTAGCTCAGGTCAGATCTCACATTCGTGGGTTTGAGCCCCGCGTCGGGCTCTGTGCTGACAGGTAGCTCAGAGCCTGGAGCCTGCTTCTGGTTCTGTGTCTCCTTCTCTCTCTGACCCTTTCCCTCTCATGCTCTGTCTCCTTCTGTATCAAAAATAAATAAAACATTAAAAAAAATTAAAAAAAAAGAAGATATCTTTCCATAAATCACAGTTAAAAAATTTTCTTTTCTTAATGTTTATTTACTTTTGAAGAGAGAGAGAGCATGAGCGAGCGAGTAGGAGCGGGGGAGGGGCAGAGAGAGAGGGAGACACAGAATGTGAAGCAGGCTCCAGGCTCTGAGCTGTCAGCACAGAGCCCGACGAGGGGCTTGAACCATGGACCGTGAGATCATGACCTGAGCCGAAGTTGGACACGCAACCGACTGAGCCACCCAGGCACCCCCCCATATATCACAGTTTAAAACTTAACAGTCCTTGTTACCAGGAAATTCTCCCTCCTGCTGAACCTATACAGCCTTTTTTAAAAAACTTTTTTGATATTACAGCTTTGATAGGTAATTGATGGATCCTAAGGTACACTATCAAAAATGTATCTGGATAAGATCTGACAGACATCTATATCCTACACACACCTATGAAACCATCAGCCCAAACAAGGTAATGAACATATATCCATTATCCTCAAAGTTCTCCCAAGCCCATCTGTAATCCATTTCCCCTCCTGCACTCCACCCCACCTTTGTCCCCAGGCAACCACTGGTCTGCTTTCAGTCACTACAGGTTCATTTGTGCTTCTAGAATTCTATATGAATGGAAAATTAAAGTATGTACTCTTTGTTTCTTGGTCTGGCTTCCTTCACTCAGTGTAATTATTTAGAGATTTCTCATGTGCGGCTGGTATCAACAGTTCATTCCTCTTTGTTAGGAAGGGATATTTCATTTACAGACAGCCCACGAATTATGAAGCAACAGTGATGTAATTGGTTAGCGCACACAACTTCTAGATGTGCCACAAGCTGTTTGGTTATTCACCAAACATTAGAATGGACATTTATGTACAGCCCTTTGTGTGGACATACGCTTCCGATTCTCTTAGGTTAAACCGAAGAGTAGGATGGTAAGCTCACAGGCTAGGTGCGTGTTTAACTTTGCAGGAAACTGCCAAGCTCTTTTTCCAGAGTTGTACCATTTTGCCATTGCACCATCATGTTATACGTTCACCTATGCTTTTAAGATACATTAGTTGAAACATATAAACACATCTGATAGACATCAAAATGTAAAACTCTAATTTCTCATCCAAATCCCGCTCCCCCATATCAGGTTGTCCCAAATCTACTTCCTGAATAACCCATCCTTTACTAACTGATTTGAGATCTCATTTTCAACATATGTTAATTATTTATATAAACTTGAAGTCTAGGGGCATCTGGGTGGCTCAGTCGGTTAAGCGTCTGGCTTTGGCTCAGGTCATGATCTCATGGTTTGTGGGTTCAAGCCTCATGTCAGGCTCTGTGCTGAGCTAGCTCAGGGCCTGGAGCCTGCTTCAGATTCTGTGTCTCCCTCTCTCTCAGACCTTCCCCTCCCCTGCTTGCACTATCTCTCTCTGTCTCTCAAAAATCAATTATAAAAAAAAATTTTTAAATAAATAAAAAAATAAATTGAAAGTCTATTTCTGGGCTTGAGATTTTGTTTCCATGATCAGTTTATTTCTGCCCTAGTAACACACACATTTAGTAACTGAAACTCTGATACATTTTAATATCTGGCAAGGCAGCTTCCCCCACTCCCGCCACTCTCATTATTTTTATTCATTAAAAAAAATGTTTTTGAAAGTGGAATGGTGGTTGCCAGGGAAATGGGGATTTGTTGTCCAATGGATGTAAAGTTTCCATGCTGCAAGAGGAAGTAGTTCTGGAGATCTGCTGCCCAGCAGTGTGATCTACATAACACTATACACTTAAAAATAATTAAGAAGGTATAATTTATGTTACATTTTTTATAATTAAAAATAAATTAACACATCCTTTTTTATTTTCATTATTTGTTTGTTTATAAATGTTTGAGTTCTTTTTTAAGTTTATGTACTTATTTTGAGAGAGAGAAAGAGAGTGCACACATGCATGAGTAGAGAAAGGGCAGAGAGAGGGAGAGAGAGAATCCTAAGCAGGCTCCACACCCAGTGCAAAGCTCTATGCCGGGCTCCATCTCATGAATTATGAGATCATGGCCTAAACCAAAACCAAGAGTCTGATGCTCAACCTATTAAGCCACCCAGATGCCCCCAAATACATCCTTTACAAAAACCAAAAAGACCTATCTTTGCTTATTTTTCTCCTCTAAGATACAACTTGAAAAGCAAGTCAAAGGTTTAAAAAATTCTATTCGCACTTTGCTCAGTGCCACGTTAACGGAGAGTAATTACTATCTTTATTATAAAAGTCTGCAATCCAGGAATATGATTTGTCTTATCACTTCTTACAACATCCCCTTTTCATAAAAGTTTATAATTTTCTTCAAATAGATCTCACACATTTCTGTTATGTTTATCACAGCATATTTTTTTACTTTTGTTGTTTATTGTGAGATGATGCTAATATGTGGTTCAAGTTACTAAGTTTTGTTTATTTTTTATTAAGACTACCACCTTCCTCAAGTCCTTTATTTCCAGTAATTATTTTCCAATTCCTTCTCTTGATAATTTCCAAATAAATATTATGTCACCAAAAATTAAGGATACATTTTTCTTTTTCAAACCTCTTCAAAGTATATGTGCATTTTAATTTCTGAAAGGTATTGCCAAATTTTGAAAATTGTGTACTCCAGGGGTGCCTGGGTGGCTCAGTTGGTTAAGCCTTTGACTTTGGGTCAGGTCATGATCTCGCAGTTCATGGGATGGTTTGATCCCCACGTCAGGCTCTGTGCTGACAGCTTGGAACCCAGAGCCAGCTTTGGATTCTGTCTCCTCCCTGACCTTCCCCGGCTCGCATTCTGTCTCTCTTTCAAAAATAAGCAAACATTAAAAAAAAAAAAAAAGAAAGAAAGAAAGAAAAGGAAAGGAAAGATGTATTCCATTGTGTGGTGAAGTGCGGAACAATAAAACCATCAATTTTTCCCACATAGTCAGGGTTTTATACCATATGCATAAATTACATTTATAAGTAAAAACAAAAAAGGGACCCGCAGTCACAATAGCAATTGCAACTCATATCTGTACCACCAGCTTTGTGGTTTTGTTCAGGACAAGGCTTCTGAAAACTTTTGATCAAAAAATGAAGACCCTTGAATGGAGACAGTCTCTAGGTTCACATGATATCTGTCAAAGTTCTCATTTCTCTCTCTTTTGAAAAAAGGGAAAAACAAACAGCAAAGATACAGAGTACTTACTTGTCAATGCACACTTTAATTTTAAGCTGATAATTTAACTCAGGGAATTTGACCAGCAATCTGTTTCAAAAAAGGGGAGAAAAAGTTTCTGAGTAAAGGGGGAAAAAATCAGTTTCAAAGTCAAGTCTGTAGGCTCTCCCAGCACTGTCTCCTTGAAGGAATATAAAATTCACAACGCTTCATTTCTAAAAGGTGAACGAAGCACAATCCCAAATTCCTCTTGCTGCTGCTTAGTGCCATCTTTGACCTAATGTTGTGTATCACCCCTTCAGGTCAGGAGGTCGGTCCTGAAAGAAAGCCTAAGAACTTCGCACTTGGACAAGGTTGTGAGAGATTCACCAAAGGATAATAAAAGCCATTTCGTGAGAAATATTATGGGAATACGTGCTCTGCAGCTGGTATTCCTTCTATTAAACCTGAAACCACCAAGCTTCTGAAGAGGGAAATTTCACTACAGAAGGGCAAACCCCAACGTACCTGTTCTGACTTGGGTGTGAAAGTCACACCCTACCCCCCATGCTCCCCACCCACCTGCTCTATGGCCTTTTAGCTTCTAGATCACTAAGCCTTACTCTTTCCCTTAAAATCCTCAGGGATAAGGAGGCTCAGAGAACAGAAAATACCCAGCCTTATCTTGCCCCTCTTGCAGGGCAGAAGGAGACACATCGGCCTGACTGTGGGCCTGAAGTTACAGGAAGATGGCCATGTAACCTCAAAAAGGGTAACCATTCCTTAGTTTTCAACAGAAGAATCAGAGAGCAAGTTGATATTATGCCAACAAATTCCATCCCCACCATACTATCGCCCCTGATGCCTGGAAAGAATGGCCCTGGCCACCAACTCTCTTTCATCCTGAGAGCGTCTCTCAATAAAATATCTATCAAAAGAGGAAGTACAGGGCCCACCTGACTTTGGTAGTGAACTGGACGCCAGTCTTGATGACCAAGGGCCGGTCGGGATGCATGGGCATGCAGGGCTGCCGCTCAACCACAAAGGCACTGCAAGGCACAGAGAAGGACGGCAGTCCACACGCTTCATGGTGAAATGGGTCTTTGTCCTGTGCCTCCAAAGTGAAGGAGGTGTGGGGGGTGGGGGAGGGGGGGGTGAGAGAAAGAATTCTAAGTTACCTTTTCATTAAGTTTCTAAATAGCTCCACAATCCTCTCCTCCAGCATTGGCCGGTGCTGTACAATGGGATCCCCTTTGTAGGACACTTTTTGCTGCAATTCCTCCAGTTTCTTAATTTGTTGGCGGGTCTGAAGTTGAGATTCTGCTAACGAGGTTATCCTGCCAATTAAATAAGAAAGCTACCAGTTACCTGAGGGCACACCAGTGAGAGCTGGAGAAGGGGAAGGGGATCCCACCAACAGGCAGTCCCCTAAAATAAGAAAGGGATATTTTTTTTAGTGTGGGAAAATATATATAATATAAATCATCTGTAAGTATATAGTTTAGTGGCATTAAATAAAAAAAAGTGTGAGGCGGGGGGGTCGAGCCCTGAGTTCAAGACCCACATTGGGCATAGAGCTTACTAAAACATAAGACAGGGGCGCCTGGGTAGCTCAGTCTGTTGAGCATCTGACTTCAGCTCAGGTCATGATTTCGTGGTTAGGGAGTTCAAGCCCTGCGTCAGGCTCTGTGCTGACAGCTCAGAGCCTGGACCCTGCTTTGGATTCTGTGTCTCCCTGTCTCTCTGCCCCTCCCCTGCTTGCACTCTTTCTCTCTCTCTCTCTCTCTCTCAAAAATAAACATTAAAAAATGTTTAAAAATAAAACAAAAATAAGAAAAAGGGAATTTGTTTTTAACATTTCTTATTTTTTAAAAATTTTTAAATGTTTTTATTTATTTTTGAACTTATGAACCATGAGATCATAACCTGAGCCAAAGTCAAAAGTTTAACCAACTGAAGCATCCAGGTGCCCCTAAAACTTAACATTTCAAAGAGGGAGCCAGGCATAAAGGAGACCCCCAAGAGTTATCATCAGGAGGTGACAAGCATTAGAACTCAGCAATGGAGAACGTGAAATAAGAAATTTGGCACTGTCTTGATCCTGACTTGTCTTTGGTTTTTTCTTAATGTTTTTAATTTATTTCTGAGAGACAGAGAGAGACATTGCGAGCAGGGGAGGGTCAGAGAGAGAGGGAGACACAGAATCTGAAGCAGGCTCCAGGCTTTGAGCTAGCTGTCAGCACAGAGCCCGACGCAGGGCTCGAACCCACAAACTGTGAGATCATGACTTGAGCCGAACCCGGACGCTCAACCGACTAAGCCACCCAGGCACCCCTCCTGACCTGTCTTTGGACCAAAATGCGGTGCCTGGGGAAATGCGGACAATTACACAGCCCAAGAAGATTTGGGCTCATTCTGACACTCACTGTCTGTGCAACCCTGGCCAGGTCCCTTCACCATGTGGGCCTCGATGTCTCCTTGCATGAGAGAAGGGGTTGAACTACATGATTAATAGACTAAAAGACCTCAAAGAGACAAAGTAAAAGATTTTGGGGGTGGGGAGAGTAAGGAACAGGGCAGCTGCTGGGATTTCTGGGCTCCCTGACTCTCTCTGGCACTTGCATTCTCCTATTTCTAGAACTCAAGCTTTCTGGTTCCCTGATCAGAAAGCACTTAAAACTGCTTTCAGTACACTGATGTAACTCAAGGTTAGTGAGGATATGAACAAACAGGCTTGCTCAGATAGAGCTGTCCTAAATTTCTAATTTCATGCTCTATGTGTCTGGTGGTTCCTGTTCAAGTCAAGTTTCTCATAGTTTAAGCTGGTGCATCATGCTCATTCTTGGGCCTTGCGTATCAAGGATACTCACTGAGACCTGCTGCATGAATGAAAGCAAAAGACCAGATAAAGAAGGATCCCACTGGGGCGCCTGGGTGGCTCAGTCTGACTCCTGATCTCGGCTCAGGCCACGATCTTAGGGTTCAGGAGATCGAGTCCTGTGTTGCACTCTGTGCTGACAGCCCAGAACCTATTTGGGATTCGCTGTCTACTTCTCTCTCTGCAACCCACCCCCATGTCAAAATAAATAAACAAACACTAAGAAAAAGATTACCAAGGGGCACCTGGGTGGCTCAGTTGGTTGAGTGTCTGACTCTTGATTTCAGCCCAGGTCACGATCTCATAGTCTGTGAGATCAAGTCCAATGTCAGGCTCTATGCTGATGGTACAGAGCCTGCTTTGGATTTTCTCTTTTCTTCTCTCTCAAAATAAATAAATAAACTTAAAAAAATTTTTAATTAATAAATTTTTAAAAAGATTAATTTTTTAAAAGGGGGGTGCTGTGCCTGGTGACTCAGTCAATTAAGCGTCTGAGTTTGGCTCAGGTCATGATCTCAGTTCGTGGGTTCGAGCCCCGCATCGGGCTCTGTGCTGACAGCTCAGAGCCTGGAGCCTGCTTCAGATCCCATTGATGTGAAACTGTATAGATGACTATCTTTACGTATATGTACAATAACAAACATCCAGAGGGATGGTCCCTGAATTTTTAGCTATAGGTACCTCTGAATCATTGGTTTTTAAAAGACATTTCCAAAAAAAAAAAAAAAAAAAGACATTTCCTCTTTTTATTAATCTTTTTGTATTTGAATATTCTTCCTTTATAAAGAGCACGTATCATTTTAGATTACTAAAACAACTAAAATTCAAATTTAGTCTGTGCTACAGAGTTACATCAAATGCTTTAAGTTATTAAATAATATATGTAATATATACATATACAATAAATACATGTAAGAGATGAATCACTAGGTTCTACTCCTGAAGCCAAGACTACACTGTATGTTAACTCATTTGAAAATAAATTCAAGAAAGGAAAAATGTCTCTTTCATCTCTTACCAGTTTTCTAGGCGGTCTAGGCAGATGTTGGGCGGGCCCCCAATGCACGCAATCTGTTGCCGCCTCTTCCAGTCAGCCAGCTCCTCGTCTGTGAGCGTTTTCTGCACATACTCCATCGCCGACAAAAGCCCCGCCAACTCACTCACAATGCTCTGGGTGGAAACCCAAACAAAGTCACAAAACATTTCCTCAGACAGCCTCTAACCACATTTAGTCACTTCCAGAGAAGGAGCTTACTAGAAACCAGGCAAGTTCTGCCGCCAGGGGCTGCAGTGCACAGGTGGGGGGAGGGGGGACACTGGAGGAGAAGGGGGGGTGTCACCCTCTTACGCGGCGCATCTGGTCCAGCGCCGTGAGCATCTGCTCCAGCTGCTGCATCTTCTGCCTGGTCACTGACTGGTTGTTTCCATTCAGATCCTGCATGTCTGCGGATGAAGGAAAACCTCCTTGACCTGACGGGATACTGGCACCCTTCACAACTGGCTCCCAGATGCATCGGTTCCCCTGCAACCCCTCCCCATGCGCCATGCCCGCCCCCGCCCCTGCCACAAAGTCTGAACAGGACGCCAGACACAGAAGTCCTGAAACTCAAGTAACTCACTTTCTACGGCAGATTTTAACGTCTCTAATAGTCACTTGCCTCCTTGACTCTTGAGGGTTTTATAGTTGAAGTCAAAGTCATCCTGGAGATTCTCCACCACTTTCATTTTCTGCTCTAGGTCCTGTTGAAAGCAAACAAAACAAAACAAAACAAAAAAGAAAAATAGAGGTAAAAAAAGATTTTCCCGGGCAAGAGGGAAAAGAAAGTTTCTGAGAATTAAAATGAAGCCAAAACCTCAAGAGAGACACACGCAGGACCCACAGGCAATGTCCCCAAGGAAAGGCTTCCTGCCCACGACTTGCTTCACCTGTACTCGCTTCCGAACATCTTGCAGGTGCTGCTCCAGCATCTGCTGCTTCTCCGTCACCACGGCGGCCGTGGGGTGGTTGGCCTGGCCCCCTTGCTGCCAAAGAAGGGAGTGAACACCGTGTGAATGCAGGAAACATGGGGAGAAAAGTACCTCTGTCCAGTCTCCATCCACCCACAACCCTTCCTGTCTGGCTGAGGTGCCGCTGCCGCTGTGAGGGGAAGGGAAACAGAGACAGTGTGCCAGGCGCCATCAGCATGGTGGCAAGGAGGCTTTCCCGTAGTTCTGCCCATGTCCTTGCCTTTTTACCCCAGGCCATACTAAACAGCCACTCTGTCACCCTAGGAGACCACACGTTGAGCTAAGACACAGCCGCTACCTTCAAAAACCTCAGTCTAGGTAAAGTATGCTTAAAAATTCAGAACAATTATGACAGCAGATCTTCGATGCTTATTTAGTGTAGGTGGTGCCCAACACATTTCCGTGGGATAATAAAAAACCTCAGTGCCAGAGGTGAAATGCTACATGAAGAGAGAATACCTCGGGGGAGAAGGGAAGGCTGGTGCCCTGAAAAGGCCAGAGAGCCCATGGAATGAAACACGGTCAATTTTGTCAAAGTCATAGAAAATCTGGGGCTCCCGGTTGGCTCACTCGGAGAAGCAAGTAGCTCTTGATTGCAGGGGCATGAGTTTGAGCCCCATGTTGGGTGTAGAGATTACTTAAGATGGATAAATTAAAAACTAAAAACAAAAGACCACATAAAAGCCGCAATGATCAAGACAGCGTGTACTGGCATAGGACTTAGGAATCTGTCAACAGAACAGAATTGAGAGTCCAGGAAAGACGTTATAGATCTCATTTTCCAAAGCAGAAATTCTCAAAGACAGACTTCACACTGAGTCACCGAATTCTCCTGGCTCTAGGTTCTGTAATCTTGAAAACAGATCTCGATTTGTGACAGTGGCTCACATCAAGCCCCCACTACTGAGCTCTCTGACTTCGAGTCTGTTCTCTATACTGCTACTAGGATTCTTCAAAAGGGATCCAAGCATGCCAGTTCTAGAGGGACCCCTTTTCTCCCTTCCCCACGGTCCCCAGCCAAGCTCAGAGACTGCAAACTGCCCTGAGAAGTTTAGGGAAGGCAACCTCCGCCCCTATTTATTCTCCTCATAGAGGGAGTGACTCATCGGATCGGTGAGATTAAGAGAAACACTCTGTACTCACAGATCTTCGAAGAACCCAGCATGTTAGCCGGTGCCTCTCTCCTCCACCTCTGCCTTCCTGAGGCACCCCCAGGGCAGGAGCGAGGGCCTGGTCTCTAGACGTGGTTCTAGAGGCACAGCTCTTCAGGGTCCCGTGGGTATGAGTCTATGGTCTCTGACGCTCCACATGGGTGCGGTCTTCTGCCAACCCAGTCTCCCCATCCCAACATCTAACACAGGGGCAGGCGTCAGAAATCTTTAAGGGCTGCCTGCCCAAACTATGTTTTCCAGGCTTGGGATGACCAACAGTACAGCGGATATTTTAGTCTGTGTTCGACTGCCACATCTGTTTTTAAATTGCTTTTGCCCTTAAAGGGGAATAGATGTGATCGATTATCACCCACAGAAGCCCACCTCTAGTGCCTTTGTGAAAACTACTGGTGGTGGGGGGCGCCTGGGTGGCTCAGTCTGTTGAGCGTCTGACTTCAGCTCAGGTCATGATCTCATGGTTAGCGAGTTCGAGCCCTGCGTTGGGCTCTGTGCTGACAGCTCAGAGCCTGGAGCCTGCTTCAGATTCTGTGTCTCCCTCTCTCTCTGGCCCTCCCTTGCTTGTGCTCTATCTCTCTCTCTCAAAAATAAATAAACATTAAAAAAAAAAAAAAAACAACCCTATTGGGTCCCCACGGCTTTCAAGTGTTATCATCTCAACCCAGCACAGACAGACGTTTCACATAATCTGGTAACGAGTTAAGCCTTCTTCCTTCCCTGTCAGTCACCCCAAACTACCCACTCTTCCCCACACACAGCATGGTTTTCACACTCTACCTCCCCACACACTGTCTGCTCTGCCTGACATGTGCTTCGGCACAAACACACCTGAACTTCTTCACCTTCAAACTCAGGGCAAACGTTTGCTCTCCTGTAAAACCTTATTCAACTACTGAAGATTACTCACACCTTCCTCTGTGTTCTCCTCACTCTGACTATCTGTGTAACTACGATCCCAACTAGACTGAGAGCCCCCTGCTTAGCAGGGATCGCATCTACTCGTCTTCCTGCCTCCTGGTGCCTTACCCATAAAAGACACTTCAGAATTTGCCAGATGATGTACACAGAGAAAACAGCAGTAAGGCCTGGGCTGAGGCTGCAAATATCCAACTTGTAGTTCTAGATCAAGGGCTGTCAACTTCTTCTATAAAGGCCAGGTGGTAAATATGTCCAGCTGTGTGGGTCTTCCAGGCTCTCTTGTGAATACTCCGCCTTTTCAGCACAGCATGAAGGCAACTACAGATAATGCACACATAAATGGGTGTGTCTGTGTTCCCCAAAAATCTTGTCTGCAAAATCAGGCATGGCAGGCTGGATTTGGGCCACGGGCCTAGTTTGCCAACCCCTGATCTACAAGATTGGGAACATTCTTAGGGGACCTACCTCTCATGGTAAATAAAGTTGGAGCCTCTACCCAAATTGGCTTAAATCGAATATTTTTATCTTATGGGACAGGATGAAAACATAAAGACTGTCCACAGCAGAAAACTCTAGTGATGCCTAGACAACCTCCCTATCTCCAGTGTCTGGAACAGTGAGTCTTATCAGTTACCCCCTGGCCCATATCTGAGCACATCAGTTTTCTGCTTAAAGTTCTTCTGTGGGTTCCCATTTCTTACAGTAGTGGTGACAGTGATCATGATGGTGACAGCAATTGTGACAGCAGCAGCAGAAAGCATGTATGTGTCAGACATTGTTGTAAGCATTTTACAGACATGAACTAATTTAGTTCCATGAAGTAGGTACTATAATCATCCCTGTTAGAGGAATACCCCCAGTGCCTTATCAAGTGGCAGAGCTTAAACCCAGGCAGACTGGCACCAGGACCCTTGTGGTTAACTGCTCTTCTTCCAAAGCCCAGTTGTTGGGCATGACTAAAGGGATGTTCACAATATGGCCCTTGACTACTGATCTTTCCTTATCTAACCAGATGCTGAATTTTCCACACTCCTCCCAAGAATACATGCGTTAAGCTTTCCCTGTCTGAACACGATCTTCTCTCTGCCTGGAGGGCTCTCTCCTCATCAGCCTGGTACACACGTAAATCAGCCTTAAGTCTTGGCTCAATCACAATCTCTCTCTGTGATACCTTCCCTGACTCCCTCAGTTATTAGACTTAAATGTCCTTTCTTCTATGTTCCTGTTACACCTTTGTCTCGTAAGAGGGAAAAACATGGTACACTTATGTTCATAACAGCATTATTCACAAGAGCCAAAAGGCGGATGCCACTCACGTGTCCCTCAACAGACAAAAGGATCAACAAAATGGGGTATACATACAGTGGAGCATTATTCAGTCTTTGAAAGGAAGGAAATTCTGACATGTGTTACAACAAGGATGAACCGTAAGGAATTATCGTCTGTGAAATAAACCAGTCACAATAATAGAAACAGTGTTATGATTCCACTTCTATAAGGTCCCTAGAATAGTCAAATTCAGAGACAGAAAGTAGAATGGTGGTTGTCAGTGACTAGAATGAAAGGGCAATGAAGAGGGCTATTGTTTAATGGTATAGAATTCTAGTTTTGTAAGATGGAAAGAGTTCTGAAGACAGGTTGCACAATAATGTTACTGAACTTTACTACACTTAAAAAATGGTTACGATGGTGGGGTGCCCGGGTGGTTCAGTCAGTTGAGCATCCCACTTCTGCTCAGGTCATGATCTCACAGTTCACGGGCTTGAGCCCCACGTCAGGCTCTGTGCTGACAGCTCAGAGCCTGGAGCCTGCTTCGGATTCTGCGTCTCCCTCTCTCTCTGCCCCTCCCCTGCTTGCACTCTCTCAAAAATGAAAAATAAAAATTACAAATAAATAAATAAATAGAACTAGATGAAGTTCTTAAAATCTTTATCCTGAATGCATTCATCTTCCTAAACTCTTGTTAGTTTCAATAGCTTTTTTTTTTTTCCTTTGCTTACTTATTTTGAGAGTGAGACCGAAAGAGTATGAGCAGGAAAGGGGGAGAGAAAGGAGAAAGAATCCAAAGCAGGCTCCTGTCAGTAGAGCTGGTGGATGCAGGCCTTGAACCTAGGAACTGTGGGATCATGACCTGCGCCAAAATCAAGAGCCGGGTGGCTCAGCTGGTTAAGCATCCGACTTTGGCTCAAGTCATGATCTCATGGTTCATGGGTTCGAGCCCCGCCTCGGGCTCTGTGCTGACAGCTCAGAGCCTGGAGCCTGCTTTGGATTCTGTGTCTCCCTCTCTCTCTGACCCTCCCTTGCTCACGCGGTCTCTGCCTCTCTCTCAAAAAGAAATAAAAAACATTAAAAAGAAAAAAAGAGTCAGACACTTAACCGACCGAGCCATCCAGGTGCCTCTCCAATAGTAGTTGGTTTTTTTCTTTCTTTCTTTTTTTAAATTATTTCCCTTGGATCTTGTAGGAAGACCTACCCGTATAAAAATAATGACAATTTTGTCTCTAGCTTTCCAACATTTATGCCCTCATTCCTTTTTCTATTTTACTGTATTGTCTGAATCCTTCAGAAAAATATTAATGGCGGGAGGCATCCTCGATCTTGTAACTGCTTTTAAGGAGAATACTTTAGTGTTCCCTCATGTACACACTGTTCTGTTTGGTTTCTGACACATATTCTTTATTGTGTTCAGAAAATTCTGACAAATACTCTTCACCATGTTAAGAAGTTTTCTTACTTTTTATCTAGAATGGACACTAAATTTGTTGTCTAACAAAAATAAGGGGTTTCTTCTTTAGCTTACTAATTTAATGAATCCCAATAATAGAATTCCTAATGTTGAGCCATCCTTGCACTCCTAGAATGTAAGCCATGCTTGGTACCTAAGTAGGATACCAAAATCCTAACCGTTTTCTTTACTCACACTGTCTTTTTTGGGTTTTGATATTAAAATTATTCCAGCCTCATAAAATACGCTGGAAACATCTCTTTTCTTTCTAGACCTTGGAAGAGTTTGAACGATAACAGAACAACCTATACCATGAAAGTCTCTTAAAACAAAACTTCTAAACCATCGAGACTAGTGGCTATTTTTGTGGGACAGGGAGTGTACATTTTTTTAAAAGCATTTTTCAATATATTTTTATGGTCATTGATCTATTTAAGTTTCCTTCTTCTTTTTTAGTATATTTTAATTTTGTATTTTATTGCATTATAAAATCATTTGATTTTCTGTTTCTCCCAGACCACAACCTCCTCTAAAGCAGGGGGTCCAGATAATTAGCACAACACAGTAGGATATACACACACATACACACATAATAGATGGGATGTTATAGATATGTTAAGATATTCTAGATGTTCTAGATAGATAATACATTAGATGTTCTAGATAGATGTGCCTATCAATATCAACATACGTGATGAGGCCAGTGGCACAGAACTGGCCCCAATGGAAGTTCGTGTCATGTTATCTCTGTCTCTTGAGATAATGGTTATCTCTAGCTCTAGTGAGGACATTCTCAAACTTTACCACAAAAGAACCATATGAACCTGAATGATTCAGTCTCAAATAATCTCCAAGGTGGCACCCAAGAACAGTATCCTATCATACCCCACTCATGCACACATGAACTGGTACAGACTTTGGGGAAAGGAATCTAGATCTATAAACGAATATATATATATATATATATACACACCCTTTGACCCAGTAATTCCATGCCTGGAAATTTATCATTGAGAAATCAAAGTACAAACATAAAGTTGTTTAGGGAGACACTGCAGTAGTGTTTATAATGGGGGGTAAAACCAGAATGAAGCAAATATCAAAGAAAGAATATTGAATAAATTACAGCAAATCTATACCATAGAATATTATGAAGCAAATAAAAAGCAAGAGGCACTTAAATATGGTGTATATGTGCGTGTATTTTCTGTCGTTTATATGAGCCTGGAGGAAGGTACGAAACCGATTATACCACACTATCACTGTTGGTTTCCTGGGAAGAGATAATAAAGAAAGGGAGTGACATTTCAGATTTTTGTAAAACTTTCTTCCTGTACCATTGTGTAATGTCAAAAAAAATTTTTTTTAAATGTTTTATTTATTTTTGATACAGAGAGAGACAGAGCGTGAGAGGGGGAAGGGCAGAGAGAAGGAGACACAGAACTCAAGCAGGCTCCAGGCTCTGAACTAACTGTCAGCACAGAGCCTGACGCAGGGCTCGAACCCACGGACGTGAGATCTGACCTGAGCTGAAGCCGGAGACCCAACCGACTGAGCCACCCAGGCACCCCAAAAAAATTTTTTTAAAGGAGAGTGCATTACACACTCAAGAAAAAAATAAATTCTTTTCATTGTATATATAAAAAAAAAAAAAAAACCCAAACACCCACTTGTACCGTGGAGGTCAGTGCACACCCTAACAACTGGGTAAGAGCAAGCACGCCTTTGGACGCCAGAAGGAAAGCACGTCTTCAGTGGTGCTTTGTCTCTTCCCACAGCTCACCTGGGCTGCAGTGGCTGCAGTCTGGAGCAGGCGGGACTCTTCCCACAGGCACCGGGCCACGATTCGGGCAATCTCCATCGGCTTCTCCAGGTATCTGCTCTGTAAGTGGGAAAGAGAATGAAAAGTAGCAGCAGGCTAAGGAAATGCGGACCCACCTTTGCTAACTTAAAGCTACCTTCCTCATAGATTGATGACAGCATTACATCTACTATATGAAACAATAAAATGAGGGCCTAAGAGCCTGGCCGCCATCCGCGGGAGATGAAGGGGAGAATAGAAAAAAGATCATCACAATGAGCTGCACATCTGTGACTGAAGACATGTTAGTCTGAGTCTCTGCACACTATGTTATCCTGGTCTTACATGGAGGCAACAGACTTTGTCCAAGAGTATCCAGTTATGGCCAAACATTTAACATTTAAAAATAAGTCATGGGGGCACCTGGGTGGCTCAGTCGGTGGAGCATCAGACTTTGGCTCAGGTCATGATCTCACGGTTCATGGGTCTGAGCCCCGCACCAGGCTCTGTGCTGATATCTCAGAGCCTAGAGCCTGCTTTCACATTCTGTGTGCCTCTCTCTGCCCCTCCCCTGCTTGTGCTCTCTCTCTCTCTTAAAAATAAACATTTGAAGGGGTGGTGCGTGGGTGGCTCAGTTGCTTAAGCTTCCTACTTCAGCTCAGGTCATGATCTCACAATTCATGGGTTCAAGCCCCATGTTGGGCTCTGTGCTGACAGCTAGCTCAAAGCCTGGAGCCTGTCTTCCAATTCTGTGTATCCCCCCTCTGTCTGACCCTCCCCTGTTCTCTCTCTCTCTCTCTCTCTCTCTCTCTCTCTCTCTCTGAAAAATAAATAAAACATTAAAAAATTTAAAAAATTTTTTAAGTTTCTTAAAAAAAAAAGAAAAATTACAAAATAAAAATAAGTCATCTTCTGTGAAACTGCTAGTTACTGATCATGTTATTAACATGCTAACATAATATAATTAACAGAACAATCATATTGAGACTTCAACAGACAAAAAAAGTAGATTTCAGATAACGCTGCTCAAGGGTGGGGATCTCATTACTTAACCAAATGAGAAAAGAAATGCTTCCAGGACAGACAGCGAACACCCTACTCTGCAGGGTCAGTGCCCCATCACACCTGAAGGAACTGCTTGATTCTTCGCAGGTTGTGCTGATAGAGAACATTCGACTCCTGTAGGAAACGGCTGTACTGCTGGTCAATCTCACCCAAGAGATTATGAAACACCAAAGTAGCATGTGATTCTTTGCTGGCCGCATATGCCCTAGGAAAAGGAAGGAGGGTACAGAATGATTCTGAAACCTATTCACGCACACACACGCGCATGCACCCACACACACACGCACAGATATCACCATCGAGGAGGGTAGAGAACAAGGCAAACCCGATGCTTTAATCCGCTCATCACTTAGACTCACCTTGCTGGGCAACAAGAAATATTACGAATTCAATGATCATTATCAATTACTCCAGACACCAGTCACCACTGTCAAAGTCTATACTTATAAAAATATTTGGGTGAAGTGGACAGAGATGCCATTGTGCTTTTAAATTCTCAGTCAGCTCTGTGGTCAGATTATTAGTAGCTAATAAGCAATCCCAGACTGGCATGGCCTCTCTCCATCATCTCTGAATCACCTCCTGGGCCCCTCGCCACACTCTAGAAAAACTAGGTCATAGGCCCGAATTAGATGAAAATTAATAGGTGGATCTGAATACATTAAAATGAAGAAATAGTCATTGGAATTCTGCGGCATTATCTCCTCGATGGAAGAGTCTATTTCTCTTATCGGTGTCTCTTCCTTTAACTAAAGGGGAATCTGAATTATAGGCCTAACATTCGTGGCAACGTGGATGGAACTGGAGGGTGCCATGCTAAGTGAAATAAGTCAGGCGGAGAAGGACAGATACCATATGTTTTACTCATAAGTCTAACAGGAGAAACTTAACAGAGGACCATGGGGAGGGGAAGGGGGAAAAAGAGTTAGGGAGAGAGAGGGAGGCAAATTATGAGAGACTCTTGAATACTGAAAACAAACCGAGGCCTGAAGAGGGAGGGGGAAAGGGAAAGGATGATGATGGACATGGAGGAGGGCACGTGTGGGGAAGAGCACTAGGTGTTATATGGAAACCAACTTGACAATAAACTACAAAAAAAATAAAAATAAAAAGAATTATGGGCCCAAATCTCTACACATGACAGAACTTTCACTGAGATAAAAAAAATATTTATTTGTAGCACATCCCTGGAGTGTCAGACCACACAGAAGATCTCACCAAGTAAGTGAGGTCCAAATCAGCCTTCAAAACCTCTACCACCAAGCAGACGGCTTCAACGTGCCGAAAGACAGGTGCCCGCACACACTTCTAATATAGAAAATGTTTTGACAAGACTGAGAGTACCTCTTTATCTCCTGATCTCTTTCACCCCAACACCTATGCCCACAGGGTTTTTGATGAAATACTTAGCACAGAGTGAAGCTACAACAGGTTATGTCTCTTGACTCAAACCAAACCCTGACAATTTGGGGCGTTTCTCAGGAAGGACTTACCAGTCTTGACTCTCGATCCAAGGGGCCAGAAACTGCCGCAGCTCCATCGGGAAGCTGTCACTGTACAGCTGGTGAAGCTGCTCCAGGTACCGAGTGTCGAGCTGCTGGAGCTGATTCCATTGGGCCATCCTGCAGGAATCAGGGGTCCCGACTGTAAACCAAAGTGTTCATATGGTCACCGCAAGCCCTAGTGGGAGCCAATAGTCCAGAAACACCCCATCAACCCAACACAGGCATCGGGTCTGTGCTTAGGGAGAACAGATGCCTTGGAAAGGAGCCTGCGTGTTTCTCGCAGTGTGCAGCAAACACACACACATTCACGGTCTCTAACTCTGGAACCACATCATGGCTTCTTCTAAACTGGGATGTCTGTGTCAGCATGGCCTCTGCCAAGTTCCAGAATCCATTATCTACCAGAAGTATGTGAAGTTGGAAAATGACTTAACTTCCAGATTTCTACTTCCACATCGGAGGAAGAGATCATAATTTCTACTTCTCATGGTTGTTGAGATATTTCTAAAAAACCCAGCTCAGTGCCTGACACACAACAGGTGCCGAACAGATATTAGCTCCTTCCTTTCCACCCGCCCCCCACCTCTTTTAAGTGGGTGAACTGGAAGAAATATACGCCAAACCTAAACTAAAACCAAGGTGTGGGATGTGGCGGCTCAGGGGGGACAGAGGACAGGTTTAAAAGTATAAGCAAGGACTTGCCTGGGATTCTCCCACTCAATGGAAAGTAATTTTGTTTTGGAAGTCCTCATTCTGGGATGAGAAAGAAGAGATGCTAAATACCAGGCATACAAGTTTTGTCCCCCAGCTCATGAATACACTAGGGAAACGCTCAGGTATGAGAAACCAACCTGGCTAATCACTTTTAGTCCTCTTTCTGAATAGCGTGGGTCATGGAAACATCTTTTTTTTTTTTTTTTTTTTGAGAGCGAGAGCACACAAGCTAGGACTGGGGCAGAGGGAGAGTGAAAGAATCTTAAGCAGGCTCCATGCCTAGCCTGACAAGGGCTCTATCTCACAACCATCAGATCATGACCTGAGCCAAAATCAAGAGTTGGACACTCAACTGACTAAGCCACTCAGGCACCCCATGGAGATATCAATACCAACCAAGCAGTCTTAAGAAGCTGTATAAATGACTATGAGTAATAGCTGAAGAGTGATATATGTAGAGATCAAAGCATACTGAGTTCTCTGGCATTGTGAGAACATTTCATGAAAGACTGAAGGCATACAAGCATGCACATTTATCCAGAGCTCTTTATTTATTTCTCAGAGGAGGCACGAAGAAGCCACCCTTGTAGCTACTCCTTTCATAAAAATTACGGAGTCGGGGGGTGCCTGGGTGGTCCAGTTGGTTAAGCATCCAACTTCGGCTCAGATCATGATCTCGTGGTTTGTGAGTTTGAACCCCTGCATCGGGCTCTCTGCTATTAGTGCAGAGCCCACTTTGGATCCTGTCTCTCTCTCTCTCTCTCTACACCTCACCCACTCACTCATATTCTCTCTCTCAAAAATAAATATAAACAAATAATTTTAAAAATCATACAATTTGTGGAGTAAGCTGGTAACAAAATCAACAGGTCTTCTGTTTTCAAGGCAGCAAGTATAATGGTAGCTAAGTGGTTCAGGATCAGGCTTTCGTACAGAAGCCGAGAGGCCCGTGCTGCAGGTCTCCTTCCTTCTTTTGCCAGAACACACACAGAATCACCCTCCCCTGCTCCTGCCAGGGTGCAGGATCCCAAAGGGGCCATCAACTGTCAAGCTCTCAAGCACACAGTCAGGACCTTCCCCGGCGTCTCTTATACTGAATAATGAACAATCTAAGGCAGCACCATCCGAAAGAGACGTAATGCAAGCCACATACAGCACCTTGAATTTTCGAACAGCCATATTAAAAAACTAAAGCAAGTGAATTAATTTTTTAAATTTGTTTTGATATTTATTTTTGAGAGAGAGTGTGTGTGCAAGTGGGGGGAGGGCAAAGAAAGGGGAAGACACAGAATCAAAAGCAGGCTCCAAGCTCCAAGCTGTCAGCACAGAATGCAAACACGGGATTCAAACTCACAAATCATGAGATCATGATCTGAGCCAAAGTTGGACGCTTAACCGACAGAGCCACTCAGGTGACCCACAAGTAAATTAATTTTAATGATATGTTTTATCTCACTCAATGTATCTAAAAATGGGGTGCCTGGCTGGCTCACTTGGCAAAGCATCAAACTCTTTTTTTTTATGTTTATTTATTTTTGAGAGACCGACAGAGCATGAGTGGGGGAGGGGCAAAGAGAGAAGGAGACACTGAATTTGAAGCAGGTTCCAGGCTCTGAGTTGTCAGCACAGAGCCCAAGAGGGGGCTCAAACTTGTGAACTGTGAGATCATGACCGGAGTCGAAGTTGGATGCTTAACCAACTGAGCCACCCAGGTGCCCCACGAGAGCATGAAACTCTTGATCTCAGGCTTGTGAGTTCAAGCCTCACATTGGGCACAGAGCTTACTTAAAAAATAATAATAAATAATGAAATTAAAAACACTTAAAATGTGTAGTATATATATATATACGTATAGATATACAGACAGAAAATGTTATCATTTTAACATGTAATTGCATAAAAATTAATGATATACTTTACATTCTTCCTTTGGTACTGAGTTCTCTAAATCCGGCGTGTACTTTACACTCACAGCACAGATCTGAGGTTATTTCCCTCCCCATGCACCAAGGGCTTAAATTCCACTGATGAAAAAGTTCAATAAAGCAAAGAGATGAGAATGTCAACAAGAGGTATTTGCCCCAATCAGACCAATATGTTTCCATAAAAAAATTCAATTTTCCAACAACATTACAGAGGAATTAAGTAAGTGTCCTGGGAGACTATAGATGCTGGTGAGGATGTGGAGAAACGGGCACCTTCCTACACTGCTGGTGGGAATGTAAACTGGTACAGCTGCCCTGGAAAACAGTGTGGAGGTTCCTCAAAAAATTAACAATAGAACTCCCCTATGCCCCAGGAATAACACTGCTGAGGATTTACCCAAGGGATACAGGAGTGCTGATGCATAGGGGCGCATGTATCCCAATGTTCATAGCGGCACTGTCAACAATAGCCAAATCATGGAAAGAGCCTAAATGTCCATCAACTGATGAATGGATCAAGAAGATGTGGTTTATCTATACAATGGAATACTACATGGCCATGAGAAAGAGTGAAATTTGGTCATTCATGGCAATGTGGATGGAACTCAAGGGTGTCATGCTAAGTGAAATAAGTCAGGCAGAAAAGGACAGATACCATATGTTTCCACTCATAAGTCTAACAGGAGAAACTTAGCAGAGGATCATGGGGGAGGGGAAGAGGGAGAAAAAATAATTGGGGAGCGGGAGGGAGGGAGGCAAACCATGTGAGACCTTGAATACTGAGAACAAACTGAGGGCTGAGGGGAAGGGGTGGGGGGAAGGGGGGTGATGGGCATGGAGGAGGGCACTTTCGGAATGAGCACTAGGTGTTACATGGAAACCAACTTGACAATAAACTATAAAAGAAAAAGAAAGTAAGTGTCCTGGGTGCTTGGGAATTTTTTTTTTTTTTTTATACAACATCTTCCATCCTCTTAGGAACCTCCCAAACAATCTCCTGGGCCTTTGTGGTTGCCTCTCTCCTTGCCACCCCCAAGACCAACCTGCCATGGGACAGATGCTGCTTTGGGAAGTGGTACATGTATACTAAACACTGGTTGGTATGAAGGGGGAGCTGAGGCATTACAACCATGGCATGTATTGCCCTCAATAGGAAATCAAAGGCCTTCTGGACTCTCTTACAATATTCACACTAGGGCCGAGTTAAAATCTGCCTCAGGGCTAAAAGTAGCAAGATCTGCCTTAGGTTTTTCAGGATGTGACTTGTGCAGAAATCTGTATAACATGTCATTTTATGTAGAGTCTACGGCATACAAATGTGCTGAAGCTCTAGATTTACATAATTCAATATGGTAGCCACTAGCCACGTGGGGCTACTGAACACTCATGATGTGGCTGGTTCAAACTGAGATATACTGTATGTGTGAAATATACAGTGAATTTTGAAGACTTAGTACAAAAAAAAAGAATTAAAACAGCTCATTAATGTTGAAATGATATCCTCTTCGACGTATTGGGTTCAAGAAATTATTAAAATTAATTTCACTAAATCTTTCTACTTCTAACGTGGCCACTAGAAAATTTAACATTACACATGTGACTCGCATTGTTTTTATTGGATACTATTGCTCTTATGTAACCAAAAGGTTGTAGTTTTCCTAATAAAGGACTTAAAGGAATAGATACCTACTATTTTTTTTTTAAGTACACTCTATCCCAATGTGAGGCTTGAACTCCCAACCCTGAGATCAAGAGTTGCTGGCTCTACAGACTGAGCCATCCAAGGACCCCTAGACACCTACTTTTTATGAGAGAGTCTAGTGTTCTAAATTAACAAAAAGATAGACTAATATATTTAACTGCTTATCTTGGATACAAATGTAAAGCCGACATGATCTTCCTGATATTCCACGTTAGAGCCATGAAGCAACTCCCCATGACCCCTGCTCAGTTACAGAGGAATGCTGAGGTCCCACGGGAATATTTGCATTTTCAAACCATTAAAAAATTGCAAGTTCTTAAAAATTGTCTAATTCATTTCTAGTCCCCAACGCAGAGGGGTTTTTGTTGGTGAGGTTTGGTTTTCATGGGGAGACAACACAAATGGGATATAGCTAAGCAGTACAATAATTATGTCATTTCTTAAATCAGAAACCAAGTTACTAGTTTTTTCCCATAAAATACAAGCAAAAATGACTGACGTTATGTTCTACTTCTTAGTCTAATCACTCTGGGTAATATCGTAATAGCTCTCTCTCTTTTTTTTAATCAATATAAATTTATGCCAAGAGCAGGTAGTGTTTTCAAGGGGAACATGGGCAAAGAGTCAAATAGTGCTGGTCTCCTTACAGGCTGCTTAGCTACAAACTGTATTTCATTAACAGCAGCCACAACGCAATTGGCCACATGCTCTTTATAAGAACTGCATATCCTTAAGAGATCACTAGCCAGATAGTCTATGCAAACCATTGCCAACTAGCTTGTGGCAACTGTTTTACTGGAAAAAGTCTTACAAGAGCCTACTTTATTTCACAATTTCAGTTCTGGTTTTTCAAATTACAAATCAATCCAAAGAACTCCACTTGAGGTCGAACTGAAGTATTTCTTATCTGCAGAGCAAGGCGAAGCCTGTGATTTAAGAACTGCTTTCACTGAACTGCAGGACACAGAAAATGCCAAGAAAATGCCAAGTATCGTTCTGGGTGCACAGGAGAGAAGGAAGTTCATTCCACACAGGGGCTGGCTTAGGGCATGGCGTCGGGCTCTGTTCTCTCAAGGTGTAAGGGCTAAGTTTAGGGTAGCAGACAGGAGATGCCAGCACAGGAGGGGAATGTCTCTGTGATCCTGTTCTCTACAACTTTAGAGAAAAGAAAAATAAAAATGAAACAGCAAGTCACCAAAGACTTTCCGGACTTTTCAAAACAGGAATTTCTCAACCCCCTGGGGATAACTTACCAACACGTCATAAAGCAAACAGCTATTGTCTAATGAGGAACTTGTTACTGTAAAGATCACTAAAAGGTTTATCCAAAGTCACAGTTCTCATTTATAGGCTGCACTCTAAGGAAACCAAGAGATGTGTTGAGAAACACAAATCAGGACTGCTTACAAAAAGGATTCACTACACACTTTATAAAACTTGATTTTAAATTCAGATTTGCAGTTCACATCCATGCACCAGTGGATTTATGACAGGAGCAGTGGAGTGAGGGGCCAAAGTGAGGAGAGAGGCAAAACTCAGGGGCGTACAATAATCCAAAACAGAAAGTGAGCTAAAGGTAATTTCTGTTCCACCTTGCAATGTGTCACAAGACTCTCCTCTGGGTATTAGCCACACTCTACGTTCGAAATACCTATGTTATAAATAGAGCCCAGCCATGTTTTATCGGCTGCCTATTCAAAGACCCTCTTTGCTATCAGGAAAGGCCAATGACTAAGGCAACCAACGTACAAAGTAAAATAGAAATCCAAAAGATAAATCACCCAGGGGCACCTGAGGCTCCGTTGGTTAAGCATCCAACTCCAGGGTTTGGGTTCAGGTCATCATCTCATGCTTCGTGAGTTCAAGCCCTGTGTTGGGCTCCACGCTGACAGTGCAGAGCCTGCTTGGGATTCTTGGGATTTTCTCTCCCTCTCCCTCTCACTTGCCACCCCTTCTCAAAAATAAATAAATAAACACTAAAAAAAAAAACTTAAAAAAAAGAAAGATAAAATCACCCATATCCTACCATCCCACTCTCCAGAACCACAATTGACATGTTCATGTAATACTTTTTAACCTATCTCAGAGTGTGTATATATTTTATCTCTTTTAAAACATTAGAGGTGGGGTGCCTAGGTGGCTCAGTGGGTTAAACATCCAACTCTTGATCTCAGGATCATGAGTTCAAGCCCTGCATTGGGCTCCATGCTGGAAAAGAAGCCTACTTTAAAAGTTAATTAATTAACTAAAACATAAGGGGTACCTAGCTCACTTAGTCAGTGGAGCATGCAACTCTTGATCTCGGGGTTGTAAATTCGAGCCCCAGGTTGGGCTAGAGATGACTTAAAAATTAAAAAAAAAAACAATAAATCTTAAGACATTAGGACAATTACAATTTCACAGCTTTATATTCACTTTTAATTTTTGCATTTTTATTTGTGAGAGAGAGAGAGCACGTGAGCAGGGGCAAGGGGCAGAGGGAGGGAGAGGGGGAAAGGTGGAGAGAGAGAAAATCTTAAGGAAGCTTCATGCTCAGGGAGCCCAGTTTTTATGGTTTTGTTTTTTAAGTTTATTTATTTTGAGAGAGAGTGAGCATGCAAGCAGGGGTGGGGGTGGGCAGAGAGAGAGAGGGAGAGAGAGAGAGAGAGAATCCCAAGCAGGCTCCATGTTTATTAGCACAGAGCCTAACAAAGGGCTCAATCTCACGACTGTGAGATCATGACCGGAGCCCAAAATCTAGAGTCAGATATTCAGCCAACTGAGCCACCCAGTCACCCCACGGAGCCCACATTTAAATATCACAACTTTACAGGCACCTAGGTGGCTCAGTCAGTTGAGCATCCAACTTCGGCTCAGATCATGATCTCGCTGTTCATGAGTTGAGCCCTGCATTGGGCTCTGTGCTGACAGCTCAGAGCCGGGAACCTGCTTCAGATTCTGTGTCTCCCTCTCTCTCTGCTCCTCCCCTTGTTACCACTCTGTCTCTCTGTCTCTCAAAAATAAATGTTAAAAAATTTTTTAATATTACAGTTTTACCTATTTAACTATTCATAATTACATTAGACATTAAGATTCTGGAATTTCAAATTAGAAAAAGGTAACTTGAAAGAAGTATGCTTGTATTGTAAACATATAATACCATTGCTTACAAATCCGAATAGCACCTTTATAAGGTGTAAGACCAAGTGTTTGCATTTATAATAAATTTATATATAAATCTAATTTGATTTCCTTATTTTTTTTAGTTCCATAAAAAACAAAATATTAACAGCTGAGTGCCAATCCAACTATACCTACTGTAACATTTAAATATATTTAGTTACAAATAATAGGATTTGCTTTAAAGTCAGAAACCAACTCTTCCTTGTAAAAATGGACACTGAGATCTAAGAGAACATGAATTATAGTTCCCTACTAACGTGCCAAGTTTGAGTATATGGAAGAAGTACTAAATTACTTGGGAGGAGAGCTCAGAGAAGTGAGAAAAAGGACAGTTTAGTGATACCCTGGAATACTTTCAACCCAAAAGTCTATAATCCCTCACTCCTCTTACCTAACTCACTTTAAGAAGACTTAAAGAATCTTGCACATTAGTTTTTCCATTCTAAATCCTAACATGCTATATGGTCTTATCACTAGTACTACCTTCATTCAGTTATCTAATTTATAACTAGAAATATAGAGAATAAAATGTATCACTTTCCATAGTTAACTTTAAGAGATGAAGAATACCAGAAATATGAACAGCAAAAAGGAAAGATCCAGGGCTCTGATCCATGAAGAACAATCAAGATCTTAAAAACAAAACTACAAGAACTACCCAGAATCAAGTACTCATCCAGCCATCTTTGTTTTTAATTTTGAGAGAGAGAGAGACAGAGCGTGAGTGGAGGAGGGGCTGAGAGAGAGGGAGACAGAATTTCGAAGCAGGCTCCAGGCTCTGAGCTGTCAGCACAGAGCCTGACACGGAGTTCGAACTCATGAACCATAAGATCACGACCTGAGCCGAAGTCAGACGCCTAACCAACTGAGTCACCCAGGCACCCTATCACTCAGCCATCTTTGAGAAAAGGATTCTGAAAACTATGAATTACCAAACTCTCCAGTTATTTCAAATCTAATAAATGTCAAGGAATTTCTTTCTTTCTTTTTAAGTTTATTTATCTATTTTGAGAGACCAAGAGAGCACGAGCAAGAAAGGGGCAGAGAGAGAGAATCTCAAGCAGGCTCCGTGGTGTCAGCGTGGAGCCCAACACAGGGCTTGAACCCAAGAACCTCAAGATCATGACCTGACTCAAAACCAAGAGTCAGATGCTCAACTGAATGAGCCACAGGTGCCCCAGTATCAAGGAATTTTTAAAAAACTGATGTATTCTCCATACTTGATTTGGGATAGGCACCATATTTCATCACAAATATCTCAGATGAAAGGCACAACAATATAAACGTAATTCCTTCTGAATTGAAAGTAACACAATTAGACAAGCTTCATCAATTACTCAGTGCTCAGTTTATGGTTAAAGCTGCCCGATCACAGGTCTGAGCTCTAGATAAAAACCACAAGACAGACCAAATGTGTGCGTCACACAGCCTCCTCACTTGATGACACTTCCACTCCCCCAACCAGACTCCTCTGAGGCAGGACGTGTGAGGCCAAGCACAGAGGAGGCTTTGGCACGGGATGGCCCTGGGTGCAAAACCTGCCTGCCATTTTATCAGCTATTTATTTTCAAGACATCACTTGACTACTGAACAGGCTTTTTCTTCAGTAAAATGGAGAAGTACTGCTCTTTTGGAAGACTGTTATAAAAAATTAAAAAACCACACACAACAATGGCTCTATAGCAGGTCTCCTCTGCAGTGCTGGGTGCACACTCGTGCTGGCTGGCTTGTTCCTTCCTCCCACAACATTCCTTTCCTAGGCACTTATGCTAAATCTGGTGCCTTGATGCCCTGGGAAACAGATTAATTCATCAGATTAGCCATGTTAAATAATAAAGTCAGCTTTCCCTGCCATGGTAAATGTGTGCGTTTTAATGGGTCTTTGGGTCATATCCTGAGGGAGGGAGTTTGTAATGCTGTGATTTCGTGTAAATGTGTAACAAGAGAAAAGAAGGACATGAGAATTGGGTCCCAACCAAGTATCTCCTGACATAGTTCAACTAAGGATAGCTCCAGGTCCTAAAGAGAATAAAGGTGAAAACAACTATGTGATATCCAAATGAAAGAAAAAGACGGAAAGTAAGAAGGTTGGTTTAAGAGCAGGTCAATGGGGCGCCTGGGTGGCTCAGTTGATTAAGCGTCCCACTTCGGCTCAGGTCATGATCTCACGGTTTGTGGGTCATGATCTCACGGTTTGTGGGTCATGATCTCACGGTTTCTGGGTTCGAACCCCGCGTCGGGCTCTGTGCTGACAGCTAGCTCAGAGCTGGAGCCTGTTTTGGATTCTGTGTCTCCCTCTCTCTCTCTGACCCTCCCCTACTCGTGCGGTCTCTCTCTGTCTCTCAAAAATAACATAAAAAAATTTTTTTTTAAGAGCAGGCCAAATAACTAATAATTTTCACTAAATTTATATAGCACTTACTATGTTCCAGGCACTATTTTAAGCATTTGCCATCTATTCATATACTCATTTCATCCTCACAACAACCCTGTGACCTAGAAATATTTGTGTCCCCATTTTATAATCATGATATCAAGCCAATGCGATCTTATGGTTTTGTTTTACGTAAGCTCTCCGCCCAACACGGGGCTTGAACTCGAAACCCTGAGATCAGGAGTCGCATGCTCTACTAACCGAGCCAGCCGGGCACCCCCATCTTATGGTATTTTAAACAGGCATATGCAGTGTTTGAATGAAGGAATCTATCCGTCCCACTGTATCTGGCCCGCATCTAGAATGACTCTCTAATTACATCACAATTTAAATGCTGCACTAAAATCCAAGCACATTCAGAGCAGGCGATCAGGGTGTGGGGAGTCGAGGACTTGAATGTTTTGCCCAGTAAGAACTTAGGGAACAGGAAGTGGGGTGAGAAGTGGGTAAGAGAATTACAGAAGTTCAGCTCTTCGATGTGTACATGAAAGGGTGAAACAGTCCAGAAACAATCTGCTTCCTCCTGACCCCCACCCAGGATTCTGCCCTCTGGAGGATGCCCTCTGCGCGGAGGTTCCCCACCCTGGCTGCAGATCAGAATTATAAGAGTAAATTTTTTTTCATTGAAAGTAGAGGTGCCTGGGAAATCGAACCAGATTTGTCAGAGTGGGATCAATGAGGGAGAGAAGCACGTTTTGATACTTAACATCTCTCAGATGATGCTAACGTGTGGCCACTTTGAGAACCCTGGAATGAGAGCAGGGACCAGGGGTCAACTCTGGAATGACCTGGGGGGCTTTCAGTAGCCAGACGCTGGTCCTTACTCCAGATGTCCTGAATAATAATCTCCAGGGATGGGACCCAGGCAGTTGTAATGAAGCCGAACACTGCAGTGACTGTATAAAGGCCACGGCATGAGACGAGGTTGGAGGAAAGTATGAACTCTCGTCCAGGGCAAGAAGGAGGGCTGAGAAGTTTTAAGCAGACTGGTGACAATTTGATTTATATTTCAGAAAGATCTCTCAGGCTGCGATAACCGAGGTGAGATCTGGCAGTGGCCTGAACTAGGGCAGCAGCCTCAAAGCCGTTTTGAAGTAGATGTCTTCCAGAGATATTAAAGAGGGAGTTGGGAACGGACTCGGTGACTTTCTGAAGGGCAAAGGTGACCCAGATGAAGGGAGGAGTAAGGAACAACCTCCCAGGGTCCTGGTGCGTTTCGTGTTCAAACGGAGGTTAAATGTTCACCCTAGGAAATGCTGCAGCAGTAACTCTGATCCAGGAGGGCCGCTGGGCTGGGCGGCTTCCAAAGGCTATTTGGTCTGTAAGTTATGATCAAGCTCCATTCCCTCAAGACATTAAGGTTGCTGCAACCCAAGAATCAATGCTTTGGGGGAAGGAGCACATTGCTATTTAACAAAAAGGGTCTAGGGCTTGCACTCCGACTGACAAACTCTCCCATTCCCTGCCCCACCCCCACAGAGAGGGAATCAAAGGGAAAATAAAATCAGCCAGAAAACTCAGAGCCAAAACACACATGGGCCACGATGAGAGCTTGTAACCGTCTCCCTGCATGTGCTCGCTTGCCCCCAGTCCGTTTCCACATGTGCTCTTGCTCCTCCCCTACTTTAAACCCCTCTGATGACTTTGCCTTGTTCTCAGGCTGAAAAACAAAATATGTAAAATCAAAGCAGAACAGCGTTGTGTTTCGGGCATGGACCCAGGTGCCGCCACTTAGGTGTGTGGGAGCAAATGGCAGCCATTTAGCCTCTCTGTGCCTCAGTTTCCTCACCTGTGAAAAAGGGCAGACAACGGGACTTACGTCACAGGATCACCGTAGGAACTAAATGAGTCAATGGACCCGAAGCACTTAAGACACAGCTGGCACACAGCATGTAAGTGTCTGTGTTATTAATGTGACCGATGGCCTGGTGAGCCCTGTCGTTCTTGCCTCGGCTGGCACCAGCCCACTGGCTGAGCTCCCGGTGCTCTCTCTGCTCTTCTTTCAGCTGCTCAAAAACACCAAGGCCTCCCCTGCTTACCCCCCACCTGCCCTCCTTCTATTGCCACCACTATCACCATCGCGGGGACCCGAGCACTGGGACACGAAAGCAGGCAGTTCCTTGGCTGTTGCTCAGTACTGTGTTCTTCCCTCACCCCCAGCAGCCAGCACGGTGCCCGCCTCCAACAGGTACTCCCAAAACTCGCACCAGATGGGGGAACCACGGGGATATCACCCCTCTACTGAATCAGCCAGATTCTCCCAGGCGAGGACCCTGCATCTAGGACGACTCATTCTGAGGGGCAGACCAACCGATCAAGTCTTTCAGTTCTGCTGCTGGAAAAATTCAAGGATGATCCCTCCAGGACCTTTCACTAAGAGCAAAATCACAGCACTCTCCCCCAGTATCAAAACATACACTGACTTCTCACTGTCCAATCCCAAATCCCTAGCCCTGGCTAAGTAAGGGTCCCCAACGCCTTGGTCAATTCCAGTCACCTTCCTCCCCTCTCCAGCCTCAAGATGACCTTCAAGCCCATTTATCTCCCCCAGGTCCTCCATACCCTCTCTTCCTTTCTGGCAGAAGTTCTTGCCTAAAGCGTTTCTCTCCCTGCAGGCACTTTATGTCCCTTTACAGTCTCCTTAGAGAGGCTTTCCCTGACCCTACCTCTGGCCCAGTCACTGCTTTAACTCTGAGCATCCACAGTACTTACACGGGGGTGGGGGGAAGCTCTGTGCTATTGCTATTGCTTTGATCCCTTCTCCTCCATGAGAGGAGCGCTCAGCTGGAAACGGTCAGGTGTCACTGGGGTGAGAGATTCCAGCTGGCTATTAGATGATGCCAAGAGAACATTTCCTTTACTCATATTTGCACACAGACATAAATACTACCTCCCACTGTGAAACTGCCTACTGATGACCACACTACTGAAAAGCCGGACACAGATACGATAACCACATCAAAGGAAACAAGATGGGTTCTACTCTAGAATTTTTTCCAGAGAGAACCAAATCATCCTTCCGGTGAGCTACAGCCTGCTCACGCTCACAGGAACCAGAGGCAGGCTGCCACCTTTTTTTTTTTTTTTTTTAAGTAATCTCTACCCTCAGCGTGGGGCTCAAACTCACAACCTCAAGATCAAAAGTCACATGCTTTACTGACTGAGCCAATCAGGCACCCCAATTTTTATTTTTATTTATTTTTATTAAAAAAATTTTTTTAATGTTTATTTTTGAGAGAAAGAGAGAGAGAGCACACGCACATGAGTGGGGGAGGGAAAGAGAGAAAGGGAGACACAGAATCAGAAGCAGGCTCCAGGCTCTGAGCGGTTAGCACAGAGCCTGACGCTGGACTCAAACCCATGAACCATGAGGTCATGACCTAAGCTGAAGTTGGACGCTTAACCAACTGAGCCACTGAGGTGCCCCTATTTTATATTTTAAGTAGGCTCCATGCCCAATGTGGGGCTTGAACTCAAAACCCCAAGACCAAGAGTTGGATGCTCTACCGACTGAGCCAGCCAGGAGCTCTCTGCCAACTTTTTAAAACAGAAAGAACACAGCCCTTGAGAAACAACTGGATTGAGCAAGCAAAGTGTCATGTCAAAATTTCCAGGCTTGAGGGCAACTGAAGAGAGAAGAAAGAAGCCTAAGTGGCTGGAGAAGCCTGTGGGTATTGTATCTTTAGACAAAGCCCAAATTAAAAAGTCAGAAAAGCATCCACTGATCTGGAATGCTATCTAAGTTATTAATATTCTTCAAAGACAGGAAATTGAAATAAACAAGAGAAAGGGAGCTTAACTTTCTGAATCTCAGTATCACAGACCCGTAACATAGCTCACTACTTACTGGAGAGAAGGAAGAATCTTTTCCGGAGTTTATTCAGGCCACTTCCCCTAAAAGCGATATTAGGGTAATCCTGGGCACTTAGTATGCAGCAAGGCACAACCGGGGCTGAGGACATGTCTGTGGATCCTGGGCTGGAACTCCTTCCTTCAAAGCTACTGTGGTTTAGGGCAGAACCTCAAATTCAAGGGGCATTTGTGGTGGTTAGAAAGCATGGCCCCAATTTCTTCAATACTCCTCCAATGGAGACAAGGGGTCTTTGTCCCCTCCCCTTGAATCTGGCCAAGGCCATGACTGCTCCAACCAACACAGTACAACAGAAGGGTTGATATGCAACTTCCAAGGCTTCCGCCCAATTCTCTTAGAAGGCTCGGTCCCCAGAACCCAGCCGACACCCTGGGAGAAGCCCAAGGCAGGAGAGGCCACGCAGAGGCGCTGGGTCTGCAGTTCCAGCTGAGATGAGCCTTTGACTCATCCCGGCCCAGGCGTCAGATTTGTGGGTGAAGCAGCCTCCGGATGATTGCTGCCCTGGACGTTCAAGTCTTCCCAGCTGGGTCCCCAGACACTGTGCAGCAAAGAGAGCCACCCCTGCTGTGCCGATCTGAATTTCTGCCCATGGCACCCCTGAACATCACAAAACGGTTGGGGCTTTGTGCCACTGACTTTGAGGGGGTTTATTACATTCAGTAACTAGAACATCTTTACTAACACAGTGATAGAATACCATCTTTACAAAGAGACTATCTTCCATGAGAAAAGAATTTGCAGTTTTAAAGGAAAAGGCTTTTGTTAAAACTAGTTTAATAGTACACCCCTTCTTTCCACTGTGCACTCATTCTCCAACTACAAACTGACGATCCCCAAATTTACATCGCAGCCCTATCCTCATGAGCTCCAGTCTTATACCTGACTGCCTATTTAGCACCTCCACCTGGATGTCTAACAAGCACTTCGAATTTAATGTACCCTAAACCAACCTCCTCATTAAAGATTTCTCCTGGCCAACTTCCCCATTTTTACAAATGACAACTCCATTTTTGCATGGGCTCGGGCCACACATCTTGAATATAAGCCTTGGGGCACCTGGGTGGCTCAGTCCCTTAAGCATCTGACTCTTGGTTTCAGCTCCAGTCATGATCTCACAGTTTGTGAGTTCGAGCCCTGCATCAGGCTCTGCATCACTAGTGTGGAGCCTGCTTGGGATTCTCTCTCTCCCTCTCTCTTTCCTGTCTGTCCTGTTCTCTCTCAAAATAAATAAATAAATGTTTTTTTAAAAAGAAAAAGAAAATAAGCCTTGACTCCAAACTCTTTCCTCTTCTTCCTCCCAACATCCAATCCATTAACAAATCCTGTTGGTTCTACCTTCAAAACATATCTAGAATGTGAGCACCTCTTCGCACCATGTCCTCTGCTGCCATGATCTTAATTTGAGCCAATGTCACCTCTCACCTAGCCCGCCTCTTACCTTGCTGCCACCACGTGCTAAATTCCTAACTGGTCTTGGCGTGCCCACCCTTGCCCCTCCACAGTCTAATCTCCACGTTACAGATCCTTCCAAGAGAAGTCCTATTGTTCCATACTTCTGTTCAAAGCCCACTCAAAAAATCCAAACCCCTACCTCAGCCCACCAGATGACCCATTTTGCTTCCGAGGGCCTCTCTGACCTCCTTTCTCACTGCTCTCTCTTTTGCCCACACTGTCCCCTTTCTGCTTCTGGAACCTACCATGCCTGCCTGGAAAGGTCTTTCTCTGGAGTATTAGGTGGCTCGCTCTCTGACCTCATTCACACCTCTGCACAAATGTCCCTTCACACCATTCCATGGAAGACAGCACATCTACCCCGAGCTGAGTTTTTCTCCACAGTACTCAGCACCCTCCAACATACCACATATTTGTTTTTTATCTCCTTCTGCCATCACCTGCGAGGGGATGTTAAGAGAACCACCTACAGGATGTTCAAATATTTGTTGACTAAATGAATGAAAATTATGAGTGTTTTTTAAAAACTCTGTAACATTCGTTTAGCACAGAGAAGACTGAAACACCTTAAGAAGCTAATGAACTTTCTAGAAGGGAATACACTGGTCTTCCTTCAGCATGAGCTAATAGGTACAATGGTTCATACAGATTTACTGTAAGGGAGAAGCAAATATGCAAAATTTCCCAAGAGAAGAATTTATATTAAAACGCAAGCCTCAAAAGAAAAAAAAATTAAATATAAAGCTAGGGACAGCTGGCTGGCTCAGTCGGTGGAACATGTGACTCTTGATCTCGGGGTCGTGAGTTCAAGCCCTATGTTGGTCTTAGAGAGGATTTCAGGAAATAAAAATAAAATTAAAGTTTAAAAAACCTTAAAAAATAAAATATAAAGCTAAACTGATATAGAGTCACTTCTCCCTAAAAGCAATACTGAGACTTTAGCACCCTGATATCTAAAAGAGGGTATTTCATGACACGTGCCTGCTGGTAGTATTTGGGAATCTAAGAAATTACAGTCTAACTTAACACTGACATACAGACACTGAAATGAGACATCTCAGAAAAGAGAAAACCACTTGGATGAGTTAAGTTTATTTTGAGATACTCCCCAAGTAAAAGGTCTGGGACCTTTTGACCCAGAGTCAACAGTAAACTGCTTTACACACTAAATCAACTGCCTGCTCTTCAAGGCTAGGCCCTCAAGACACTTGGGCTCCAACTCAGTAACAAAAAAACATTTTTGTTATTATTGTTTAAGACCCTTTAAACTATATAAAATCCAACCTGCTCACTTTACAGACATGGAAACAGACCACTGACGTGAGCAGGGGGAACAATATCCCGCAAGCAGCCTCTTGACTTAGTTTCCGGCTCTTTCCACCACACTATTTCTTAAGAGGCAAGGAGTGGATGGAGCCTTAAACTTTTTATAACTGGAAAAATGTGGTTAGAGAGGAAAAGACGACTGACTGCAAAGAGAAAATCATCTACCCAGGCAGAAAACGAGGGTCATAGTTGTTATTCTCTTAAAGAGAAGTATTTTGTTTTTGGGATTAAAAGAAAAAAAAGTTTTCCACATAAATGTGACCTCACTAGAGAAAAATGCACAGGAACAAAATACATCATTTCTCAGAGGCTTTTTTTCTTTTCTTGTTTCTCAGTGTTAGCTGAGACATACCATCACATTACTTTTAGGTGTACAAACTAACGGACTGATATGTGAAATGACTACCACAAGCTCTTCTAATGTCTTCTCTTGCGATGGGAACGTTTGAGATCTATTCTCTTAATAATACAATACAGTATTATTAACTATGGTCACCCTGGTATATATTAGACCCCATCTCATGTAGAGGTGTCATTGGTTCACTAAACACTTGAGTGCCTCTGCCAGGTTGCTCTGCCAAGCCGTGGGGGACATAGATCTGAAGAATTCATAGTCCCCAGCAGAGCAGGAGGAATGTACGTCGGGGGCCACCCCTGAGATGGAACTCTAGAACAACAAGGCGAATGGTGCTCCAGGGAGTTGTACAATCTGGTCCGTACTGTCAAAAAAGATATAGTTTTGAAAGAAAAGCAGACATGTAATAAGATAATTACATGTAAGTGGACATAATAAGGCAGATACCTTACAAGGTATAGAGGCTCTCCAGGAGAGATAGTAACGCCAGAGAGGAAGGGGTAACCAGTCCCAGCACTGGGAATTAGCGTGTGCAAACACACAAGTGTTCCAGAAGTACTACACTTTTTGTTTCAAGTAAATGCCAAGTCCAACATGGGGCTTGAACTCACAACCCCGAGATCAAGAGTCACACGCTCTACTGACGGAGCCAGCCAGGCGCCTCTAAGAACTACTACACTTTTGAAGAGAACCTCCAACATGGCGGGAGAAAGGGGGAGAAGGAGAGACAGATGAACATAAGACGAACCCAGGAATCAGAAAATACTAGGGGTAATATAAACATTTCACAAAACTATTAATATCCTCAGAGAGATAAGTTATATGCATTAAACAGGATTAGCATGAAAATAAAGATGAAAAAGACAATGACAACTGGAAAGAGGCTCTGGAAGTTGAAAATGACAGCCAGAATTTAAAATTAAGGAGATGGCTTAAAAGATAGAGTCAAGAAAATCTCCTAGAATATACTCTAGAACAAAAAAGATGGAAGACAGAAGCAGAGGGGAGACAAAACAAAACGCTCATGATCCAATATCTGACCAAGAAGATTCCCAGACAAAGAATCGGTAAGGTGGGAATTATCAAAGAAAGAGTAAGAATATCCCTCTCCAGATGGAACGGGGCCCATCTACTAACCAAACCAATGAATGAAAACTGACCCACACTAAGGCACATCCAGTGAAATTTCAACAGAGGGAATAAGTAAGTTACACACGCCTCAAGAGAAAAGAACCGGCTCTGTTGGAGAGGATCACAAATCAGAACAGCATCGGACTTTCAACACAAACACTGAAAGATTCCAAGCCAACTGAGCCAACAAGGCTTTCAGAATGATGAGCAAATGATCTGATGCCCAACTGATCACTCAAATGTGAAGAAAGAATAAAGATATTTCAGATAACGCAGCTACTCGAAACACTGACTTTCCGCACACCTTTTCTTGATAGCATGTTACTGGAATGTGGACTTCAGCAAATGAAGCAGTAAGGCTAGAAAGAGGAAGACACGGGATCTGGGGAAAAGGAATTACAACATAGAAGACCATGACTTTAACAGGACAGGGTTGGGGGCGGGGGTGATTGCCAAGAACATAAAGACTAGATTACCAGCGTGTTTAAGTATTTGAAGTAAACTGCCAGGCATTTGAGAAACCTGCCAGGGCATCTTGAGGAAGTTGCCAATAAGTATAAAGAAAACTAAACAGGTTTTTAAAAATAAAAATATTAAATCCAGGGGAAAAAACGCAAATATTTGTATATGAAAGTAAATGTATTTATAATATGCTGCTTGGCTTACTAGTGAATAATATTTAGTCAAAATAATATACATGATGGGCAGTTTAGCCAAAGTGGATTAAAACTTATGACCACTCTGTTATAAGGGATGGGAAGGAACAGTGGTGGCGAAAGAAATACATCTTCACCAATGACAAGAGGAAGTTAAACAGTATCTAAAATGTTCACATATCAAGGGGCACCTGCGTAGCTCAGTTGGTTGAGCACCCGGCTCAGGTCTTGATCTCACAGTTCGTGGGTTCAGGCCCCGCATTAGGCTCTGTGCTGACGGTGCAGAGCCTGGAGCCTGCTTTGGATTCTGGGTCTCCCTCTCTGTCTTCCCCTCCCCTGCTTAATCTCTCTCTCTCTCTCTCAAAAATAAAGAAAAAGTTTAAATAAAGTAATTAATTAAATAAAAATAAATAAAATTTTGATAGGTCAAAAATAGTAGTATAAGCATATTATAGAGAAGCATGAAAGTAAATATGAGAAGAAAAAGCTCAATACTTGGAAAGTGCCAATCTGAGAAGCGGTCTGCTTAGAAGTATAAGGTGCAATATATGTCAATGTCTTCCATTTCTTAATTATTTATATACATATATGCATTTCTGGATAAGAATCAATTCTGTTTTTAAGTGAAAGGCTTAATACCAAAATAAGATAAAATTTACGTAACATCATTTCATCTTCTCTCGGAAGGAACCTCCTTACTTGACTTGTTCATCCATCGTTTCATTCAGAAAAAAAAAACAAACAAAACCCACCAGTCAGGAACCAAGAGCAAAGTATGGAGTGATGAACAGAACAGACGGGTCTCTGCCCTCCTTGAGACAGAGGTAGACAGACAAGGAAATAAGGAAGTAATTACCACTTGTGATAAGAGCAATAAAGATGACAGGATAGTGAGTGACTGAGGTCAGGCTGGCATGCTTTAGATAGTCAGGGAGGGCATCTTGGAGGAAGTAACTGTTTGCCCTGGCTTCTAAAGGAAAACGGACCTTTTGATGTTAAAATCTCAGCTTGGAGTTTCTAGGACTAAAAAAGATAGTGTAGATTCAAATGTTAAAATGGGCAGGACTATGCATAGGAATTCTTTTTTTTTTTTTTTTAATGTTTACTTATTTTTAAGGGAGAGAAAGAGAGACAGAGTGCAAGTGGGGGAGGGGCAGATGGAGTTCGGGACAAAGAATCCAAAGCAGGCTCCAGGCTCCAGGCTCTGAATTGTCAGCACAGAGCCCAAAGCAGGCTTGAACTCATGAATGATGAACCATGAGATTGTGACCTGAGCCAAAGTTGGAGGCTTAACCCACTGGGGACACCCAGGCGCCCCTTAGGAGACTTGGCTGTTCCAACTCCTCACCAAGACCAAAGGCCCGGTCTTCTGCCTAGAGTGGCCTTTAAACTAAAAAGCCTTGGTGAAGACATAGATAAATACCACACTCCCCGCCCCATTTTAACCAGCTGTCTTCTCCCCCCTTTTTTTTTTTTTTTGGTAAGGTTAAGGTTCCATTTGATTTTTCGCCTCCGAAGATTTCCCCAGTTTTCTCAAAAGCTCAGTTTATCTACCATTTCTTGGTGTTTTGCACAAGAGGGTTTTCAGGGTATCCAGTCCACCACAGAGCCAGACAGAGGTCAGGATGAGAGAAGAACAGGAATTTAAGAAAACTTTAGAGGTAGCACCGACAGGATTTTCAGATGATGTGAAGAGAAGCAGGGGCATGAGGAAACAGGGAAATGAAAGAGATTCCTAGATTCGGGGTTTGCACAATGGGGTAGATGTTGATGCCATTTACTTCTTTCGGGAAAAATTGGGTGGGGAGAACAGCACAAGCTTGTGATAAGAAACTTTAATAGTTGTGTTTTATGGGGCGCCTGGGGGGCTCAGTTGGGTAGGCCTCCGACTTCAGCTCAGGTCAGATCTCACGGTTTGTGGGTTTGAGCCCCACATCAGGCTCTCTGCTGACAGCTAGCTCAGAGCCTGGAGCCTGCTTCAGATTCTGTATCTCCCTCTCTCTGCCCCTCCCCTGCTTGCGCTGTCTCTCTCTGTCTCTCAAAAATAAATTAAAAAAAAACCAAACATTGTGTTTTAGGCAAAATACACAGGAGACAACTCCAAGCCATCTGAGGGGAAATGTCAGGTAGGCAGCAGGGGAGGAATTGGGAGGCTGGAAAGGCCCGGGGTAGGGGTACATCCCTGGTAATCATCAGAATGGAGATGATGTTTAAAGGCAAAATAATGGATGAGATAACCTGGGGACAGAATATAGAAAAAGGAAGGAAAGGAAAGCCCTAAACAGAGGCCTGAGGCCCTTCAAACATGAGTATTCAGGTAGAGGATGAACCAAGAAAGAAAACTGGGAAAGACCAGTAAGACAAAAAAAATATCAGGGAGTATGCTGTCACAGAAGCCATTTCATTTCATTTCATGTCATTTCATTTCATTTTGAGAGAGAGTGAATGCGAGTGGGGGAGAGAGTGAGAGAGAAAGAGAGAGAGACTCTTAAGCAGGCTTCACGCTCAGCGTGGAGCCCAACATGGGGCTCGATCCCACGACCCTGAGATCATGATCTGAGCTGAAATCAAGAGTCGGACGCTCAACTAACTGAGCTACCCAGGTGCCCCTGAAGTTTTTAATATTATTAATGAACAATAAACATTCCTTACATCTTTACATATGTATACACTATCTTTAAAATAAATCCTAGAGGGGCGCCTGGGTGGCTCAGTTGGTTAAGCATCTGGCTTTGCTAGCTCAGAGCCTGGAGCCTGTTTCAGATTCTCTGTCTCCCTCTCTCTCTGACCCTCCCCTGCTCGCGCTGTCTCTCTCTGTCTCTCAGTCGGTTAAGTGTCTGACTTCAGCTAGGGTCATGATCTCACAATTCATGGGTTTGAGCCTCACGTCGGGTCTATGCTGACAGCTCAAAGCCTAGAGCCTGCTTTGGATTCTGTGTCTCCCTCTCTGCCCCTTCCCCTCTCATACTTTGTCTCTCTCTGCCTCTCTCAAAAATAAACTTAAAAAATTATATTTAAGAACACATATATACTGACTCACCAATCATTCTCCATGGTATTTACCCAAATTAATTGAAAATGTATATCTACACAAAACCTGCACATGAATTTTTTTTCTGCCCCCCCCCGTTCCTCCCGACCCCTCCCCCCACCCTCTGCACATGAATATTTATAGTGGCTTTATTCATAACTGCCAAAATTTGGAATCAATCAAGATGACCTTCAATAGGTGAATGGATAAATAAACCGTGGTGCAATCAGCAATACAAAGAAATTGTGCCTATCAAGCCACCAAAAGACATGAAGTGTTGCTAATTGAAAGAAAGCAATCTAAAATTTGTACACACTGTATAATTCCATCTATATGGTATTCTGGAAAAGACTAAACTATGGAGACAGTAAAAATGATCTAGTTGCCAGTGGTTTGGGAGAGAGATGAATAGGTGGAGCACAGGACATTTTTACAGCAGTGAAATTACTCTCTGTGATACTGTAATGGTAGATACATGCCATCTTACATTTGTCACAATCCACAATATGTGTAACAAAGTGAACTCTCACGTTAACTGAGGCTTTAGTTAATAATGTATCAATATTGGCTCAAGGGGCACCTGGCTGGCTCAGTCATTGAAGCTTGCGACTCTTGATTTTAGGATTGTGAGTTCAAGCCCCACATACAGTGTAGAGATTAGGGTGCCTGGGTGGCTCAGTCGGTTAAGTGTCTGACTTCGGCTAGGGTCATGATCTCACAATTCATGGGTTTGAGCCTCACGTCGGGTCTATGCTGACAGATCAAAGCCTAGAGCCTGCTTTGGATTCTGTGTCTCCCTCTCTGCCCCTTCCCCTCTCATGCTTTGTCTCTTTCTGCCTCTCTCAAAAATAAACTTAAAAAATTATATTTAAGAACACATATATACTGACTCACCAATAGTAAAAAAATGTATCACACTAATGCAGGATGTTAATAACTGGAGAAACTGGGGAGAGAGAGAGGAGAGGGTATATGGGAACTCTGCACTTTCTGCTCAGTTTTTCTATAAACCTAAAATGGCTCTAAATAGGGGCACCTGGGTGGCTCAGTCGGTTAAGCGTCCGGCTTCGGCTCAGGTCAGATCTCACATTCGTGGGTTTGAGCCCCGCGTCAGGCTCTGTGCTGACAGCTAGCTCAGAGCCTGGAGCCTGCTTCCGGTTCTGTGTCTCCTTCTCTCTCTGCCCCTCCCCGTCTCATGCTCTGTCTCTCTCTGTATCAAAAATAAATAAAAACATTAAAAAAATTTTTTTAATAAATAAATAAATAATAAAATAAAATGGCTCTAAATATATATATACACACACACACATAGTCTATTAATTTTTAAAATGTCTGAGTTGGGGAGCCTGGTTGGCTCAGTCAGTTAAGTATCCCATTTTTGGTTTTGGCTCAGGTCATAATCTCATGGTTCGTGAGACCAAGCCCTGCATTGGGCTGTGCACTAAAGTACAGAGGCTGCTTAGGATTCTCTCTCTTCTTCTCTCTCTGGCCCTCCCCTGCTTGGCACGCAAGTACATGCTTGTGCTCTCTCTCTCTCTCAAAATAAATAAAACTTAAAAAAAATGTATGAGTTGATGGGGCACTTGGTTAGCTCATTCAGTGAAGCATGCAACTCTTGGTCTCAGGGTTAGGAGTTTGAGCCCCATGCTGGATGTAGAGATTACTTATATTTAAAAATAAAAAATCTTAAAGAAAAAATAAATAAAAAACAAAAGAAAATAAAATGCATGAGTTGAGCTTTATGAAAAAAAACTTAAAGATAAATCTGACCCACAGGGGTGCCTGGGTGGCTCAGTCAGTTAAGTGTCTGACTTCGGCTCAGGCCATGATCTCTTGATCTGTGAGTTCGAGCCCCACATGGGCTATCTGCCGTCAGCACAGAGCCTGCTTCGGATCCTCTGCTCCTTCTCTCTCTGCCCCTCCCTTGGTTATGCTCTCTCTTTCTCTCTCTCTTTCAAAATTAAACATTATAAATTTTTTGAAGAAAATCTGATCCAAAAGTTTTAAATTATATTCAAGAGAGAATATGAGCTATCTCCCCATAAATAAAAATTTTCTGTAAGTCTTCTCAAAATGAATAATATAGTTGGAAAAATAAGTCACCTCATGTACATCATAGTTTTACATGATGTAAGCACTCAGAAAAGATGATTTTATCACATCCACATAAGAGGTTATGAAAAGACTCAATTACTCATGAAATTATAATCCAACAATGTGAGGTAGTGGATGTGATTTAGAAAGAGAAAGAATAAATACTTAGAAAGAAAATAACGAAGAATTTAGAAACACCAATGCACTGGGGGCAATTTATGATCTGAATTCTAAAAATCACACATGGATTGATGGATGGATGGATGGATGGATGGATGGATAGATGATCATACCCATACAGAACCTGATATGAAGCATGAATTCAGGTTGGATTTTCCAAACACTCAGCCAAAGAGAACCCAGGAGGTGGCCAAGATAATGTAACAATCCTATCAAGTAGACTGTTGTTCCCATTTTACAGATAAGGGCAGAAATGTCAAGTGACCACAAAGATAATTGTACAACCAGAACACAAATTTGGGAATCTTCAAATTCCCAGCCTAGTGGAGTCAAATTATCTGTTTGTAAGTCTTATCTCTACTGCGTGATCTCTGACAAGAAAATTCCTCTTCGAATTGGTTATACAAACAATTGCAAGAAAGGGAAATGAGAATTTTACTTACATTATATGTAATAAATGAAAGTTAACTTTATTATAAAGATGTGTCTGAAACAGATATATCTGAAATGTATTATAAAGACATCTCTGAAAGTAATCAAAGCAGCCAGAAACTGTCTTAATATATACAGTCTATCAATAAAACAAGGCTAAACATTAATCTGGTAAAGTCATGATTCTTTTGGTAACTATCATCCGCCCCTGATTAATATTAAGGTCCATGAATACTAAGAAGAGTAAACAGAATCAAAAGAAATCTCCAGGGACACCTGGATGGCTCAGTTGGTGGGCATGCAACTCTTTTTTTTACGTGTGTTTGTTTGTTTGTGTATATATGTAGGTAAGCTCTACACCCAATGTGGGGTTCAAACTCACAACCACAGTGATTGCTCCAACTGAGCCAGCCAGGCACCAGGAGCATGGGACTCTTGATTTGGGGGTTGGGTGTGGAGATTACTTCAAATCTTTAAGAAGAGAAATAAATAAAAAGAAAGAAAGAAATCTTTTCTCCTTCATAAACTACATTTCTACCACTTCTCTTTCTATCTAACACAACAACGATTTCTAAACCCCGTAAACATGACCTTCTCTAATCTGAAGGAAGACTTTATAGCTTATGGGCCTTTAAAGCAGCATTTCTCAAACTATGACCACTTGCATCAGAATATCTAACTGCCTGTTAAAATGACCTAGATCTACCAAATCAGACTCCCTGGGGCAAAATCATAGAATCTTCTTTCTCTTTTTTCAACAAGTCTGCTGGGGGTTCTTGCGCTAAAATCTTTCGTCCAGCAGTTCTCAAACTTTTTGCTCTCAGGTCCTTAAAAACAAGGACCCCAAAGGTTGTATCTATGCGTATTTACTGTATTTGAAATTAAGATAGAGGTTTTAAAAATATTTATTAATTCATTTAAAAAATAAACCTATGTTAACATAAATAACATTTCTATGAAAAATAACTGTATTTTCCAAAACAACAGCAACAATTAGTGGAAAGAGTGACACAGTAAAAGTTTTGGAAATTTCTCTCATGTCTGGCTTAATAGAAGACAGCTGGATTCTTGTATCTGCTATTGCATTTAATCTGTTGCGGTAAATTGCTTTGACTGAAGTGTAGGAAGAAAATCTGACCTCATGCTAGTTGGAAGAGGGAGGAGAGTATCTTAATAGCCTTTTCAGATAATTTTGGATATTCCTTCACACCACACCCAAATCTGACAAGTAGAAGTTTCTTTTTTTTTTTAATGTCTACTTATTTTTGAGAGAGCAGCAGGCAGCAGGGGAGGGGCGGAGAGAGAGGGACGCAGATAATCAGAAGCAGGCTCCGCCCTATCAATGCAAAGTCCAACTTGGGGCTTGAACCCATAAACTGTGAGATCATACAAACCTGAGCCAAAGTTGGACGCTCAACCAATCGAGCTACCCAGGAGCCTCCCAACAGTGGTAGTTTCTTTCTTTCTTTCTTTCTCTTTCTTTCTTTTCTTAGTATTTATTTTTCAGACAGGGAGAGACAGAGCACAAGCGGGGAGGGGCGGGGCAGAGAGAGGAGGAGACACAGAATCTGAAGCAGGCTCCAGGCTCTGAGCTGTCAGCAGAGCCAGATACAGAGCTTGAACTCATGAACCGTGAGATCATGACCTGAGCCAAAGTTAGACTCTTAACCAACTGAGCCACTCAGGCACCCCAGCAAATGGTAGTTTCTTAAAGATTGGATGTGAAGTGGACTGCATTCTGTTGGATCTCAATGAACTTTTCATATTTGGCTGCACTGAGATCCATTGGTCTATCCTGCATTTTGAACAGAATGTTTTCCCATGCATGATTTAGTACTGTAGTGCATTAATCATTTGGAAAACACTATTTCAGAGACACACAGACCTTCCAGATGTCAACACAATGCATTATAAAAAAAAACTATTTAAAAGTCACATTTGGAGGAGGGTGGGGAGGAAAAAAAGCCACAGTTGTTTTGCCATTAAAAAATTACATTCATTGGGGCGTCTGGGTGGCTCAGTCAGTTGAGTGTCCAACTTCGGCTCAGGTCATGATCTCACAGTTCGTGGGTTCGAGCCCCGCATTAGGCTCTGTGCTGACAACTCAGAACCTGGAGCCTGCTTCCAATTCTGTGTGTCCCTCTCTCTCTGCCCCTCCCTCCTCATGATCTGTCTCTGTCTTTCAAAAATAAATATATGTTAAAAAAAATTACATTCATCAATACGGGAAAGCCGTCAAACTCACAATTTTTCTTGCATGTTTTCTCAAATTCTGATTTTCACTCAAACGCTTAAATTTTGTCATTGGCAACAAATATTGTCAGTTGTTTCCCTTGAAGAGACAGCTTCTTTTCCTTCTGTTTTGAGAAAATGTCTACCAGTATCCCAGTTGGTCTGTCATTCTTCCAAAGTAAAATGAAAAAAGCAGCTAGTTTGAGACTGTAACTGAAATGTTTCTAGGAGACCTCTTCCTGAGACAACCATCATACTTCCTTACGTGGCAGAAGCGTTTTAGCCATGCCTCCCATTTCATCACAGAGTATCAAAAAGGAACATCCTCCAGAGTTGAAAGATAATGAAATTATTCATTTATTGTTGTATCATGGACATTCTTAAGTGAAATCGGCTTTTCTTTCTGAGAGTGCACTAAGCACAATACTTAGCCTAAGAGTAAATGCCAACTAAATAAAAGGCACAAATAACATTATGAAAATGGCTTTTTTTAAATTGTTTTAATGGGTTTTGTTTATTTTTGAGAGACAGAGAGAGCAGGGGAGGGTCAGAGAGAGGCGAAGACACAGAATCTGAAGCAGGCTCCAGCCTCTGAGCTATCTGTCAGCACAGAGCCCGACACAAGGCTCGAACCCATGAACCATGAGATCATGACCTGAGCCAAAGCCAGATGCTTAACCAACTGAGCCACCCAGGTGCCCCTGAAAATGGCTTTGAAATTGAACTCAAAGACCTCCTCCCCCCACCCCAGCAAAACTCCTCAGGGGCCCTCAGGGATCTGTGGACCACACTCCGAGAACAGTTCCTACAGACAACTCAAACAAAAGCATCACAAAAACCAAAAAAGGGCTCCTGCTCCCATCTGCCCAAGGACACAAAAGAGTCTGTTGTGTTGTAGGACTGGAGCGGTTGAAATTAATGGAAGGTGGGCTCTGGCATCACAGCAAGCTTTCAAAAAAAATTGAGGAGGGGGACGGCAGGCACCAGGTGATGGTGGGGGAGTTGCAATATTCCTACCTGCCCAAGTGACAGACTGGAGTTTCCTTTAGTGACACAGCTAGACTTCTCCCAAGAATTAATGCTTCAGAAGAATGTGCATTCTGTTAAGGGAAGAGCTACATTTCTAAACAGTATGCGTACCATGATTAAAACATTTAAAGTACAGATTTACTCACATATGCCTGAAGACAAATGAGGACATTTACAGTATTTTCTTTCTCTTTGTTTTAAGTGTCTATTTTTGAGAGAGAGAGTGTGAGCCGGTGAGAAAGAAAGGGAGACAGAGGATCTGAAAGCAGGCTCTGCTGAGACCAGAGAGCCCAACGTGAAGGTTGAACTCACGAACTATGAGATCATGACCAGAGCTGAAGTCATATGCTTAACCGACTGAGCAGCCCAGGTGTCCCCACAATATTATTTTCTGTCTTTATATTTTGCAATCTATGACCATCATTAGGAGATTAAATAAATTATTTTAAAAAATCTTTTAAAAAGAGGGGGCACCTGGCTGGCTCAGCCTATAAAACATATGACTCTTGATCTTGGTGACCTGAGTTTGAGTCCCCTGTTGGGGGGGGGGAAACTGTCCTTAAAAAGAAAAAAAAAAAAACAACACCTAAATAAATGACCACATCCACAGCCTGAATATTACTATGCAGGTCTTAAAAACGTGAGGCATACAAAAACACATTCACATGGAGTGTTTACTAAAATAAACAAAGTGACAAAAAGTAAGAAACAGTGTTATATGTATAATGTGCTACATGCTTCAGAAAGGAAAAAGAGAATAACATGTTTGCATGTCTACAAATGAAATCACTGTGGAAAAATTAGAAATGGGTAACTAGCTGTCCCTGGGAAATACAGTTCAGAGGAGAAGGTGAAAAGAAAACTCCACTTACTATGAGAATGTTTTTGTAGTGATTAATTTAAACTTTGTTTTTCCCCTTAGGGTGCCTGGGTGGCTCAGTCGGTTAAGCATCTGACTTCGGCTCAGGTCATGATCTCACAGTCTGTGGGTTCAAGCCCCACATCAGGTTCTGTGCTGACAGCCCGAAGCCTAGAGCCTGCTTTGGATTCTGTGTCTCCCTCTCTCTCTGCCCCTCCCCTGCTTGCTCTCTGCCTCTCTCCCTCAAAATTAAATACAGACATAAAAAAATAATTTAGGGGCGCCTGGGTGGCTCAGTCGGTTAAGTCTCCGGCTTCAGCTCAGGTCAGATCTCACGTTCGTGGGTTCGAGCCCCGCGACAGGCTCTGTGCTGACAGCTAGCTCAGAGCCTGGAGCCTGCTTCCAGTTCTGTGTCTCCTTCTCTCTCTGCCCCTCCCCCTCTCATGCTCTGTCTCTCTCTGTATCAAAAATAAATAAAACATTAAAAAAAATTTTTTTTAATATTAAAAAATTTTTTAATTAATTAATTTAAAAAATTAACTTTTTCCCCTAACATATTGATTTTACAATTAAAAAACCCTGCAGTCTGGAACCGAAAAACAAAACTGATATATTCTTGCTGTGAATCTGTGGTTAAGACTAGCATTCATCTTTCCTAGGGAAAGGGGAAGTAGTTAAGACCGCAGACTGGATGGTTGGGGATCTTCTCTATGGCCCACCTGCAGCCTCATCCTCCCTTGCTCGGAAGGCATTCTCACTGGGTATGTAAGAACGGTACTCTCATTGTAAATCTTAGGGTAAACCGAGGCAGGAGTCTATGGCATCCTATAGCTGTATACAGGGCACTTCTAATCCTGGGATATTTCTGCAGAAATAGGATTTTTTTTAATTAATAAGCTTTACTTTTTGGAGCAGTTTAAGTTCAAAGCAAAACTGAGCAGAAAGAACAGACTTCCCATAAACCCCTGTCCCCCAACAGGCACATCCTCCCCCACTATCAACATGTGGCACTACAATGGGACACCAAGAAACAGGGAATTTAGACAGTTCCATGAACCCAGGATTCTCCAACACAGTTATTAGGACCCTAAAGTGCCCCCCGTTGTTCTAAATGCTTACAGTCCACTCTCATTTACGCACTTAAACACAAAGGGGCAATGACACACAGAATTAAGAATAAATATTGATATGTGGCTTCAGAATGCTGCCATTATTCCACCTGCCCCTATCCATGAGACGGTTACCACGCTAACTATGTTTCATTTGGGTTAAAGTTCCAACAAATTTGCTTTCCCTAAACATATTGATAAAAAGCGGCCCAAATACAAAACTGATCTGTCAGACAAAAATCAGTCAGATTAAATATTTATCATGTCTAAACCACAAGTAGAAAAAAAATTCAAAGGCGACTATTTTAATGCTAACTCGATGCAATACTGCACTTTGTTTGGTTTACAAGAGAGGTAATTACTGGGCGGACATCTGGGCTTTAGGGTTTTGAGGATTCCATTCATGGGGGGAAAGGGGGAGAACAAAGGAAAGTCTAAAGCTTCTTCTCCTGTCAGAAAGAGTGTTCGCAAAACAGCAAAAACAAAATTAACTTTAGAAAAGATGCGAAAAAACATGCATTTTAGGAAGATTTCTCCTAAGCAGGTGCCCAAAGTCAGACTCAAATCCTCCATTTCTCATAACCAGAATGAGTGGCCAGGATACCTAAAACTAATACAATCAGTCGACAAAGCGGGAAAACAGGTGGTTAACACCAGACTGGGCAGGGTTTTCCTAAATTGAGCTCACCTTCGCTAATCTCAATCAGTTTTCAGAAACGGCTTCTACAAAAACTACCCAAATATCCCCCTAATAATCTGTGCTCCTCCTCCACATTAGGGAAGCCATTTATTTACCAGAAGGTTTACTTTCTCTTTCAAGCTCTGCTGGCTTCCTCCTGCCCCACATTCGGGCCAGAAGCAACGGGGCGGCCTTTTCTTTCCTGGCTTCTCGGATCCCAAACGGGTGAGCCAGTGTGAGAAAACCAGTTTCAAGGAGAAGCTGAGTGGTTCTTCAACCACAAGGCTATTTTGAATACAGATGCGTTCGCAAAGGAAAGTTACAAGACATGAAAACAAAGCTCTACTCCTCCCGTGAAAACATAGACACTCACACACATACACACGTTCACACGCACGCACGCACGCACACACATGTGCAAAGGGTCAAATCACCTCCCAGCCTCAGGCAGATCATTCATTCCACTTGGGATGGATACCGCCAAACCCCCAAACCGTGGGCTGCTCCACTTCCTTGTCTGACTCCTCTACCCCTCAGACCTTCAACATTATCCGCACTTTGGTGTTAGGAAGAACTCCAAGGAACTGTTAAATTTCCTAAGTGGTAATACATTTTTAATGTGTTGAATATCACTTAAAATAAATGGGCCACAATCATAGGCTTTGGAAGATTCAAAGAGACCTATCACAAGGGCATTCGTGTAAACAGGAATTTACAGTCTGCCTATTCCTTTTACGTGACAGCCTCCATCTCCTCCACCACAATGTAAATCCCCCTGGTCCCTATTCATTTAGTTTCTTTCCTATTAGCTTACAATCTCCTAATTACTCCTTCTTTCCTTTGGGTCATTAATGGCTACCATGAATCATAACTTGCTTGACTCTGTAGGTAGATACTGCAGTTTTTAATAATATTAATTATTAGCACTCACATGTTAGCTGTCTGCCAGGCACTGGGCAAAGGCACTATCCATTATCTTACTTAATCCTCACAACTGCCCTACAATGGAACCTGGTATCTGTATTTTATGGCTAGAGAAACTGAAGCCCACAGATGTGAAAGCAACTGATCCAAGGTCTAAGAGGTGCTGGATTTGGGACTGAAGCCCAAGGAGTCTAGTCTTTCACCTCCTAGAGCAACTACGGACCATGAAACCCTTACATACATGGCCCAAGGGTTTCAACACTTAAAAAAACAGTTATCTTTGGAATGCTCAAATTACAAGTTCCTTGTCCAATGTAGTTAAAAAATCAAAGGCCAAGTAAACGTCCAGTGATTAAAAGAGTTTATTCTTATGGCTGAGGATAGCAGAGAGAAAAACCAGATGATGCTTTTTTTACTTATTATATGGGGGTGGGGGACAGATTGGCTTCCTTACTGGTCTTTCATTAGACAATTAAAAAGAAATTTGCAATAAATAGGTCCAAGATATATTGCTAAGTAGAAAAAGAAAAAATCCTGGAGAAATACACACCAAACTGTTAACAGGATATATATATAATACATATAGTTTAAATTTCTACAAATTTAAATTGCTTATAATAGCATGTAGTACTTTTGTAAGGACAAAACAACGTAATGATACGTGAACCCAATAATGAATAGAAGAGAAGGGGTAACAGCTTCCTTTCCTCTCTGCTCTGTCCTCCTAAATTAAGAACTTCCACTTGTAGCTCCTTGAACACCCTATGCTGTTTCAAACCTCTGTCCATTCATGTTCCCTGGCTTTGAATGCAACTGTTCACCATTCAACTTTGTCAGGAGAATTCCTATTCATCCCACAAAACCCTATTCATAGGTGTTCCAACCTGATAAAGCCCCTCTGTGATAGAGCCTTTTTGTCACCCCTGAAGAGAATTAATCTCTTTTCTGGGACATTTAATAAGAACTTAGGTTTATGGAGTTCCTGGGGTGCCTGGCTGGCTCACTCAGTAGAGTATGAAACCCTTGATCTCAGGGTCGTGAGTTCGAGCCCCATGCTGGGCATAGAGATTACCTTAAAAAAAGAAAAGAAAAGATTTATGGAGTTCTTACAATGTGACAAGCATTACGCTAAGCATTTTACCTACATTATCCCACTAAATCTTCAATAGGTCTGGGAGATAGGCACTGTTCTCTACTTTTACACATAAGACCACAGAGATTCAGGTTCTGACTAGGACAAATAGATCCAGGATCTGATCCCAGACCAGCCTGACGCCAGAGTATGAACCTAGAACCACTATCCTGTCATCTCCCCTGCCCCGAGTCCACACTGAAGCAGCACACACCCGGGTCCGCACAACACCTCCAGTTCTGTGAAAACCACATTTCATTACCTTTGGATCCACCCTAGCACCATAATTGGCTCTCAATATAAAATACTCACTGATAATAAATTAATGAGGGGCGCCTGGGTAGCTCAGTCGGTTAAGCATCCGACTTCGGCTCAGGTCATGATCTCGCTGTCCATGAGTTCGAGTCCCACATTGGGCTCTGTGCTGACAGCTCAAAGCCTGGAGCCTACTTCGAATTCTGTGTCTCCCTCTCTCTCTCTGCCCCTCACCCACTCATGCTCTCTGTCTCTCAAAAATGAATACATGTTAAAAAGATTTTTTTAATTAATTAATTAAAACAAAATAGAAACGTCTGCGAATCTGACCTTAAGATTTGCCGTAATTCTAACATGATAAATGAGAACTGAGCAGAACAGAAATTCATCCTTCCATATGCTATTCCGCTTAAAAACTAGAGACATTTCCAACAGCTGACCACCAAAGTCCCATCTGGCCATCCTGACTAAAGTGCACCCTAGGAAGCCAAGGTTCCTAGTGACAAATGTGTAACCATGAGATTCATTCTTTTCATCATAACCAACAAGACTGAAACAGTCCAGCAATGTCATCCTGTGGGTCCTCACCAGGTCTGCTCCAGGACACCACCTCTTTAAAATCTGGGGATGTCCCTCAAGTGTTCTTCTGGTGGTTTTTATAAATGACCCAAAAGTTATAGTAAAATTGTATAGTAAATATGGAAGACATAAAATGCGAGTGGTCATTTGCAGCCAATTAAAAATCCTAAAAGACACTTCTGCACTGAAGTACAGAATCTGTTAAGTCAGGACACCTCTCTGTGGGTGCTGGCCCAATTTATAAGTTCAGGCCCAATGACAATTCTCCTAGGGCAGAGGCTATGTGTGCTGATCTACTTTGTACAAATTAGCCAATGCCAGGCATGTGCCTGACACATAGTAGGCACTCCACAATTAAACACCAATACTTGGCCTCAAAAAGCTTTAGAGGACAAAAACAAATTCCATGGTCTGGCATTGAAGGCCTCTGGTGAGCAGACACTCCTCCCCTACTTACCTTACTAATCTATCAGGATTTTGTTGGTGCTATATCACCATACCTCCTCTCCCTACATTCTTTATCCCTATCAAATTCCAACCATTATTCGGGACCCAGATCAAATCTCTCCTTCGGTAAGAAGACATCCCAGATCACTCAAGGCCTCTTTCCTTCCTCTGAAGACCTGTAGCACTTAGTACAACCCTGTCCAATAGAACTTTCCAAGATAATGGAAATGTTCTATAGCTGTGCTATATATACATATCTTTTTGTTGTTGTTGTTGTTGTTGTTGTTGTTTTCTGAGAGACAGTGCAAGCAGGGGAGGATCAGAGAGAGAAGGAGATACGAAATCTGAAGCAGGCTCCAGGCTCTGAGCTAGCTGTCAGCACAGAGCCTGATGCAGGGCTCAAACCCACAAACCGTGAGATCATGACCTGAGCCGAAGCCAGACACTTAACTGACTGAGCCACCCAGGCACCCATACATATCTATTTTAAATATATAATAGTGCCTTGTATTTACAGCACAGGCTTAATGTCTCATCAGCTCTTTGAGGACATGTTGCAAATCCCCTCAGTGGACTGCAAGTTCTGTGAACAAAGCTTCCAATTCTCCATAGCAACTTTAAGTTGCCAAAAGTAAATATCTGCTAAATCTGTACACCACCTCTGAGGAAACCATAAGGTAAAAAGGTGCTGTAGACTCAGCGTCTGGAATGTACTACCTCTGCCCCATCTCACATCTGAAAGCCAAGACAAGCAGGGGCAATGGGGGGTGGGGGAGAAAGCAACTTTCTGGAGACACAAATGATCAGTGATCAAGCCAGAAGGCACTCCGGGGTCAAATGGCATTTTAGGTCACCAGTAGCCTCTACCTACAAACTTGCCTAAATAAGTATCTCTTTCCATTGGCAGACCGCTAAATTCTGATGATAATTTTGCTAACTAAAAAGTTAGTTACTTCCCAAGTTAGATGCAGCAGATGGAAACAACCTCTAGTTGTACTTCTTTTTTCACCTGTTTGTTGGCTAGCTCCCCTGGAGTCTTATACTCTATTGGTGGTATTTTGCTGTCCAGATATAGGTTAGGATTTCAGTGACCCTTTTCCCAGTAGAGCCTATACCCACTGTCAATCAAGACCTAATGCTTTCTCTTTTATGGCTGAGTGATATTCCATTGTATACATCTATAACACATCTTGTCAGTTCATCTGTCTATGGACACTTGGGCTGCTTCCAGTATGTTGGCTATTGTAAATAATGCTGCAATAAACATAGGGGTGTATATTAAAAATAAAAGACCTACTACTTAACATAGGTAGTCCAAAATAATACAAAATATACTGAAGGACAAATTGTACCTCTATGGTACTCTCCTGCCTTGGGCAAGCACCTTGTTCCTTCAGCCTCAGTTTCCTTATCTATAAAATGAGGTTAATGTCATGTAAATGACTTACCCTTTGTAAGGCAAGTCATAGCTGTGGATATTTCTAAATATTCTTCCTAAAAGTACAATAATATACAGAAATAGAAAATTCATGAATTTACCAGTGGGGTCTCTGTGGTGGATATACTAATAAATATAGTGACTTTAAGATCAACCCTCCAATATCTACGTGTGAGTGTGTGTGTGTGTGTGTGTGTGTGTGTGTGTGTGTGTATTCCAGACTTCTTTCTTCCATTCCACTATGCAAATGTCTGAGCAAAAATTCTGATAGTATTCCAGTCTGGCACATGTAACAAGGAAATAAATGTGTTGACTCAGGGAACACAGACATATTTAATATAAAATAAAACAGAAACTTGGCTGGATCAAGTCATAACACAGTCTAAATCCACATATAAAAGATTGAGATGATTTGTAGTTCTGATTTATTCAAACCAATGGTTTACCAGCACAGCCAGCGAAAAAGTTACAACCCGTACCCAGAATACAGCCTGTAGATGCACATACGATAAAAACCAGAAGGTACACATTACGCACATTTTTAATTTAAAAAAAAATGTGTCACTACCACACACCCGCTTGATATAACACAGAAAGAAAGATATGCACTAAACATGGAAAAAGCAACTTGGATGACGGTTTGAATTTTGCTAACTTAAGCCCAACCACACCTCCTAATCACAGGTAAAGTTTGCACACATGCCTTTGCCAAGTCCAGCCTGTCTTTGTTCCCCTCTGCGTTTACCCAAGATCTTGGCTCTAAGACAGAAAACTCCCACTCTTGATTGGTTCATTCTGTCCTATGCAATTAAGCAACACCACAATCCAGTAAATGCAAGGGCTCAATTATTTATCTTCTGGCCAAGTTTACCAGGTGTTTATAAAAGAACAATGTCAAGAAGGAAAGAGGTTTATTTCTTTCTAGAACTGGCTTGATGGGGGCCTTGCTTTGTTTTTAGAAGGGGAGGAGGGAAGCAGGGTTTAACCTAGAAAAAAAGATGGGAGGGAATTTAAAAAGAGTACAAGACTGTCAATTTCCCTACAGGAAACTTGATTCTTATGCAATAATCCTACCCACAGCCAGTGGGGCCGTAGGGGGAAGACACCTATTCGTACCTCTAGAGGGGCACAGCTGGCTCTTAGAGGAGAGGGAACAGGGCCAGACCGAGGGATTGGCTGAGCTGGGAACTGCCGGGCGCGCCGGGGAGCGGAGAGAAAGCTCTTTCCAACACCCCCACCCCCCGCCCGTGATCTCGGCCGGCGTGACAGTTGCTCCTGTAGCCGGAACGTCCCCAGAGTCCCAGGGAGCAGGAAGTCGGGGGACTGTCCCTCAGTCCTGCCGCCCCCACCCTAGAGTGCCCTCGCTTCACTGTTCTCCCCTCGAGTCCATTCTCTCTTCCTCGGCGTCAGCCCTTTCTCCAAAGAACGAAACTTCCTCCCAGCGCCCCGTGTCCGTCCTTTCAGAGGCCCGCTCCTGTCATCCCGGGAGTTGTCCCTTCAGAACGACCCTCGAATCTCCACGTATTTCCCCTCGCCCCACTGAAGTTCCCATCCACAACTCCCCCAAACACTGCAGAGGCTCCCGGGCCCTCCGGCACCTCCCGGGATCCCCAGGGCTGGGGGCCGTCGGGGGGGGCGGCCCCACCCTTCACCCCCTTCACCTGTTTCTCGGGCTCAGGCCCGATAGGCCGGGGCTACGCTTGCGCCGGAATGCGGGTCGCGGGACTCCTTCAGGCCACGGGGCCTCTCCTAACAGAAGTGGAGAGACAGCGCCGAGCAGGGGTGCTAGTCAAGGATCCGGTTCGGGCTTGCTCGCTCCGCAGCGACGTCGGAACCCCAAACTCCCCCTCCCCGTCTACGCCGCCGCAGCTCCGGAAACCGCTGAATTACAGCCCCTCCAGCCAATCCCCGCCTAGTCCCAGTCTGGCACACACACGCCGCTTCTGCATAATTCATGAGACGGCCAGTTTTCCCGACCACCCAGAGGCCCTGGTGCAAGTACGGTACACCCGAAGTCCCACCCACTGGCCAATGAGGAGAGCCTCTGGAGAGAAGGGCGGGGCCAAGAGTAGACTGGGAACGCCTCAGTGTTGGCTGTTCCGAGCGCTTAGCGCTCCTCCCTCCGCCACAGCAGAGGGGGAGCGGCGGCCTTGGGCACAGAAATCCGGGGGGAGGGAGGGAAAATGACTGGAATGTCCTGCTGAAAACTCAGCTGAGTTCCTGGCAATGCGTGACGTCAGGACACTTTAAATGCCCCTAATGCGGCTCTGTTCTGCCGGCTCTCCCTTTTCCCAGCTCTTCCCTCCACGTGGGGGCGAGTTTGCGAGCCACTTACCACGTGGGAATCAACCAGTTAGACCATCCCCAGGTATCGCCAGATCCTCAGGGGGCCCAACGCCTGAATTAGGTTTCTGGGGACAGCAAAAAGAACATGGGTGACTCCCGCCTGCTTTGAACTTCAGTTTCTGCGTGAGTCGGGACACACACACCCGGAAACATGACGTGGAAATAGAGTAATTACTAGAGTGCGTGGGGAGAGGGTAGTGGATTTAACCCTGTCCTCCGTTCCGCCGTTTCAAGCATCAAACGCCAACGACTCGCACATTGGCGGGTTCACAAGAAGGCAGACGGCAGTGCATAAGAAGATTGACACATATACATACACATTTTTATGGGTCTGAGCTGAAATACTTGAAATTGCCTGTCTTTTTCTTTTCCGTCCTGTCTATTTCAAATCCAAGTTTTACTGCATTGAAGCCAGTAGTTTATAGCAAATGTAGACAGTTTACCTTACAAAGTAGGGGATGCACTTTGCATAATGGAATGGGGTGTCTGTGTGTGTGTGTGTGTGTGTGTGTGTGTGTGTGTGTGCACGTGCGCAGGCGCTGACACTATCACGGTTTTTTCTTTAAAAATTTTTTTATGTTCATTTATTTTTGAGAGAGACATAGAGTACTAGCAAGGAAGGGGCAGAGAGAGAAGGAGACACACAATCCAAAGCAGGCTCGAGGCTGTAAACTGTCAGCACAGAACCGGACTGGGGGCTTGAACTCACCGAATGTGAGATCATGACCTGAGCTGAAGTAGGATGCTTAATGGACTGAGCCACCCAGGCACCGCCTTCAGGGTTTTTAAAAATCACAGCTGTTAATATTTGTGTTTATTTATTGTGTTTGTTTAATACAAAAAGGTTTAAAGATGAAAGATGCTTATGGCATCACGCAGATATGATAACCAACCCCTGATGAGATTTTTTCAGTGAAACTTTTGGTTTCATGTTTTTTTTTAATTTTTTAATGTTTATTTTTCTTTTTAATTTTTTAATTTTTATTTTTGAGAGAGAGAGACAGAGACAGGGGAGAGTCAGAGAGAGAAGGAGTCACAGGATCTGAAGACAGGCCCCAGGCTCTGAGCTAGCTGTCAGCACAGAGCCCGATGCGGGGCTTGAGCCCACAAACCGTGAGATCATGACCTGAGCTGAAGTCGAACACTTAACTGGCTGAGCCACCCAGGCGCCCCACGGATGGCTATTCTTAATTTCTGGTGAAAAAAAATCAATGACTCAACCTTTGGGTGGATGGGGGGAGCATTACAGATCCTTCTGAGAGTCTGCTGGAGACTATGGATTCTAGCCCAAAAAATATACAGCATGACTTTTACCCACAAATTCTGATGGTTGCCCAGATACCTGAAGCCCAGCCAGAGACTCCAGATTTGGATCTTAGGACCACCTTAAATAATCCATGTGAGAGGTGAGAGCGTCTACAAGCACAGTGGTAAAGTCGCTGGTGGTGGAATTGAGTTACCCATTCTCCTCCTGTAGACCCAGACCAGTGTGGAAATTACTGAATTTATCTGATGTGTATGTTTGTGTTATTGATCACTGTGTTTATTTCACTGCGGAACAGATACCCTCACCTTCCATCTCACCTAAACTCTGCTTTAGCTGTGCTGTTCCATCCAGTTGACTTCCTCCCTAACAACATATGGTCTGATATTTGTTGCATTATTTACTGCTTATAAAGCACCTACGACTCAATACTTCTTTTCTTTTTCACAATAATTATGTATAGCAGTTAGAAGCAGTCATATTATTTACCAGTAGGAAACTAAAGACAAAACAGTGTGACGTTCTCAAGATCACAGAGATACTCAGAGGTATACCAGGTGGATTTAGAGCCAGGTTTTTGGACTCCCCATCCCATAGCTTTGTTCCACCCACTTGAACCCTGGCTTCTTCTGACTCCTCAGCAGATGGCTTTTGTTTCCCTCACTGCCCTCCACCACATGCTTATCTTTTCCACCTATGAAATCTCTCTCCAGCCCAGCAACTGCCTTTTCTCCACACTACGGAATCCACCCGACTTACAGATGGCAGTTTCTCCCATGTAAGCCGATGCTTTGACCTGAACTCTCTTTTTTCCAGCCTCCTTCTCTCCATAACACACACCTTAAACTCCCACACGGAATTTATCACCTTCCTCCAAATATGTCAACACCTCATGCCTTTGTAGATCTTCCCTCCTTCTGGAATACCTTGTCTTTCCTCATTCCTAACCGGAACACTCTTCAAAGTCCAATTCCAACACCACCTCTTCAGGGCATTCTGAGATTCTTCCTGGCAAAGTTCATCTCTTCTTCTGGATTCCTTTAACAGGTTGTATTCCCTAGTTAGTACAGCATTCTTTACCTTGGACTATTATGTCTCCATTTATTAGCCTACTTCCTGATACACAAAATTAATAATTAACATGTATTAAGTAATTACCATGTTCCAAGAATTGTGTAAGCTTTTTACATAGATTATCGTATTTGATCCTCAACAGAACCCAGTGAGGCAGCTACTTTTGTAATTCTCATTTTCAACTGAGGAAACTATGGCTGAGAAAGTGAGAGACTGGTCCAACATCCCCCAGCTAGAAACTATGGACAAACTCAGAATGAGAACGAGGTCTCGCTGACTCCAAAGCCTGGACTCTGCCTACATGCTTAAAACATATCCCAGGTCCCAGGGGAGCCTGGCTGCCTCAGTCCATGGAGTGTGCAACTTTTGATCTTGAGGTCATGTTTGGTGTAGAGGTATCTTAAAAACAAAAACAAAACAATCGTATCCCCCCTGAGCTGTAGGTTCCTGGAAGCTTGAACCCCTTCATGCTCATTTTCATAATTCCAGCATCTAAGCATGAGTTAAATATTAATAAACATATTTTGAATAATCATAACAGCAATAGCTAGCCACGGAGTGTTTACTATGAACTAGTCAACTGCTCTGAACATGTATTATGTAACCCATCTATTAACTCACTTAATCCTTATAATGACCCCTGAGGATACTGGGATTTACAAATCAAGAATATGAGGTTTAACCAAGGTGAAGTGACTTACCCAAGAACACCAAGCTGATAAATGGCAGAGGCAGGATTCAAACCTACATGTGTCTGCTTCAAGAGCCTGAATCGCTGCTCTTCCTGGACAATATCCCCAGGCTTAACTTTCCTCTTGGATCCCCAAGGAAGAGTCTAAGGAGAGGAAAAGTGAGGCTCCCACCCTCTACCCAACAAATGAATAAAGTCAGAGTCCCAGCCCCAGCCCATTCAAACATATGGTTATCTATAAACACATCTGCAAATTCCTTGATACGTCTCCCATTTAACGGTAGAGTCTGATTCCATCCCTCAGTAACTTAATTCTAATAAATAGAACACAGTGGAAGTGATGCTGCATGGCTTGTGGGTTTAGGCCATAAAACACAATACAGCTTTCACCTGACTCTTCCCCTTGGGACACTTGCCCCTGGAAGTGTTGTGAGGAAGCCCAGACTATGTGTAGAGGCCACATGAAGGTGTTCTGGCCGACAGTCCAGCTAAGGCCTAGCTGACAGCCATGAGTGGAGCCAGCCGCCAGATGATTCCAGCCCCCCATCTTTCAAGCCACCCCAAGGCCAAGTAAAGCAGAGATGGGTCCTCTTTACTGAGCCTTACACAGATTACAAATTAATGAGCAAAATAACTGCTGTTGTTGTTTTAAGCCTGTAAGTTTTGGGGTGGTTTGTTACATATCGATGGGTAGGTAGGATAAGTTCCCATTGATCAGAGAGACTCAGGAGCCATAAGCTAGATCAGGAACTGAGACTGATCAGACTTTGTAAAGTTCTAGAAACTTTATTTACTCCCTCTTCCCTGGATGAATTAGCAGTTAAACTCTAAATCAAGAAGAAGGCATGGCAAAGAAGAGAGATTTAGAGAAGAATCTTGGAAGTGGTAAATGGGTGGCAAGTCACTGCAATGACCAAAGGGGGTCCAGGGCAATTTGTGTGACAGAAGGGCCGCCAGCACTGCCCAACTCCCCCTCATTCAAATAAGAGAGAAGAGCATCTCTCTTTCCTCCTGTCTGAAGAACAGTCTTCCCTCCTCAATATTTTCAAGGCTAAGCTCTTTCCCTATGCTGCTTAAAACATCATTCGTGTCATTCTGTCCCGTCAGTAGCTTCCGTGGGGTTTAGGATAGGGGAGTTCTGCTTTCTCTTATCCCTGTGAAGGCCCAGCCTATCCCACCAACCTTCCTCCTGCCCACTAAATTCCAGCTACTCCATTTCCCACCTCAGAGCCTTTGCAGATGCCATTCATGTTCTTTCTCGAGCTTTGGCACAACTAGTTCCTCCTCACCCTACTGGTCTCACTTGCTTAGAGAAGCCTTGTCTAACTACTTCCACCTACAGTTGCTCCCAGCATGTAAATCACTATCTTCATACCCTATTTCCTGTGGAACTCTTACACTCTTCACTTTATTTATCTGTATATAGTCTCTTATGTGTCAGTTCCAGGAAAACAGATCTTACCTGTTTGCTGCTCCCTTGTCTCCCCAGTGCTGGGCATGTAGTAGGTGCTCAATAAATACTTATTGAACAAATGGTAGTGCTCTTGGTCCCATTCTTTCCCTCTATGAGTTTTATTAATTCTCCTCTCCTTCCTGACCTTTCCCACTTATTCTTTGCTTCTATCTCTGAAGATATACCTTCTTTCCTATCTTGACCCTCAAATTACCCCTCTTTCCCATCATGTCCCCCATGTCCCCACCCCTACTTGTTCTACCAAAGTGGTTTCTGCCCTCTTTCTCCCTAGGACTGTGCTCTTGAGGGCCACCAAGGATCTCTTCTTCATCAAAGCTAATGTCTTCTTTTTGTCATTTTATTTAACTTTGCTGCAGAATGTGGTACTATCAGACATTTCCCCTCCTCCCTCCTAGACATACTTTCCTCCCTTGACCATTGAAGCAGTTAACAGAAGCCATTGCATTAACTAGAAAGCTAATGGAGCTGAAGTGGGACATACTGGGTTTGAAACCTGGCTTTGACACAGATATCCCTCTGCTCAGAAAAGTCCTGGACTCAGCACCCACATCTTCAAATAAGAACATAATTCTGGGGGCGCCTGGGTGGCTCAGTCGGTTAAGCCTCCGACTTCGGCTCAGGTCAGATCTCACGTTCGTGGGTTCGAGCCCCGCGTCAGGCTCTGTGCTGACGGCTAGCTCAGAGCCTGGAGCCTGCTTCCAGTTCTGTGTCTCCTTCTCTCTCTGCCCCTCCCCGTCTCATGCTCTGTCTCTCTCTGTATCAAAAATAAATA
>NC_043716.1:38999320-39042508 GCF_006229205.1 Suricata suricatta
GCCTCCGACTTCGGCTCAGGTCAGATCTCACGTTCGTGGGTTCGAGCCCCGCGTCAGGCTCTGTGCTGACGGCTAGCTCAGAGCCTGGAGCCTGCTTCCAGTTCTGTGTCTCCTTCTCTCTCTGCCCCTCCCCGTCTCATGCTCTGTCTCTCTCTGTATCAAAAATAAATAAAACATTAAAAAAAACTATTAAGGAAAAAAAGAACATAATTCTGACCTTGGTTAGTTTGCATTAAAATGTTTTTGATGGGGCGCCTGTTTGGCTCAGTTGGTGGAGCATGTGACTCTTGATCTCAGGCTTGTGGGTTTGAGCCCCACGTTGGGTGTAGAGATTACTTAAGAAAAAAAATTTTTAATAAATAAAACAAAATGTTTTTCATTGGAAAATACTCTCAAGTTAACTGTGAAGCATGGCACATGAAAGCCAGATCCTGGCGAGGTCCACTGCTCAGCCATTCACCTATGCAGCAATGTGACCCTGGGCTAGTTGCTTAACCTCTCTGAGACTCAGTTTTCTCACCAGTAAAATAGGAACTATGAGAACATCTCCCTCAGAGGTTATTATGACGATTAGATGAGGTAACATGCAAAGCATTCGATACAGCATCCAGCTCATTGCAACCCCTCAATATATGTTAGCTATTATTATCTTATGCAAAATAAATATTTGCAAAATCAGAGAGACTTATCAGAAGGAAACTGAGACTGCTCCCAAATTCCAATAAAGAGTTGAACAATCACATCTTGGGAAGAGTGATTTCAGGAACTTCACCGGAGGGAGTTTTTGTAGAACTCACTAAAGCTCTGCCTTTCCGTTGTTAGGACTTGAGACTGGCGCTGAAAATGTTCAGTCTCTGTGGCTGTAGGCTCAAAATTGTAAATTGCTGGCAAACAGGATTTCATTGGCCCAGAAAGGACCAGATATCCATCTTGACAAGGCAGCTGTGAACAGGGGCAGGCGTCCTGGTCATCCAGCAGAGACGCAGCCCTGGAGGGAAAGGACAGGAATCTTTCTGAGCACAGGGATATCCAATCCCCTTCAGAATTACCTGAGATAATGTTTATGAAAGTGCCTATGCCCAGCAAGATGTCCTTTTCCTTCTCTGACCATCCATGGTCCACTTTGCTGGTTCCCCCACTATCCCCACGACTTCCTAAAGTTAGGCACTTTTGCCTTTAATTTTACTTAAGTTTCTTTATTTATTTTGAGAGAGACAGAGAGAGAGAGAGAGAGAGAGAGAGAGAGAAACCCTGAAAGGGGCAGAGAGAGAGGGAGAGAATCCCAAGCAGGCTCTGTGTTGTTAGTGCGGAGCCCTACACAGAGCTCGAACTCACAAACCGTGAGATCATGACCTAAGCCAAAATCAAGAGTTGGACACTTAACCAGCGGAGCCACCCAGGCACTCCTGCCTTTAATTCTAAATTCTATCCTTTTCTCCCCGTGACCCCCTCCCCTTCCCTTGGCAAACTCATCTATTCCTAGCACCTCAAGGAACACCTCTTTTCTGACAACTCTTCTGTGCTGAGTCTTATTAGGTGCAGATAAATGACACTATCTCCTGGGTTCACAGCAACTTCCTTGTAAAATGATTCTATCTGTTGCCTCATCTATAAAACAAAACCCCTTTTAATTCTAACATTCCATAATTCTATTAACTGTTCTTGGGATACGCCTTCCTGCCTCTTTGCCTTTCCACACACTGTTCCCTTTGCCTGGGGGAACTTTCCCATCTGACAGCACTGCTTTCATTTAATTACCACTTTCGGAGTAGCTACTATGTTAATAGGTGTCTCTTGGATCCTGCCTGGCTCTCAACAAGTTGTCCTTTCCTGGGGCTTGCTCCTCTCCCCACTCTGCAATCATACACTGAAATGGGTCCTTTCAGCCATGTCTGTATTACATGATCCTGTCCTCCTGGCCATAGACGATTGAATCTAGGATGGACACTGATGTTAATTGCCTTATCAGATTTTCTTTGCCAGGAATCTGGAATTTTAAACTGAGAAGCATAGAACCTGGGAGCCCTTAGAGCTGAGTTCCATTAATGTCAGCATGTTAGAGAGGGCTACCCATCAACTCCCTTTCAGAAGTCCCTGGAGACACCCCAATGCCTATTCTTCCTAACTTAGCGGTTCAGTGATTCCTTGGAGTCCACGGCATATCTTGGCAGCCTTCTAATGTAAGCTCCTTTTTTCCCATTTGGCCAATGTCTTTTTTTTTTTTTTCCAACCAAATAACCATTAACCACTGTGATTGTATTTGAGGCACTGTTAGGCTCTGGTGACATCAAAATCATCTAAAATCCTTTCTAGCTCTCTAGCAACACCTACTTGAAATCCCACCCATTTTTCGGAGAGCAACTTAGAAGCCACCTTCCTCCTTTAAATGTCTCCATATTCCCCAAGCAGGATCAATCCCTCGCCAGCATATTGCCATTGCATTTTGCGTTACCTCTCCTACAGTCATCCCTTGGAGCTCTTGTGTACGGCTGCCTTTCCCACTAATTGCAAACCCTTTAAAATCAAGAGCTAGACGGGTTGTTTTTTTGGTTTCCTGGCTCCTCACACAGTATCACAGACAGATCATTGGGAAAGAACATCTGTTGTTTTGTCTGCCCATTTTCCTCTCCCTTTTCTGTTAATAATAGCAACCCAATTTTTGTTTGGGAAATCAGCCTTTCTTACTTTCTATCCCATGGTTCTAGAAGTGATACATAACCTAGATTGGGCAGAGGCACAGTGATTTGGATCTATGACCTGACAGGGCCAATAGAAATCACATCTGAGAGTCTGGCTGGACGGACTTGGAGAGAAACCCTCTTAACCAGGGTTGTTTAGCTGTTAAGCCACAAGCCTGCAGTTAATGACGGTCATCTTTGCCGGCACATAGGGAAAATCTGATTATTATTTTTAAAAACACAGAGGAGGGGTGCCTGCGTGGCTCAGTCAGTTAAGGGTCCAACTCCTGGTTTTGGTTCGGGTCATGATCTCATCATTTGTGAGTTTGAGCCCCACTTTGGGCTCTGTGCTGACAGTGCAAAGCCTGCTTGGGATTCTGTCTCCCTCTCTTTGCCCATCCCCTGCTTGCTCTCTATCTCTCAAAATAAATAAAGATAACCTTTAAAAAAAAAAAAACAGGGCACCTGGGTGGCTCAGTTGTTAAGCATCTAACTTTGGCTCAGGTCATGATCTCATGGTTCATGAGTTTAAGTCCCACATCAGGTGAGGTCGAAACCTGCTTTGGGTGACCCCTGCTTCTCTCTCTCTCCCCCTCTCTCTCCATCTCTGTTCCCTACATTGGGCTCCTTGCTGACAGCTCAGAGCCTGGAGCCTGTTTTGGATTCTATCTGCCTCTCTGTCCCTCCCTGGTGTGCACTCTGTGTCTCTCTCTTTCAAAAGATAAATAAACATTAAAAAATGTATATGTGCATATATACATGTACACATATTTATATGTATACATGTGTACATGTATATATAAATATATTTATATTTCTTGGAGCACCTGGGTGACTGAGTTCATTGAGCATCTGACTTTTGGTTTTGGTTTAGGTCATGATCCCAGGGTCATGGAATAGAGTCTGGGATCAGGCTCTGGGCTGAGTGTGGAGTCTGCTTAAGATTCTTTCTTTCTTTTTCTCTCTCTCTCTCCTTTGCTCCTCTCCCCTGCTCTTTCTCTCTCTCTCTCTAAAATAAATGGAAAAAGATGTATTTATCTATCTCTACTTATTCTATCTCTATTTGGCAGTAGTGTGGGGAATGAATTGGAAAGATAATCTATTTTTTAATTATTATTTGAGAGAGAGAAAGAGTATGCATAAACAGGGAAGGGGGCAGAGGGAGAGAGAGTGAGAACCTTAAGCAGGCTCCACGCTCAATCCCACCACCCTGGGATAATGACCTGAGCCCAAAATTAAGACTCAGATGGTCAACCAGCTGACCCCAATGGAAAGTTATCTCTTTGGAATAAGGACTTTGAAGGTACCATTTAGAGACCTGATAACTCAATCTGAGGCTGTATAGGAACTTCCTTTGATCCTGGGTCACATTTGATGGGATCCTTTGAGAGACAATACCCCTAGTTTATTGTCTGCTTCGAACACATGGAAATAATGCTAATGATGGGTGGGCAAGCTCATGACTGGCTGGTGAGAAAGAGGCTTTGTGGCTCTGGGACCTTGGGATTCCATAAAACCCGACTGGTAGGTGGTTGACTCTCCCATCAGTGCCTGAAACCAGCCCTCCTCCTCCCCTCAGTAGCAAGGGAAGAGAAAAAGGAGTGAATTCTGATTCAGGGAAGCCGTGGCCCCACACCGTTACGTAAAGAAGGAATGCCAAGGAGCGGGGGCCAGCAGAAATGTGGCTGTCCAGAGAATTAGCACTGCTCTTAACAAAGTGGTGCCCAGAATAAAACTGGGTGGGGAAGGTACACCAGAATCATTCTGCTGGTGGACCAGTGAGGGGCATGGCTTGTAGAAAGCAAGGGGTGTGCGTGTATCGGGTGCTTTCTTGTAGGTAGGAGAAGCAAATGATGGCCCCGCTATCCCACAGCTTTTCTGGTTTCCCTTGGCCTTATTACTCCATAGCTGGGGTCCTGACATCATTCCCTGCTTCTCACAGCTGTACATTCCGATCCCAGAGAAAGAAGGATCCTCTCTCGGCAGGAGGAAAGTTTCCTGGCTCTCAGGCTTTGAATTTTCAGCATCAGTTTTCATGTCTTTTGGTGGGAAGCCAACTCTTCCTGGGAGATTTAGAACTCCAGACTCTGCTGTGCTTGTTGCCGGGAGTGGGGGCAGGGGAGTCGAGGGGGAATGCATGGCTCATGAGGAAGGACTCAGCTTGTTTGAGGAAATGGCAGAAGGCTGGGATGGAGCCCCAGAAATGACACTATTTTCATTAGGGTGATTCTGTTGCAGGCAGAACGCACATGATGACTTCAGTCCATTGCTCTAGGAAGCCCATAACTTGTGGGCTGCTTGCTCATGGGGAAGAGAGGCTGCACAGTGAAAATTGGTGCCCATCCCACGATTGTAGGGAGAATTAAATATGCTGTGTAACTATGACTGGCACATATACCACGCACTGGAATCCTTTCTCTAGGACGTTCAGCCCTCTGAGTCAGGGCCTCGAATTTTTCCCCTCCCCAGACTGCCTCCTCTAGGCCTATGATCCCGAAATGTGGATTTGGGAGGAACTCAAACTGGGTAGAGTAACTGAGTGTGTCTGGAGAGCTAATGCCTTGATGTCAGGGAAGTGGATCTAGATAGCACAGGGCTATAGATTCTTAATAATTAGACTAGAACCAGGCTGCCTGGTTTATAATCCCAGCTCTGCCACTTACAGGGCACTTGACTTTAGACAAGTCACTCTGTATTTCTTCCTTTCTAAAATAGGGATGATAATAACACCCCACTCCCACTTCCTACCCAGGCAAATGAGGCAGGTTTAAACCAATTATCCATGGGGCACCTGGGTGGCTCAGTCGGTTAAGCATCTGCCTCCTAATTTCGGCTTAGGTTATGATCTCATGGCTGGTGAGTTCAAGCCCAGCATCGTGCTCTGCGCTGACAGTGTGGAGCCTGCTTGAGATTTTCTTTCTCTCCCCTGCCTCCCCACCTAAAAAGATTAATAAATAAACAACTTTAAACCAACAGTTTTCTCCCTCTTTCCCTCCCTGAAACCCTCCTGTCCTCCACAACTGGGCCTATGTAACTGCCTTCGGAGAATATAATCCGACACAGATCCTTTTAGAAAAGCAGGTTTATTGGTCGGGCTGCTCACCAGGACACAGAAACATGACAGGCTCCCCAGAGCCCACAGGAAACTGTATCTGCCCACAACTCAGGCCCCTCAGCCCATCAGCACCAAGGGACCTTGTCCCACAATCCCCATCCTCCCTCAGCTGAAGGGTCGCCAACCATTCAGAAGAGAGAAGGGAACCAAGAAAAAGAGGGGAGAGAAGCAAAGCTTTGTATTATAAAAAAAATTAGTTTGTGTCCCCAGGCTCCCTCCCTCCACCCCTTAAAATAGATAGCTGCAGTTCTATTAAGCAGAGCAGGGAAGATAAGGCAGAGGAGGTGGGGGAGAAGGAGGAAGCCCGCGGTCCTCTCAGGGCTGTGCTTGAGGGGGAAGGGAGTTGTCATATCTTCTGACAAGCCACCTTTACTGGGGAGGAACAGGGAGTACTGAAGTGTCCCAAGAAGAACCTGTCAGTGGACTACAGAAATCCGGCTTTCGGACTGGAGGTAGCATCCCTGTCACCCCCAACGATTCAGGAGAGGAACCCACAAGGGTAAGGGGGGCCTGACAAGTTTTGCAGCTCTATGGTACTAGCTCTAGGGAAGAATCTTGAGAAGAAACTGCCAGGAGTGAGCCAAAGCTGGGTTACTCCATACACTCTCCCCATCCCCCACTCCAGCTCTCAGCTCGGTGGCCTGGCAGTTAGCACCTTGCTCTCTTTTCCTGGCTGCCTCCCTCCTAACACCCAGCTCTCCACAGTCTGGTGCTGCCCCCTTCTGGGACCCTCATTTTCTGGACTTTGAGAAATGGGCGGCCACAAGGGGCACCGCCATTCAGATCTGTTAAGGCACAAAGGTGAAGCTTACCTCTCTCTCTTTTCTTTGGATCATCGCTTTCTCATAACTGTCTGCCCTCCTTATTCTGAAAATTGCCCTGCTGTCCTCTGAGAACCCCTCTAAGATGGGATTCTCATCCTGTGTTTCTCAGGCTGCTAATGAGGAGAATTCTCCTCTCTTCACCCATTTCCACTTTCTACTATTTCCCATTCTCCTTCCTAAAGCCATAGCCATGTGCTGCTGCTGTGGATGCATAAACAGGTATGTGTTCCCTACACCAGTCCCCTCCTTCCCCAGGGTTCTGCTTAGCTTTCTTGTTGGGACGCTTTACAAATACCACCTGTGCTAGACTCTCATTCCAGAATCACAGCTCACTCTGCCTCCCCCCCCCCCCGCCCCCACTGCCCTAGGTTCTCCCAAAAGCTGCTTTTAAGTCCTTCCAGTATGGGCCTCCCCTGTGGGCAAGGGTCCTCTTCAGGATTCACTCTTTCCTTTTACGGTAGTTTTGGCTTTGAAGTCTCCAGGGATCAGGATGAGAAAAAAATAGCTCAGTGAGCAGGAATGACAGCAGTTGGCTGTGAGTATGAGGTGGAGGTTAGGGAGAAGGCAGCCTACCCAAAGAGGGGTGGGGCAATCATGGAAATGATAGCAATTTCCTTTAAGATCCCTGACTTGGATGACCAGGACAAGGTTCACTCCCCTCTCCATTCCCACCCAGCCTTTGCCCAAACTGGGGCTGTTGGCGGAGGAGGCTGCCTCCCTCTTCCATCTTAACAGCTTTAAGACTTGGAGGGGTGCACCTTGAGGGGCGGTGTTGTCAATTTAGAAACATCTCAGCCCTTTTGGGGCCAAGAGAGAGAATGCGATAGAGAAAGTTCGGGGCTGGGGTGGGGGAGGGCAGGCATGGGGAGCGGGCAGGGAGAGGCAGGGCGGGGCGGCGCGGCCTCCTGGGCAGAGCCCCGTGTCAGCTCAGTCGCTGTCGCTCTTGTCCACCAGCACGGCATCCGACTCTTCGGTGATCTCCAGCAGCGTGTGCACGTCGGGGCTACTCCCGCGCAGCAGGTCGGCCGCCTCGCCGCGCTCTGCGCTGCCCTCGTCGTCGTCAGCGCCCACCTCCACCATCTCGGTGGCCTTCAGCACCTCCACCTCGCCCTCGCGGATCTTCTTGACGTGGAAGGTGAAGGGCGGCACCTTGTACACCGCCGTCTTGGAGCGCGCGTAGACCACGTGGTCGGGCGTGAAGGACTTGCGCAGCTTGTCTCGCGAGGTCTTGAGCTTCTCGCGCCGCTCGGCGGGGACGAGGCGCGTGCCCAGCTTGTTCATGCGCTTCTCCAGCGTGTGCCGCGTCTTCTCCAGGTTCTCCTTGGTCTTGAGGCGGGTCTTCTCCAGGTTTTCGCGGGTGCGCACCTTGGTCTTCTCCATCTTCTCCTTGGAGAAGGCCTTCTTGAAGTCGTCCACGCGCCGCAGGCCGCTGCGCTTGATGCGCTCAGCGCGCGACTCCTCGATGACCTCCTCCACCTCCACCGCCTCGTCGGAGGACAGCTCGAGCGCCGCCGCGTCCTCCTCGGGCCGCTCGCCCTCACCCAGCTCGTCGCCCTCCTTCTCGGGCAGCGCCTCCGCTTCCTTCAGCGACTTGCTGATGCTCACCTTGGCCGGCAGTTTCACTTCATCCTAAAAGAGGGGAGCAGAGCGGAGAGGTGAGAGGCTGGGCGGCGGCCTGGGGGACACTGGACAAACCCGAGGCACGGTGGTGGTGCTCCGAGGAGTGCTCGGTGGCCGTGAAATTGGCCTGACTTTTTTTGCCGGTGTATCCCCAGAGCCTTGGCCCTGAGCTGGACACGGTGTCGGCGCCCAATGAAATATGTGTTGAATGAACGTTAACTATGCGGACAGGGCAAGAAGGCAACCGAGCTCCCGGCCAGAGGTTGACTTGTAGTGGAATTGCGCTGGGGCTGATTATCTCTACAGCCCGCCAACCCTGTCCTCTGCCCGACACGCACCCGTTTTACAGTGAAACCACTCCTTACCCACTGTGTCCCGGAGAACGCAACGTTTAACTTTGGGAATGGGCAGAGCGCCCTCTGGTGCACCGAGTTCCACACTGCTCTCGCCAGGCCAAAATGCAAAGGGGTTTTTGGGACGCGGTTGAGGGGTGGGGGTAGGAGGGGATGAGTTCGCAGCCAGTGTCAGGCGACCCCTAGGTAGGGTAGCTTGAAAGCAAGATAAGCGGAATGCGTTCCCCAGGCCTCAGATAATTTTAGAACCAGTCTTGGGGAAGGAGAGCTGTGCTGCGCCCGGGCTCCCCACCCTTAACCTCCACATAATGATTTGCTTCAGCAGTGGACATCGCCCCCCACCCCAGCCCTGCCGCCCATGTAGAAATTGAAGGAGGAAAGGAGAGGAAGCTGGCTGGCAGCCAAGAGCATGTTTTCTCCCCCACATGGACATTTATTCTGGTTTTGACTTCCCCAGCCTTGGAAGGGAAGGGAGGCATTACTTTTTCCATTCTTGGTTTTTGTTTTTTGTTTTGTGTGTGTGTGTGTGTTCTTTTCCCAGACTGGAGCTCAAGGAGCCAGGAATAGGGTAGTGGTCCCAGATTCCCTGAGATCTGGAGCTCAGAGCCAGTTCTTTCCTCTTCCCCTGGGAGTACCTAGCACCAGCACTATTTTCCATTCTGGTAAGATTTTCCAAGGTCCTGACTCTGGGCCAACATTTCAGACTCTCAGGATCATCCCCCACAAGAAGGTAGAGGAGGCTGATTACAGAAAGGGAAAGAGGGCACAACCCAGAACATAAATATAAACCCAAATCTCTTTGGTCCAGGCTCTTTTTAGGGACGTCAGATGCAGGAATGAGAGACAGTAGTTTTTTAAGGGGTTTTCTGAAGATTGTTTCCCAGAATTGTAAGGAAATCCCATCTGAGAAAAATGAGGCAACATGAGTTGACCCCTGTCATAAACACACACACACACACACACACACACACACACACACACACATGCACAGGCCACTTGGTATCTCAGCACCACCTGCTACAGAAATTCCTTCCCCAGCCCCCAAGCTCTTTCCTCTTCCCTCCCATCCACATCCCCCCAGAGTTTCCTGGTTTACACTGAAAACTAGGAACACCCCCCCCCAACTTCCTTCCCTCCTTGTCAATAGCATTAGCAAGGACAAAGACAGAAAGCTAGCTCCACCTCTTCTAAACTGGGCACAGCACTGCTGGGCATCAAGCCACCTCAAGCTCTCATTACTCAACTACACCTCCCAGCAGGCAAGGTGATCTAGGCTTAGGGCATGCTGGGATTTGTAGTCTCCACCTGCCATAGATGGCTGGATACAGGCATTCTGTCCATCCCTCTGCCTCTTATCACTCACAGGGGCATTGAAAGGGTGTTTTCCTTGTTCTGAGTGTAAGGGGGTCCCAACCTGTGTTAACATTACTTCTGATTTCCAGTGTACCACTGGACCTTTGGGTCTCCTCTTTACAGTCACTTCACTCTGCCTGCTATTTGAGTCCTCTCTTTTACACACCATTCTAGGGCTCTCCATGATCTAAACTCCCCGCTACCTCTTCATCCCTCTCCACCCAGCATTCACCTGCAGCTCCACTATCAAAAAGATTTCACCCCTGATCTCTCCTTTGCAGCCTTTCTGACTAAAACCCCAAACATGCTCTACCAAAGGGTAGTGGAGAACCCCTCCTTTCACTAAGCTCAGACAATGTGGATGGGCTAGAGAAGGATTAGGGTGATGGGCGGGGAATAATCAGGAAACAGTCCCAGCTGCTGGAAAACAAATCATCATTGTCTCCTGCCCCACTCCTATCATCCCTGATACCCTCCTCCCACACCCACTCCTGTTCCCCCCCCCCCAAACCCCTAAAGGCTGAGCTGACTGGTTTTCCTGGCCTCTGGCTTCCTAGATTAAAGGTGTTAGCCAGCTGAACTTGGAAGTGAACAGGGCTAGGGACAGAGTTGCAGGCTTCTTGTAGCCAATCCCATCTTCCTAGTTTCTGATGAAAGGTCTCAAATTCAGCATCAGGGAGCATTCCCAGTGAAAGGAGGTTTATTCTTGGATTTGGAGGTGTCTCCCCAGTCTAGAACTGTATGTGGGAATATAATAACCCCATTCATTGTAGGTCTTCTCCAGAGTGATGGCCTTCTTGGTGGAACATCAGGGGATAGGGGAACGAGCAAACTTGACCTAAGTCCTTGGATGGTGTCCAGTAGACTGGCTCTGGAAAGGGTATACCACCATGACTTCAGCTTTTCTCCTCTGTTAGTGGATTTTCTCTTTCCTCCCCCTTTCCAAGCCAGGTTTCCCCTATGACTCACAGCCTTGGAGTGCTGTCTTGGGCCCACCCAGCCTGCCTGTTGCTACAACAACCACCAATACAATTCCAAAGCACCTCCCATCACCCTGGGCCACACACTAGCCAGGCACCCTTGTCCCACCCCTACTTCCCTGGCAGAGCTCCTTCACTAAAGGAAGGGCCTCGGGTTGGCAAGGAGAGAGTCTCTGCTTGTTCTGTTTTCACAGTTTTATTAAACAAAACCACCACTCCCATCAGGCTTGGTTGCCAGAGTTACCTTTAATGACCAGGTCTGAGCAAATGCATGCATGGATTCCTCTGCCCCCCCATCAAGCACACACAGCTCTCCAACCCAGGAAGGCACCCAGTCCCGGGTGAGTTTCAGGAGGCCCAGAGAGGTGCCCCGCCCCTTCTATTCAACTCCCCAACCCTGCTGTATGAACTGAAAATCCTCTGGCTTAGGAGGAAGATTTTAATATGATTATAATTTAATCGAGCACCTATTATATGCCTGGTCCAGGCATTCACATTTGTCAGGGAGAAGGGACAATGTCAAATGGCTATAAGTAGGAGCCTTTCTTTTGTTCTTTCTTTCTTTTTAAAAAACATTTTTTAAGTAAACTCTACATTCAGCGTGGGGTTTGAACTCACAACCCCAAGATCAAGAGTCACATCCTCTACTGACTGAGCCACTCAAGCGCACTAGGAGCCTTTCTTGACTGAGAGCTCGGTCCCCAACTTCTGCCTGGGAATGGCCAGAGAAGACTTTGGAGAGGTAATTCAGAGACCTAGAATCTGCTCAGAGAGTAAATTAGAAGAGGGTGCAAGACTTGGGGAGAGGTGAAAGACAGGGAAAGTCATAAAAACTCAGAATCATTACTTTCGATTGCCAAGACAAGGGGTGAGAGAAACCAAAGAAAGGCAAGGTGTCCTTTCTGTGAGAGCAGGAGTCTCAACAGGGTTACTGTTGCCCCCAAGAGGCTGGAAATGGATTATTGAGGGGAGGGGGGGGTTTTAGATAGTGCAATAGTTTGTAGCGCTCAGAATCCCAGTGCATACACAGATATATAGCAGATCTGTAGTATTAACATTTCATGGAGGAGGGGACAATTGGAGGGGAAAAACATCTAAAGGCACTTCTTATAAGGATGGTTATGGGGGAAAAATAAGAAAGAAAGAAAGTTGAGGAAACACTTTTGTGCTATAGGGAGGCCAAAGGATCCAAGCCAGAGGCAGCTAAAATGTCCCCCCATCCGGCCTCTCTGAGTTGGCAGCTTTTGGGTGCCCCGCCCAAGGCAGGATCTGGCAAACATAAGGGATCCCTTTGCAAAACATTTTCTAAAAAAAATGGAGAAAATCAGTGTAAATATTTGCCTCAGCCACAGGGAGAGGGTGGACAGGGCACAGAACAGACCCCAGGCCTGGGCCTCATGAGGGCCCTCTCCAGAGGAGCTTTGATCCAAGCTGGCCTGTCCCAGAGGAGGAGTCAGAAGGGGGATGGGAAGGAGAATCAGATGCCATGGCACAGTTTCATGCAATTTCATGCAGGACAACACTGGGTGCAGCTCAAGTATGGTGTCTGGAGCGTCTACTATTAAGACAGAAACCAAAGAGGTAGGGGAAGGCCCCGTCCCTTCACCTCCCACCCTATTGCACACAACACATTCCCCTGAACTCTGCATGATGCGAGAGTGTTTTCACAATACTGGCCACCCACCCATGCTTGGAAGAGGCCTGCCATCCGGACACTGACCACTACTAAGCCGTGAGCTGATGGTGGGCTGGAGTGACACCCCATGCCCACGTCGCCCAGGAGGTCCTAAGTGCCCCCACTGGCTGTCGGCTCCTCTGGGGTGGGCAGAGGCACAGGCTCTGGGTAATAGGGTAGTGTCCTAGGCGTCTGGTCAAAGGGTGGGAGTTCAGGCACTGTCTCAGTCTTCAGGTCAAAGGGCTCAGTCTCAGGCAGAAGGTCAAAAGGCACGATCTTGGGTGTGGCCAGGTCAGAGGGTGCTTTCAGCTTCTTCTTGGGCTAAGATGAGGAAAAGGGGTTTTAATGGGGCTTGAGATGGGTGCAGATGGGGTTGAGAAAGAGGCCTCAGTGGGCATGCGGAGTTGGAGCTGGCGAGTAGGGAGAGGGGAGTATGGCATGTATCAGGATGGAAAGGAACCACATTTTAAATGCTTCATCACAAGGACCCTGGGGTTGAAAGTGGGACACACCCAAGCCCATGATTAAGAAACACAATTTAAACAAAACGCTTCTCTCCTTTCCTCTAGAATCTTCCCCAGTCCCATCCTTGGCCTCCTACCTTCTATCCCTACCCAGCCGTGGTCTTTAGATGATGCTATTGAGGGCTGGAGTGAGGGGGTAAGAGGCTGCTGGGGATGGAAAAGGAGTTCTCTAAGAGGCCAGTTATTGACTCTAGCTGTGGAGGCTCTGTTGAGTGAAAAAGAAGGCAAGTAGGCGAACAGCTCCACTGTTTTCACAGTCCTATGCTGCTGCTCCCAGTTCTTGTTATTCCCCTGGGGCAGGGTAGGCACTGGGTGCCGCCCCGGATAAGGAGAGGGAGAGGCTTGGAAGAGGGATGTCCTGGCTATTTCCCTTTGGCCACATCCCCACCTCTGGCCTCCCTTGCCACCCCTCCCCCTCCCCACGCCTGTCTATCAGAGCCCAAGATGCACAGAGAAATCAGGAACAAAAACCAAGCCGGTTTTATGACAAGTGGGCCTACATCCTGGAGAACCTAGCATCTGCTCCTATTCTCTCTCCTGAGGGAGGAGGGGGTGAGCTGGCACTCTTGCTTCGGGCCATCAGAAGTCAGGGAGAGAGATAGGCATCACCAGGCTCCAGTGACAGGGTAAAAGCCTACGGCCACAAAAACACAAAGAAGCAGATGCCAATCTGCTCTATGGAGTACAAGGAGAAGGGGCGAGTGACAGGAAGGCTGAAGAGAAAGCCAACTTGGTCCTGTCATAGCCAGATGCAGAGTCCACGCCAGGGGACACCCATACTGGCCAGGAAGCTCCACGCCTTATCCTCTACACCCCTCCCCCCTCACTGTCATTGGGCCACTGTCATTGGTCATTGCCTCTACTTTAGTGCTATGAGGCTGAGCAGCTAATGGCCACCACCCTTAGTCCCTCTTAGACAATACGGTGTGGGGCGTGCGCACATACGCGCACGTACACACACACACACACACACACACACACACACACACACACACACAGCAGCCTGAGTGCCTGGACTCTGCAGCTATCTCCCTTAGAGAATGAAAGAGCCATCGTCTCTTGGAATAACGTGCACCCTGACTTCTGCTGCAGAGCCCCGGAATGGAAGGGGGAATTGAGGAGCAGAGAATATAGCAGAAGGGGTACACGTGGGTTCTGGCCCCAGCTTTGACCCTCACTAACTTCAGTGACAGTAGGCAAGTGACTTCCCCTCTTGGGGCCTCCACTTCCTTAGCTACAAAATGAAAGAGCAGAAATTTATTATCTCTGAAGTATCTTCCAGCTCAAAAAGTATGTAGTGACAGAATAATGAAACACTCACAGTGGTATGGTTCAATAAAATGGAACAAACCACCACTCATCTTTGAGGTAGGTTGCCTAGCAACGGTATCCTCTCATTTGTATCAGTTGCTTACTCTGTGCCATTGCATCCCTTTTTGATTTTGACCTTTACAATAGTCAGATTTTATTTACTAAGAAGGAAAGAAAGAAAGAGAGAGAAAGAGAGAAAGGAAGAAAAAGAAAAAAAAAACAGAGGGAGGAGTATTATTCTCCTTTGGTCTTAGGAATACCCCCCAAAATACCCTCCTGCTTTGGAGCCAGTGACCAGGAAAAACTCAGCTTTTTGGAGGAAGGACGTGGTAAGCCCTCTTTCCATGGCCACTAGGCTTAGGGGATGAGAGGGACCAGAGCCCCACATTGGAATATTTTGGGACAAAGCTCTGGAGTTCTTCTGGAATGAGGGAGCCCTGATTTGCTTCAAGTCCAGGAAGAAGCTAGAGGTTAGGTTGGGATTCAGGGAGGAAAAGCCAGCAAGCCCTCATTCCAGCCTTGGTGCCCTCACCTTTAAAGCCCATGAGCCCTTCATCCCTTAAATGCTTCCTGGCTCTATCCTCAAGCACTTGGAGCAGGTCTGATGGGTCCATGTGTAGGTCACTGTCCCATCAAAATGCTCCAGAAAATGTTTCTTTCCATTTTAGCCCCCTTTTCTGCATTCTAAAATAACACTGACAATATTCAAATCGTTGGCTGGAAGAGTTGCTTTTTTAATGATCACTACCCCTCCTGTTTGCAGAGTGCCCACAATATGCCCCATCTTCCCAGCGGTTAGTTCTCAGTCCACTGACCCCTAGTCACCGGTAGAATTCGCTCTTTGGATTCGCTGGCTATTGCCTAGCTAGGTGTCTGTCACCTGATAGGATGGGATGCCAAACTGCTAGTTTTTGTTAGGGAGCTAGGGAAATGCCAGAGGACAGTAATGACTCAGAAGTGGTTCAGGGTGGAGGCTCTGATACCCTGGGATGGAGGGTGCTGAATTTCATGGCGGGGGGGTGGGTGGGGGTCAAATATAAACTAAACCTAACCTATGAAATCATTATGCCTAGCAGTCCCTTGACCATGGGGTGAGGCCACACAAGGCATTCCTTTCTTTATCCCCCAGGAATAAGGTATAAGGGGTCAGATGACCTGATCCCACAGCTGGGGCCTTCTCCCTCCTTTCATTCTCCCCTCCACCCCACCCCCAGTGCCACATCATCACCTCCCACATCTGCAGTGGGGAATACAGCGTCCCCTCCCCTGTTGCCACTCTGGAGAGCTCACACTCTCCCAGGCCTTTCTCCACATTGCGCTCTCAGCTTGGCCACCCAAGCACCCTACCCCTCAGCCTGACTACCATAAATGCTGCCGCCCCCAGGCTTCCCTATTAGGTCTGCCAAGGCGCAGAGCTATTTTTATCTCATTCTCTTCCCAGGCCTCCAGACCTCCGGGAGGAGCAGCCTCTGCTTTTCCTTTAGCAGCACAGTACCCTACACCCTCGCCCCTACCTGGGACATCTGCTCTGCAGCTCAAGGAAGTGCTGCTTCCCTGAGCCCCACCCCTGTTGCTGGAATCTTTTCCTTGCCTTTGAGCTCCTCTCCAGGTTGGAACCGTGTTACTTCTTAGTTATTTCTCCTGTGGTTTGGGGGCTCAGGTCCCTGACTTGTGCCATTCTTTCTACCTCAGCCTTCTGCTTCCCACTGGCCCTGGTTTAGTCCAGACGCAGTCAAAGCCACCCCCACTCCCACCCCCACAGACACAAGAGGTACAGATCCCTGCTAGCTGCTGACAGGGGGTCCTGGAGATGCCAGTGGCCCACGCACAGGAGTTTGTCTCCTCAGCACCCACCCTTCTCTCAGCATCTCCACCCTTGACAGGTTTACCTGGAGGCTAAGAACTTTCCCAGGTTCTGCGGTCTGGGATATTTAGAGTGAGGAGGGTAACCTGTTCAAGCCCTTTGTGGCAACCCTCTAGCACACAGGGTTCTGGAGAAAAGAGCTGGCTGGCTGTCACAGACCCTTGCGTGTTCTTTCCTCAGTGCCCCCAGTGCTAATCAGATCTCTTAAATATCTTTCACACACACATTCCTCTGAGCAGTTAGATTAAGTGGAAACAGCTCAAGACAAACATTTTCTACCAGATAATGCTATATGGAATGGGGGAGGGCACTTCTTGAGCCACTTGGGAGTCGTTCCAGGGTATTGGAAGGAGTGGGGAGAGCGCCACTTCTGTCCCTGACCCAGCACCACGTCACCACATCCTCAGGTGCCAGCTCACCGTTCTCCCTGTGTCTACTGGTTCCAAACACTTAGCTCCTCCTGGAGAGACCAAGGCAAGGACCTCACTGAATCCCAGATGGTTATGCAGAACTCAGCTTGGCCAGGCCCTGGTGCAGTGAAACCACAGCTCCCTGACAGGTTTTCTCTCCTAGGGGGTGTGGGAAATCTAGCCGTCCTTTTCTTTCCATTCCCTTCTGTAAGGAGAGGAAGGGGCAGAGGGAGCATAGACTAACCCCCTGACCCCCATGATCTCACCTCCTTGAGGTGGGAAAGGCAACAAGGCCTGCAGGAAGCAGAACAGGGGAGGCTGGGCACATTCCCACCCCACCAAAGATCAGCAGGCCCTCAGCTAAGACCCACTTCTAACGGGCTTGGGGAGAGAACCGGAGAGGACCAGCAACACTGAGATTTCCTGTGGGGTTATGATTTTTTAAAAAAAGGCATTTTTAACAGGGCGGGAGAGGTGCAAAGGAAGCAACAAGCGGCCTGGGCGGGGCTTGGGGCGAGCCAACCTCCTCACGCACATCTGGTCGCTGCTAGGCGGTCCGGGAGGCAAGCAGGGTGATTCTCCGCGCCTACATCGCGGGACCAGCAGGGACCCTCTTGCACTTCTCACAACGCACCCCGCTCCCCCTCCGCTCACGCCTTCTTCCTTCGGGCAAAGGGTTAGGGCGCGCTGCCGGCAACGCCAGGTCCTGAAAGTGCCCGGAGGCCAGAGGCAGATGGCAGCGAGGGGACGCGGGGGCAGCCGAGGCCCACGCGAGGGCGCGGGGTCCGGGGGCGTGTGCTGGCGGTTGTGTCCCTCGCCTGGCGCAGCCCCCGCCGATGCGTGCCTGAGCCCTGAATCACCCGCTATATCGGGCGAACAGCGCCGGAGGCCCCAAACCCGGGCCGCGCCGCCAGTGTCCGCTTACAGCGGGCCCACCGGCCGCCAGGGACCCCTGGCTTTTCCCTAAACCTCCGCCAAGTAGGTAGAGTTGACAGAGCCGAATTGGGAGCGGTGTGCGATGGGGAGCGTCCCCAAGTCCAGCCCCCTAACTCCGTTGCAAGTTTGTCGTCAGAGGGAGTGGGCTCGGTGAGCAAGCGCGGGGTGCACAGCGCGCCCCGCCGCACCCTACAAGAATCCGCCGGCCACCGCACTCCGCCCCACCCCACCTTGCCCCATTCCAGCGGCGCTCGCTGGAAGGAGGGTGGGTCCTCCCAGTTGGGCCAGGCTGGCAGGAGCGCAGCTCCGCGGGCAGGTTCCCCCCACCCCAAGCCCCAGAGAGAGTGGGCCGGGCGTGGTCCGCCCCGCCAGCTCACCTGGTAGATCATGACTTTAAAGTTGCGGCGCCGCAGCAGCTCCGCCTCGTTGACCTCCAACTTCTTGATCTGGCCGGCCTGCCGCTCCAGGCTGCCGCGCACGGTTTTCACGTTGACGCTGACCTTGCGCACCTTCTCCAGCAACTTGCTCACGGTGTTGCTGGTGGTGGCGTGTGCCTTGCCCAACTTGCTCAGCTCGCCCTGGATGCTCTGCACAGCGCCCTCCATCTCCGCCTGCCGTTCCTCTAGCTGGGCTTGGGTCAGCTGGATCTGGTCGACGGCGCCGATGATTTTGTCCAGAAGGCTCAGCACCAGCACGCCGTTCACCTGATCTGACTTGATCAGCTCCTCTGAGCCGGCCCCTGACGGCTCCTCCGCCGTTGGCGCCCCCGTAGGGGAGGACCCCGGGTCCCCGACTTCGGGGTACCCGGGAAGCGGCTGCTCGATGATATGGAGCTGGGTGTCCTCCATGGCTACCCGGAGCCGTGCGGGGCCGGCCGGGTGGAGCTAGAGCTGGAGCCGAAGCCCAGGAGAAGAGGAAGAGCGGGAGGGGGAGAAAGCGAGAAAGCGGAGAGCCGAGGAAACTCGAGCCACGTCCGTGCGCACCGGGACGGTGGCCAGAACTGTGGGGCGGGGAATCGGTGCGCTCCCGGGCTCCGGGGACAAACCCCGGAATCTCGTCGCCCATTGGCTGGCCCCACCCCAGAAAGGGAGGGACCGGGGCAGAAGGGGAGACCGACGGTGGGGAAGGGGGGCGGCCGAGGGGGACCCAAGAGTCGAGCGCCCCACCCTTCCCAGGATGGTTGAAATAGTTGGAGCCGGAGACTAGGGCCTCGGCTGCCAGCGGAGGCCGCGCAGCGGGACTGGGGCGGAGGAATGTGAGCTGGGAAGGGAAACAGGTCCTCGAGTGGGGCTCTCCTTTTCCCTCCCGCTTTTTTTGCTACCCACAAACGCACCTCAGCCTTCGAAGTTCTAGAGCTGGCAGTCAAATAGAACATAGGATCCTAAAATCGTATGCAAAATATCGTATTTACCTGTGCACAGTTTTTGAGAGGGAAAAAAAATCCATGGCTTCCACAGTATTTTCCAAGGTGCCAATACCTCCCCCATGACCAAGTTACCAACCCGTGTTCTAAAAAGCGGAAAGGGTTCTGAGGTGCCTGGCTGGTTCAGTCAGTAAAGCATGGGACTCTTCATCTCGGGGATGTGAGTTCAATTCCCACTTTGGGTGTAGGAATTACTTAAAAATAAAATCCTAAAGAAAAAAGAAAGCTCGAAGGGTTGTTTGGGGAAGGGAGAATTTAGATTAGGTGGTGAGGGCTGTGAAGTTTCTCTATGTTTCTCTGAGAAATATGCTAGCAGAGTAGGAGTGAGATGGACAGTAAAATAGGGAATGAAGCCTTTTACCAACCTCTCACCTCTCTTTAAAGATCACCCTTCCCTGGGCACCTGGGTGGCTCAGTGGGTTGAGCATGGGACCTTGGCTTAGGTCATGATCTCATGGTTGGTGGATTTGAGCTTTGCATAGTGCTCTCTGCTGTCAGCACAGAGCCTGCTTTGGATCCTCTGTCCTGGCTCTCTGCCCCCCCCCCAAATAAATAAACATTAAAAACAATCACCTTTCCCTGTGTTTCTCCCTGCCAGAGGTCTAGCTGACATTAACTTCAGAGAGCAGGACCTAGGAGTTCATCTACCTCTCTGATCCCGGAGACTTGCCCTTAGCAATAAAAGAGATCATCAAATCCCACCTCCTCATTTGACAGGAACACGAGGGGGCCTAGAGAGGGCAAGTGATTTGCCAGAAGTACCCACGGGTTAGCCTTGGCTTGGTGCTTGGTGCTCTAATCAGGTCCCTGGACTCCTCTCTTGCTTTTTCTGCCTTAGCATTCTATCTTCCTTTGAGACAGAGATAGGCAGACATGGCCACCCATGCATGCTGGTTTTGAGCACAACAGTCCTGAGGATTAACTACAGGCATATTTTCAACCATGATGGGTACCAAGGAGAACTCAAAAGTCTAGAGAAAAAGAGGCTGGCTGTGCTCCCCCATTTTGCTCTCCAGCACAGCACCGGAGCTATGAGTTCCCTGGAGTGGCACCAGCCCTCTTTCCCCCAGAAAAGCTACAAACCTTTTCCCTGGTTAGGAAACCAAGCTTGGGTTTCCCCAGCTGGATAGATGATGGCCTTGGCAAAAGGTCACGACAAGCCTGGCATGTATTATCATTAGGAAGAATGAAAAACTGCCCAATGGGGGCCTCAGGCCGCAAAGGTCCATTCAGAGAACCCACCAAGCAAGAAAGGACCTGAAGAGTTCAGTATCTGGGACAGTCCAAGATAGCCCCAATGACTAGCAGATATGTATCTGCCAGAACTGACAGATTACCAATTTATTTTAGAATTTAAGAGAAAATGTATTATAGCCATTTAAGTTGCTTCCATTGAGGACTGATAAGACTTCTAGAAAAAAGAAGAGTGACAGTAGAAAACCTTATTCACCCTTCATAAGGTTTTTCTCCCCCCCCCCCTTCTTTTTTAAATAATCTCTACCTCCAAAGTGGGACTTGAACTCACAACCCCGAGTTACATGCTCTTCTGACTGAGCCAGCCCGGTGCCCCAGATTCTTACTTTTTTAAATTGGTTAGATTATTTTCACTGGTGACACACAAGATACAAATTTTGAATAGGACACAAAGAAATAGAGTGGAAAGAACTTTTCTTTCCATGTCTGCACAACTAATTTATCTCCCAAGAGACAAATTGTTACTATTCTCTTGTGGAATCTCCTTTAGAAATACATATTTAAATATATTGCTACATGTGTATGCTCAGCACTTCGCTTTTTACAATTAATAATATACCTGGAAGATTGTACTATACTTATTTAGCCAGTTCTCTATCAAAGGAGATTTAGAACTTATGATTTAAACCTCACAGGGGGTGAGGGAGACACTGTAGAGGACTTTTGGTAGTTGATTTGTTTTTTGTGGTTGCATGCTTGCTAAAAGGAATTAAGTCCATGCCATTCTGGCTTTCACATTAGGAAAATATTTCTGTTCTTCAAAAAGGAATGTCCGTATTTGTGGATGAGTCAAATTATGTCCCGGGGATAGTCCAGTGAATACATCTCTGACTCATTTGATGCCTTAACAGAGATTTCTGCAGAAAGGGCCCTACCCCTGCATACCTACCTCCATGAAATGTGTGTATCAAGTTTCTCTGCTGTTCTTCCTACTAAATGTCAGCTAAATCCAACAGAGGGCGTGCCGAGCCTTGTTGCACTGGCTTTATCAATCCTGATCCCCAGAAATGGAGCCCAAGAAGAGCCTTACCAGAAGGCTTCACTCCATTTCAGTGAAAATAATCACTTTCTCTTCATTTGGAATTGCATTCAGCATGCCATCGCTTACATTCAGGGTTGATGCTTTGCATTTTCCATTGCTCACTCTACTTGCTGAAAGGCACACTGTCCCATTGTGTACTTTGAGCTGCTGAGGCAGTCTGTAAAAGGGATGGAGAGGTGGAAACAAACAACCCTTTGGCCCAGAAAAAGAACACCAGGATACAACCACGTCAGCAGCTGTAATCTCACAGAGCTCTGTCATATTCCTCCATCCATTCACTTGTTCAGAAACTGTGACTACTTAACTCGAGCCAGCTACTGGACTGCAGACTTTAAGGAGATTTCATAAAGCCCAGTCCCTCCTGTTAAAAAGCTCAAAGTGTAGCCAGGGAGATAAATGCACAGATAATTTCTGATACAAAGTGGAAGATGCTCCAGCAGCTCAGGGAGTGTTGGCCCTACTTTCTGGGAGAGGGGGGAGAGGTTCGCAGGAGGAGAGCCTCTAGGTGTAAAGAAGGAGAAAGGGTACACCCTCCCTACCTCACCCTGCAGCAACTCTGCTTAGTGTGAACATACAGGGCTAGGGAGGGAGATAGCCAAGCATTATTCATCTCTTACTGTGGTTCTGCCATAGGTCCTATGAGTATATACTTAGGGAGATGCAGCAAAGTGTGAGAGGCACCGTGTGTAGTATGTTCCGTGCAGTTTTGGATCCTTCCTGGGAGAGAGCCTAGGGAGACCGTATGTTTTATTGATAATAAGTGGTTGGGATGAATGATGTGTCTTCACATCAGAGAAACCATCCCGTCTGGAAAGCCAGGCTTCAGGAGCTGGCTCACAGCAGCGACGTTTTTCTCCTGGGATTGATAGGCACTATTCTCGTTCCTCTGACATAAACAAAATATGCCTATAGTATTTGTATATTTCTGTTCCTCAAAAATTCCTTCCTTTCTTCTCCTTCAAACATTAATATATAGGGTAGCTTTCCTGAGCCAGAAAACAACCAAAATTATTTTTTAAGTATGAATTTATGCATAGTTTAGTGCTAGAAACCATTCAAAGGACAGCAAATTTGCTGTTGGGGGAAAGTTTTTAGTCTCAGTAAAGCAGTGATGAGGCCTAACAAACATCAAGATAATAAATTAATGGAAATGCCCTAAAACCTCTCCTCATTCTCTACCTTCATCATGCACTGGTCTCTTATCCTAAAAATAAAAAACAAAAACACACAAACAAACAAAAACTGCAGTCTTAATTGGTTTTACCTTACTGTCTCCCCAAGGTTGGGTCTATCCATTTTCTACTGTTCAAATTTCATTGTTTTCTAGAACGGCTGCTACTGATCCCTCACCCCCAATTCAGTTCTTAAAGTTTTGCTATTTATCCAAAAGTATGGCTTCCTCTCTACTATAAGAGCACTTAAAACTCACTAACAAACTCCATGTTCTATCAATTATCTCTCCTTTTCTAATTTTATTGGAACCCTGCAGCATTTAGCACTGCTGACCAGTTTGTCCTTTCACCTCTCCCTCCTGACCTTTGTGAGATAGTGTTAATTAATTTTGTGTCCCATTTGCTATTTTTCCTTCCTTTCATTTTTCTTAAAAAAAAGTTTCTAAACTAAAAAAAAAAAAGTAAAAACAAAACAACAAAACCCAGCTTTATTGAGCATAGAATTCACCTATTTAAAGTGTACAGTCCATGGGGCACCTGGCTGGCTCAGTCGGTTAAGAGTCCGAGTCTTGATTTCGCTCAAGTCACGACCTCACAGTTCTTGAGTTCGAGCCCCACATCAAGCTCTACACTGACGATGTGGAGCCTACTTGGGATTCTTTCTCTCCCTCTCTCTCTCTGCCCCTCCCCTGCTTACTCTCTGTCTCTCCCTTCTCTCTCAAGATGAATAAATAAACATTTAAAAATAAATAAATAAAGGGGTGCCTGGGTGGCTCAGTCAGTTAAGCATCCGACTTCAGCTCAGGTTATGATCTCATGAGTTGTGGGTTCGAGCCTCACGTCAGGTTCTGTGCTGACAGCTCAGAGCCTGGCCCTCGCTTCAGTTTCTGTGTGTGTCTCTCTTTGTCTCTCCTCCCCTCACGTACTCTGTCTCTCTCTCTCAAAATAAAAATAAATAAATAAATAAATAAATAAATAATGTGTATAATTCAGGGCACCTGGCTGACTCAGTGGGTGAAGCGACCAACTCTGCATTTTGACCCAGGTCATGATTTCACAGTGGGTGGGGTCAAGCCCCACATCTTGCTCTGTGCTGACAGTGCAGAGCCTGCTTGGGATTCTCTCTCTCTCTCTCTCTCTCTCTCTCTCTCTGCCCTTCCCCTGCCTTGCTCACTTGCAATCAAAAATAAAAGAACATTTTAAAAGACGTTAAAAATGATAAAGTGTACAGTTCAGTGGTTTTCAGAACATTCACAGAGTTGGCAGCCACAGTCAATTTTAGAACATTTTAATCACACACACCTTCCCCAGGAACACCTGGGGTAAATAAGGTGTTTGGAGGCAGAGAGGCCAAAGTGAGGCTGAGCAGAAAAAAGTTGCCCAATACAGGGCATCCTGGAAGTCATCCTACTATGTCTGGCCTTTATCCTAAAAGTTAAAGGCACTATTTAAGGATCTTAACCAAAAAGGGAGAGGGGGAAAAATAAACCCATAAACAAACAAAAGAGGGAGAGGAACTGATTTTCATTTTAGAAAGAAAACTGAAGGGTGCCTACCTGGCTGGCTGTGAGTAGAGCATGTGTCTCTTGGTCTTGGGGTCGTGAGTTCAAGGCCCACGTTGGGTATAGAGACTACTTAAAAAAAATAAAAAAGAAAATTTATTTAAGGAAATGTAAATGATAGGTCGGGAAAGTCTGAGACCAGAAGTAGAGGGATCTATCAGGAGGCTACTGCAGTATTGCTGTAGCCCAAGCAAGAGAAGATGACTGTCTGAAGTAAAACAGTAAGTGCAGTGTACACGGAGCCTGGAGATCTGATGGTAGTTCTACACTAAAGAAAATGGAATCTTAGGGGCACAGATGTAGAAACTATGGGACATTAGATTAAATATGTGCTAATTTTACGCTAGTCCCTGGAAAATGCTTTTAAAGAAGAAATTCCTGGGGCGCCTGGGTGGCTCAGTTGGTTAAGCGTCCAGCTTCGGATCAGGTCATGACCTCACGGTTCGTGGGTTCAAGCTGACAGCTCAGAGCCTGGAGCCTGTTTGAGATTCTTTGTCTCCCTCTCTCTCTGACCCTCCCCTGCTCATGCTGTGTGTGTCTCTCTCTAAAATAAATAAGACATTTTAAAAAATGTTAAAGGAGAAATTCCTGATGGGGTGCCTGGGTGGCTCATTGGTTAAGCAGCCAACTCTTGATTCCCACTCAGGTCATCATCCCATGGTTCATGGGATCGAGCCCTGCATCAGGCTCTATGCTGACAGCAAGCCTGCTTGGGATTCTCTTTCTTCCTCTCTCTCTGTCCCTCCCTTTATGCTTGCTCTCTCAAAAGAAATAAATAAATAAGAAGAAATTCTTTATGTTGGTTTATATGTTTATAATTGATCTATTTATTTATATAAGTAGCAGAATAGGCATAGAAAAACATTGTTAATTTACTTTTCCAATTTTGTGGTTTCAGGTAATATACATCAAATATGTTTAAATTCATGAGATCATAATGATGCTAAACAAACAAAAAACTCCTTGGGAATCACCTTTGGAAAATACTAGAGAACCAATGAATTATTCTACTAAAAACTGGAAGTAAAGAGAAATAAGCATTTATCCTGATTTTTCTGTTTGAATTGTTCCTCAGAGTAACCAAATATTTGGTCAGGGAAAGCTCCTAGTGGTGGCTGACTGGTTCAGTCAGTAGAGCATGCAGCTCATGCTCTTGAGGTGATGAGTTCAAGCCCCACGTTAGCTGTAGAGCTTACATTTAAAAAAATAATAACTTTTTATAGAATAATTTCAGCTCATAAATGAAGGTGGAATGATAGAATGTCACCATTTTATAACCTCTAGTAAAATAACAATCTAGATAATGATCACTAATGCCTGCTAAAACTCTGAGGTGGAAACTAATGGGGGAACTCTATAATTATTGTATCAGTCTAACAACACCTAGCTCCATGTTGGGTAAAGAGTTTACTCAAAAACTCAAAGAAAGAAAGAAAAGGCCAGTCAACCAATTACAACGTATGGATCTTATTTAGATCGTGATTCAAACAAATGAATTGAAAACAAACAAACAAAAAGTGGTTTTTGAGACAATCGGGGGAATTTGAATACTAATATTCATTGACATCAAGGAATTATTATTAAATTTTAACGTGTTATACTGGCATTATGGTTATACTTTAAAAATAATTCTTGGGAGTGCCTGGCTGGCTCAGCCAGTGGATTATGAGCCTTTTGATTTGGGGTTTGTGGGTTTGAGCCCCATGATGGATGTAGAGATTACTTTAAATAAATACATAGAAATTAAAAATAATCCTTAGAGTTAAGAGATACATACTGAGGTATTTACAGATGAAATGACATTACATCTAGAATATGATTCAAAATAGTCCTGGGGGCTGGGGAGAGTGGATAATCATACAGATACAAGCAGGTTGGCCATGTATTAATCACTGTTCAAGTAAGGCGATAGGTACATAGGGATTCATTATATTACTGTCTCTACTTTTGTCTACATTTGAACTTTCCCATAATAAAAAATACTAAGGTTGGGGGCTCCTGGGTGGCTCAGTCGGTTGAGCATCCGGCTTCGGCTCAGGTCATGATCTCGTGGTTTGTGGGTTTGAGCCCTGCTTCGGGCTCTGTGCTGATAGCTCAGAGCTGGAGCCTGCTTCACATTCTTTGTCTCCCTCTCTTTCTGACCCTCCCCTGTTTACACTGTCTCTCTCTGTCTCTCAAAAAGAAATAAAAAGCATAAATTAAAAAAAAATACTAAGGCTGTTTTGAGGTTGAAATGTGTTCATATATGTAAAGGGACATGTCAGAATGGTTGACATATCATTGGTGGCAAGAAATGTATATAACCCTTTTCCCTTTCATGCACTTGACCCAGGCAAGAACTGATGGTATTCAAGACAACTTTCTGTTAATTCTGTGGCACACAAGACCTCCCACTCCCCTTCCTTTCAACTTTCCAGCTGAAATCAAGAGCAGATCTTCAAAACAAGACACTCTCAATAAGTATGGTAAGTGTTTAGCAGCTGTGCACATTTAAGCAAAACCATTCAATTTGTGAAATCTGGCCCTTTTCCCAGGAAACCGTGTTTCCATTTCACAATGTAACAAAGCAGGAAGAATGTGAACTCTTGTTCCGACATAGATTCCTTGTGCTTCACTCAGATTTCCACATTTTCATTGTGCTCTGGGTGTCAGGGTCCAGCTGTGCGTTGGTGGAGTGACTCATTTTTCCAAGACACGTATTTCCATGAATCCCACAGGCTGCTGATTGGTGTGAAAGAGCAATCAGCACAGATTTGGTTCTTGGATCCATCATATTAAGAGATGATTTAAAGTTTTTCAATAGGCTTATGTTGAAAGAAGCAATTCAACCATTCAGATAATTAATGTTCCAAAACCTTTAGTATTTTCAAGTGGTTATTAAGAGCAGCTATGTGACACTTATAAGGGTATACAAAGGAGATAGAAGCATAATATATGTCCTTAGGGGGTTAAATAATCTCACTGAGGGGCACCTGGGTGGCTAAGTCAGTTAAGTGTCCAACTTTGGCTTGGGTCATGATCTTAGATTGTGAGTTCGAGCCCTGTGTCTGGCTCTGTGCTGATAGCTCAGAGCCTGGAGTCTGCTTCCAATTCAGTGTCTCTGTGTTCTTTCTGCCCCTCTCCCATTCATGTTCTGTCTCTCATGCTCAACAATAAATAAATATTAAAAATTTTTAAAAATCATCTCATTAAGGAAATAAACATGCAAGAAGTAGAAAGATTCCCAAGTAAATAGATGATATCCAATACAAATGTGTGTAAAATATATCCATCAATATTTAGGTCTAGATAAAAGAGTGATCGACATGACAAGAGGCCGTCTGTTAAAAAGCTTCATTTACAAAGTTTTAAAATTATTTAAAATTTACAGAGGGGCGCCTGAGTGGCTCAGTCAGTTAAGCATCTGACTTCAGCTCAGGTCATGATCTCGCAGTTCATGAGTTCGAGCCCCACATTGGGTTCTGTGCTGACAGCTCAGAGCCTGGAGCCTGTTTCAGATTCTGTGTCTCCCTTTCTCTCTGCCCCTCACCTGCTTGTGCTCTGTCTCTGTCTCAAAAATAAATAAACAAAAAAAATTAAAAATAAATAAATAATAATAAAATAAATTTACAGGAAAGCTTTTTTCAAGTACAAAAATATTTTTTCTGAACCATTGGAGAATAAGTTGACAACCTGATGTCTTATCACCCAAATACCTTAGTATGTATTTTCTACAAATAAGGACATTCTGGTACATAACCAGAGTACAACCATGAAAATCGGGAAGTTAACATTGATACATGGCACCACCTGATTCTCAGCAGCCTATCAGATTTCATCATTTGTCCCACTAATGTCCTTATAGCTCAGTGACCCAATCTGAGATCACACTTGGAATGCCGTTGTTGTATCTCCTCAGTCTTCTTCAGTTAGGGGCACAGTTCCTCATGTTTTCTTTGACTCTCATAACTTTGACCTTTCTGAAAATTACCAGACAGTTATTACGTAGGATGTTGCTTGATTTGAGCTTTTCTGATGTCCCCTCATGATGGATTTAGGATTTATTTTTGGCAGGAATAGCACATAGCACAGGCATGCTGTGTTTTTCTCATTGTCTTCAGTCAGGTGGTATGTGGTTTTGATTTGACCATTGCTAGAGATGTTAACCTTGATCAGTGGTGAAGGTGGTGTCTGTTGGACTTCTCCTGTATAAAGTTATTCTTCTCTCTTTGTCATCTGCTAGTATTTTGTAGGGTGATATTTTGAGACTAAGTAAACATTTCACATTCCAATTTCTTGAAAAGTACCAATTACCACAACTCACCCAATAGGAAATAGTTTGGATAGCTTTGTAACTATTTTTTTGACCTTTATATTTTTTATTCTTCATTTAACTTTTAAAACACTACTATAGTTGAATATTAAAACAAAAACAATAGCCAAGCAGTGAGCTATGATTATAGTCCTTCACTCGTTCACTACCGCATATAAAATGCCAGCAGTGTTGTTCACTGGCCCATAAGAGGGCTGACATTGAACACCTTCCCGAGGGTGATGTTCATCATCCTCATAAGCTTCTCCGTTGTAATGGCGCCGTCTTTCCTGATTTGGATCAAAGTCCACCAGTTCTACCTGGTCCATTTCGTCAGTCTCTCAGGTAGGCGTTTTTCCAGCAAAGAGAGTTTATCAGGAGAGAGAAAGCCATTCTCCAGAAAGTTTACCTTAAATTCAATGATTAGGCGACCCTTTTCATATGGTTGACGATAAATTGGCATGCCTTCATTCGGCACACACTTGATATCTCCATGTTTGACAATCTGACCTGGATGAGAGGTGATGACAATGGTTCTATTGTCAAGAGTAGATATTGGCTTTTGAAAGCCGCACAGTACTTCAACCAGCTGTATGTCCATACACATGAAAAGATCCTCTCCTCGCCATCCCTGAACTCTTTCAATACCTAATTTTAAATCTGGTTTCTCACATGGGGAAAAAAAATTTCCCACAATAGGGTGGCGAGTAAAAACAGCATGGTCCTTCTGATCTAAAACAATGATAATATCTCCTGGTTCCAGCCCAGGTTCTTGGTCTCCTTCACCATGGAATGTTATCTTCTGGCCATCTTCAATGCCTTTGTCAGTATGAAATTCTAGAATCTTCTTTTCGTGAACTATCTTCCTCCATTGCAGCTTTTACATCTATCTTTAGGGCTGATCGTTCCCCAGGACCCTGGCACTCCATGCACACAGACTGAATTTGCTGAACCATTCCAGGTCCTATCTGATGAATTCTGATTTGCATTCCTGTACCTCGGCAATTGGGACAACATTCTACTGCTCCTTTCTTTCTGCCTCGGCCTCACATTTGTCGCAAATCACATTCTTTTGCAGAGCTAGTTTTCTTGTTGTACCATTATATAAATCTTCTAAAGTTATGGAGAGCTGATGCACAACATTTTTACCTAGAATAAAGGATAGCTCTCCTTTCTCTTTGCATCCTTCCTCCTCCTCCAAAAAACATATCAAAGATGTCCATGGGGGAGCCAAAACCACACCTGCGCCACCTTCTTTAATTGCTTGTTCTCCTTTGTCATATAATTCCCTTTTCTTTGCATTAGAGCACTTCATAAGCTTGAGAAATCTGTTTAAACTTCTCTCCTTCATTTGGATTCTTGTCAGGGTGGTACTTCAAAGCCAATTTCCTGTAAGCCTTTTTCAGTTCTTCCTGGGTGGCATTGGGTTTGACCCCAAAACATCATAGTAAGTAGTTTCTTTCACCATTTTCTACAGCTGGTGAGCCAGCCGAGGCCGGTGTGGGGGAGCAGGAAGCAGCGCGTTGCTGGGCGCAGCTTGGGCAGCTGCTGCTCCTCTGCTTTTCGCTGAGTGTTCTGGAAAGTTCAGCTCTGTAACTATTAAAGACATTTAATTTATAATTTAAAATATAATTTGATTAAAAAAGGAACTTTCCAGGTCCAAGTGGTTTTAGTGAAGAATTCCACCAAACATTTAAAGACTAGAAAGCTTCTAAAATTCACTTACCTTGGAGTGCTTGGCAGGCTCAGTTGGTAGAGCATGCAACTCTTAATGTCCATGTCATGAGTTCGCGCCTCACATTGGTTAGAAAGACTAAAACAGATAATAATGACATAAAATCCGCCTACCTCGCAGGTTTTACTCAAGTCTCTTGTTGTCAATAGCTGTACATATTGGAGAAAATTTTAAGGTCCCAAAATGTGTGTGTGTGTGTATATGCACACACACGCATGTACACACGCATGCATGTGTACACACGTGTATGTGTTTTTTAAAGAGTTTACTTTTGAGTAGTTTCTATACCCAATGTGAGGCTTGAACTCACAACCCCAAGATCAAAAGTTGCATGCTCCACCAACTGAGCCAGCCAAGCGCCTCCCAAAGTGTATTTTCTTAATAGAAATAATCAGTCACCTGTATTTATAATCTTTATTTTTTTAATGTTTATCTATTTTTTGAGAGGGAGAGAGAGAGACATAGAGTGTGAGTGGGGGAGAGGCAAAAAAGAGACACAGAATCTGAAGCAGGCTCCAGGCTCCAAGCTGTCAACACAGAGTCTAACGCCAGGCTCAGACCCACGAACTGTGAGATCATGACCTGAGCCGAAGTCAGCTGCTTAACTGACTGAGCCACCCAGGCACCCCTATTGATAATCTTTAAACCTCCAAGTGAAAAGAAACTTGTAATGAAAATAGGGTTCAAGGCAATATCCAACTGAAAGTTCCCTTTTGGGTATCTTTCTCCTTCTACTAAGAAAAGTTTTCTTCCTACAGACCATGCCTTTGTACATTCTCCCTAAAAATGTCCTGCAGGCTCCCTTTCCCACAACTCCCTCCTGAAAATACCACACGTACCCAGGAAACTGCTTTATAAAACAAAACCACTGAACTGTAAAGCATAGCAAATCTTCACCCTTAAATAAGGACGTGATCACAAATATAGCAAACCCATATCAGTTTGTTACAAGTTAAGAAAGTACATTTCTAATTTTATTTTCTTTCTTTCAAAAATATTTAATTAAGTAGGGTCTTCTGGCTGGCTCATTCAATAGAGCATGTGATTCTCAATCTTGGGATTGTTAAGTTTGATCCCCACGTTGGATGTAATGTTTACTTTAAAAAAAAAAAGTATATATTGAGTGTCAGGCACTAAACTGGGGTAATACAACCAGTCAAGTTAAACATATCCCTTGACCATTGATCCAACCAGATCCTTCCTACTGGAATTTTCCAGTGCTTTTCTTCATTCCAGATCTCACCTTCTTTTTCCAACTCACTAGAAACCCAATACAGAAACAATTGCCAGGTTCTCTACTTCAGAAAGCTCCTTGAACCAGTTTCTTTTTTTTTTTTTAATGGTTTTTATTTATTTTTGAGAGACAGAGACAGTGTGAGCAGGGAAGGGTCAGAGAGAGAGGGAGCTACAGAATCTGAAGCAGGCTCCAGGGTCTGAGCTAGCTGTCAGCACAGAGCCCGACACGGGGCTCGAACCCACGAACCGTGAGATCATGACCTGAGCCGAAGCCGGGCGCTTAACCCACTGAGCCACCCAGGCGCCCCTCCTTGAACCAGCTTCTGTTTCTCTGGCAAATACTTCAGGTCTTCTCTGCCCTATGTCAACCAATCCTTTCCCTTCTTGCCATCTCAAGTTTTCGGAATTAAAAAAAATTTTAGTGTTTATTTATTTATGAAAGGCATAGAGGGAGACACAGAATCCAAAGCAGACTTCAGGCTCCAGGCTCTGAGCTGTCAGCACAGAGCCCAACAAGGGGCTCAAACCCACAAACTGTGAGATCATGACCTGAGGCCAAGTTGGAAGCCTAACCAACTGAGCCAGCCCCCCAAATTTTTTAAAATTGAGGAATAGTTGACACACAATGTCACATTAGTTTCAGGTGTACAACATAGTGATTCAACAACTCTGTATGTTATGCTGTGCTCACCGAAGTGCAGGTACCATCTGTCACGATAAAGTGCTATTACAGTACTGTTGACTATATTCCCTATGCTGTACCTTTTATCCTCATGACTTACTTATTCTACAACTGGAAGCCTCTGTCTCTTACTCCCCTTCACTGTTTGTGCCTTCTCCCCACCCCCTCTTCTGTGGTAACCATCAGTTCTCCCCATTTATGGTTCTGTTTCTGCTTTTTGATTGTTTCATTTTGCTTTTTAGATTTCACATATAGTGAAATGATACGGTGTTTGTCTTTCTCTGTAAATTTCATTTCTTCAAGAGCTTTTTTTCCATGGCATTCTTAACTTTCACACATTAAGAGGTTCCTTGCCCCATGTGTTGGTCACAAGAGTCTTGAGGGTTACATAAAATGTCACATGCCTCAAGCTCATTCATATCTCCTTGTGGATGTAATCACTAGCAGAGCTAAAGGAAGCTGACATTTCTTTGAGCTTCAAAGGAAGCTTCAAAATCTTCATTATGAAGAGATTTTTACTTTTTACCAAAAGACTTTCATCTTAAACATTGAGAGGCTTTGAAAGTACAAACAGAGTATTATTTTGGGGAACGAGGGGTGAAACTGCAAAAGGGACTACTTCTGTGGAAACACACTGCTAATCAGTAGTTCAAGAATGGTGGTCAAAGGTAGATTCTTAATCATTTAAAGGTTATGGCAGGCGAATTCTCTCATCCAACACTAAAATCAGTTCCTGGGGCACCTGGTGGCTCAGTCAGTGAAGCATATAACTCTTTTTGGGTTTTTTGGGGTTTTTGTTTTTTAGCATATAATTCTTGATCTTGGGGTTGCGAGACCCATGTTGGGCATAGAGCTTACTTTAAATAAGTAAATAATAAATAAATAAATAAATAAATAAAATCAGTTTAAAATCAGTTCCCTGGTAGAATAGTTTAAGAACTAGAGCTCAGTTTTTGGTGCCAGGTGGCTCAGTTGGTTAATTGTCCAACTTCAGCTCAGGTCATGATCTCACGGTTCATGAATTTGGTCTCTGCTGATAGCTCAGAGCCTGGAGCCCGCTTCAGATTCTCTCTCTCTCTGCCCCTCCCCCACTCACGGTCTGTCTCTCTCAAAAATAAGTAAACATTTAAAAAATGTTTTTAATTTTAAAAAAAGAACTAGAGTTCATTTTTTACATAAAATGGAAAAACAAAGAATCATTTGACTAGACATAAAACCATCATTAAACTGAGCAATTGTCATCTCAAAAGATGCAGACAAGGGAAAGTAAAATTTTATTTTTTTAAACAAGACTCAAATTCATTTAAGAAAAATTTAAGTATTTATTTATTTTGAGACAAAGAAAGTGCAAGCAGGGGATGGGCAGAGACAGACGAGAAAGCTAGAATTTGAAGCAGGATCTGCACTGCCAATGAGAGCCCAATGAGGGGTGTAAGCTCACGAACCACAGGATCATGACCTGAGCTGCAGCTGGATGCTTAACTAACTGAGCCAACCAAGTGCACCATAAAAGTAAAATTTTAAATCACAATTTTCCTGTTTGCTGCCAACTACTTGCAGATGAAGGGTTGGAAAATTATGCAGAGCAAAATTTTCTTCCCAAGATTGGTAAGCAACGTGTACTAGGTTGAATTGTAATTCCCCAAAACTCATGTTCACTCAGAATCTGTTGTGAATGTGACCTTATTTGGAAAAATTGTGTTTGCAGATATAATCAAGTTATGATGAGCTCATAGTGGATTAAGGTGGGCCCTGATTCAATGGCTGGTGTCCTTATAAGAAGAGAGAAATTCAGAGGTGCCTGGGTGGCTCAGTCAATAGAGCATCCAACTCTTGATTTCAGCGTAGGACATGATCCCAGGTCATGGAATCCAGCCCAATGCCTGGATCCTCGCTGAGCGTGGAGCCTGCTTGGGATTCACTCTCTCCCTCTGCCCCTCGGCCCCACTTGCTCTCTTTCTCAAAAAGAAAAAAAAAAAGAAAGAAAAGAAAAGAAAGGGAAATTTGAATGTAGATACTGACACAAAGCAGAATGCCGTGTGAAGATGGAGGGAACAACAGCAGGGATGCACCTACAAGTCAAGGAATGCTGAGGATGGCAGGCAACGACTAGAAACTAGGAAGAGAGAATGAAGCATTCTTCTCTGGAGCCTTCGGAAATATCATGACCCTGTGGACACGGTGGCTTCAGCCTTCCAGTCTCCAGGACTGTGACAGAATAAATTTCTGTTATTTAAGCTAGCCAGTTTGTGCTAATTTGTACAACAGCCCTAGGAAACTAATACACAATGCATATGGAAAAGAGGGATGCTTGAGTAAATATATATTTGAAAATACTTGGTTTAACTTGAATACTCTCCTGTGAGCCCCATCTAGAAATTCAAGTTGGATAAACAAACAAGAGTTGACCTTTTGCTAGTGGGGCTTTGGACAATTGTTGTGTATTCATTCAAACTAAAAAATAAAGGGAAAAAAGGAAAAACATTTATTTTAATCATTTCACTATCTTACAATTCTTGTAAAATTTTGAGACTCTGTTAGATCACTGCCTCTGTTGTTTGCTTTGTCTTGATAGTGAAGAACTAATTTTTTAGCTTTTGTTGAAACATTTTCACGAATGCTATAGGAGCTCATTTGAAGACACCCAGAACTGCATAACTTGCTAAGCTTCACATAGAATTGCTCACATCTTCCAGAGTTGTGTGATCAATAGCATTTTATATTTGATCTTGTTGGACATACGTTGTACTTGTTCAAGTGACAGAAAGACTTGAGCACAACCCAGAAGATCCTTTCATCTTCTTTCATTTTTCCAGAAGCATATAGGTAATTAGAGATAAAATCAACTGCCCGATTATTCTGGATCAAAGTATTTCTGTCGGCTTTGGGCTAAATTTGTGTATTTGTCTACTATGATGAAAACAAAATCTGATTTTGGTCTAATGTAGTACTATTTCTGTTCTATTTCATTAGCCTTTGTCTCCTTCTCTGAACAGAATTCTACTATCCTTCAATGCCCATCTTGAATCTCATGTCTTCTTAAAGCCTTCTCTAGGGCTGGCCAATAGGGCCAAATGATAGCTTTCTTCTCTCAGTTTCCATATCCTTTTGTTCTAATTTCTGCTATATTTACATATGGTACATTATAGTTAGTTGTTTATCTGTCTCCTCTGATGGACTGTGAGTTCCTTGCTCATCTTTGCATTTCCAGCTTCCAGCATTATGCCCAGTATAAAGCAGCACTTAGTAGATGTTTGCTGAAGGAACGATGGATTTTTGATGACTGAAAGCTATTTATGAAAGTATTCTTCATCATGGAATTTAAAGAACGTTATACCTCATAGGTATTCTTTGATGTAGAACAACTTTGAGAATTGCAAATGGGAATACAGACATTGGCACAATTGTGCTGAACTTGATCCTGCAAAGTTGGCACAGGCTCCTCATACCTTTTCTGATTTCTAGCTTCTGCTCTGAACCTTTCCCGGCTGTCCCTCATATCTCTGTTACAAAAATAGAAGAATCTGTCACAAGCTCTCCTCCCCACAGATAATGAAGTTCATAAATTAAAGGGAATAAAGAAAAGAGGCAGATGATGATCATATTCTTTTTTTGTCTGATACCTGTGTTCTTTTCCTGATAGGAGATTTCTATTAGGAGGCTCCCATGTCTTTCAGGGTCATCTATTCATTCATTCCAGAAATAGTACTTACTGCTGAATGAGCAGGCCCAATGCTAGGGGAGAAAAGATATTTATAGTTTGGTGATAGAAAAAAATAAAGGGCAGGTAGAAAGTACTGTGTTTTCTAAAAGAAATCAGTCAAGTCCATGAGAGTCTCAATGAGGAAAATGAAGCTCAAGAAGGTGAACCAACTTGTTCAAGTTCACACACCTTGTAATTGTTAGAGCTGAGATTTATTTCTCTTACATTTGATACTAGATGGAATAAATGGAGAAACTGAGATTCAAGCCTGGATCAGGATGGTAGCAAAGCCTGTGCTCTGCTATGCTACACTATGCTGCTTCCCATTGGCTCCTGCTTTAGTTATCTGGAGAGGCTAATGGACCTAGTCAGCAATGAAAGAAAGGGTAAGTGGGTAGAGGCAAGAAATAAATTTGGGACACACAATTAGCATCACATAGCAACTGACTAAATGTGGAGAGAAAGAGAATGGAATTAGAGATGGCTTAAGCTTGGAACCTGGGTAGCCAGGAAAAGAATAATGCCATTAACAGGATTAATGATCTCAGGGAAAGAGCCAGTTTTTTATTCAGTGAGAGCTCTAATCCTTCAAAACTCTACTCTCACGTCACCACCTTAATGTAATCTTTTCTGAAATTGTTAGGTCCAGTATACAGTATTTTGTGTCTCAACAACAACAGTAATGACGATAATAATAATTTACAGTTTTTGAATGGAGACTGAGGGCTAAGCATGTACTAAGTTCCTTTTATTCCTCGCAATAACCATGTGATGTAAGTATTATTATTATTAACCCTACTTTACAGAGGAGGAAACTGGGGCTTAGAGAGTCCTAAGGCTATAAATATTGAAACGGCAGGTGCTCCTGGGTAGCTCAGTCGGTTAAGCATCTGACTTCAGCTCACGTCATGATCTCAAGGTCCGTGAATTCGAGCCCTGCATTGGGGTTCTGCAGAGCCCACTTCAGATTCTCTGTCTCCTTCTCTCTTTGCCCCTACCCTGCTCTTGTGCACATGATCTCTCCCCCCTCTCAAAACTAAACATGAAAAATTTGTGAAAAAAAAATAAAGAAATAAGTAAAGAAATATTAAATGGCAGATCAAGACTTGAACTCAGATTGGACTCAGAGGCAGCACTCTGTAGACAGTGCAACAGAGGCAGGCTGCCTGGGTCTGAATCCTGCTCTGCCATTTACTAGCTGCGTAACCTTGAGCAAATTATTTTGTGTCAGTTTTCACATATCATCTATTAAGGGGAGTAATATTAGTATCTGCCTCCTAGTATTGTCATGAAGATTAAATGAATTCATATTTACAAAGCACCTAGAAAAGTGTGGCTGTCACATAATAAGTACGAATCATTGCACTCATCTCTCTCCCATAATTATTGGAACTTTATTCTCACTGGACTGTGAACTCCTCTAGGATAGGAAGTGTGTCTTCCATTTTTCCTATCCCCAGCAGCCAGCACCACGGTTGCCATGTGTTTGGCCCTCGGCAAGCATCTGTTGCCTGAATGGCATTATTCAGGCAGCTTGAAATTCCATCTCTGAGCCTAGAAGAAGGAAGGTGGATGGAAAAATAAGTATGAGTTCCATACATAGACATTTACACCTGACAAGAAGCAGGGCTGCCAAGGAATAGAGCGTGGAGGGAATAGAACGCCGGAGAAAGACTGATGGCAGGAGATCAAAGGAGCCAGAAAAAGGACTCTTGAGAGGATATACTTTCAAGGAAACCATGAAAAAGAGAGTTCAAGGAGATTGAGGTGAGTCCAGATGAAAGCCTGTCTTAAAGTTGGAGTATGAAAAATTTGTGGTTAGCAAGCACCTGACTCTGAGGTTTAAATTTTTTTTTTTTTAAGTTTTCTTTAGTCTCATAGGAAGGAAATGACAGTCATTGTGTAATAGTATTCTAAAATTTGGCAGGCTTTCAAGTATGGGTCTCTATCTGCCTTGCCTGGGAAAGTCGAGACAGCTAGGGGACATTGAAGATCGCAGGAAGAAGGGAGGGTTTGGGCCTCTCCAAGGTGCTAACTTCTCAACTAATCATAATGGAGTCAAGTTGTATCTTCACTCACCATATGAGATAGAAAATTCAATAAAATGTCCATTTCTGCCCTTCGTTAGTTTTAGTCAGGTTAAGGAGGATTGATGTTTTTGTCAGGTGGACAAATTTACTAGCATTAGGTTTTTATACGAAGTATATTCCTCATTACACTCCAATCTCAGTAGGGTTCCACCACCCACAGAGACTGAATAACCGGTTTTCCAAGTTTTTCCGGACGGAGCTCTGGTTACTACAAACGATCTGGGATCCCTACTCCTCCTTAGGAAGTCGGTATCAGTATTGAGAAAGGCGTTTTTATAAATAGCAGGTAGTACCACTTCTGCGTTAAAAAAAAAAAAAGTTACTCTTTTAAAGTTTCTGAGAAATAGAAAACCCCTTCAGTGGTCAAATGGGCCCACAGGAATCTTACCAAACAAGATAAAAATTTGGTGTCAAAACATATGGTCTTATGGGGATTTTCCCACTAACTGGAGAAAAATAGACCCTGGACACTTACTGGAGGGACTGAACCGAGCACCTTCCTAAAAAGCGCCTTTCCACACTTTGGTGAACGAGCCCGTTTAAGGCTCTACTCCGCATCTAGCACCTTTAGCAAGGTATTGCTCACTCTGGGGTTTAAATGGTCTCCTCTGTAAAATAAGGGTAAAGGGTGCGTGTGTACGTAGAGGAGGCTGGACTGGAAGCGCTTTTAAGCTCCTCTCCAGCTCCCTAATCATTTCATAATGATTTCTTCCCTTCATGTTTCTTCTCTTGAAAAAAATCTGAGAATTAATTCTTCGGATATGAAAAGAAAAAAGGCAGGCAGCCTCGCCTGGAGGGTGAGCATTAGGGAGAAGGAATTCTGAAGGGCGCGGGGACTCAGGACCTCCAGCACCCGCACCAGCGGCCCCACAGATACCCTCACAGGGCCGGGAGCCACAGCCCCGCGCACAAGATGGCGTCTGCACTCAGGGTCTAGCCTGCACCCCCGCGGCTCTGCACTGCGGCAGTCGACCGAGGCTCCACCCCATTGGCTGACCGCAATGAGGTCATCGTGGGGGCGGAGCCGAAGGCTACGCGGGGGCAGAGCTTTGCGGACGCACGCACGTCGAGCGCTGCTGTCCAGAGCCGCGGAGGCTGCGGGCTTGGTCTGGGGCGGCTGCTTTAGCTGCGGCCCGCCCGCGGCTGAAGGTGAGCCGGGGATGTAGGTCCAGCGCGGCAGGGAGCGGCCCCGGAAGGGCACAGGAAATCCTTCTAACAGCCTCCTCGCTTGTCAAAGGAGTTAGCAGGGATCTTAGGTCTCTGAGAGGAAATGGGGTTCACCGCTCTTTGGGTACCCCTCCTGTGGCAGAGGAATCGGAGGTTCACACCTCTTTGGAGGGCCTGATCCCTCCCCCCATTTAAGGCGGAGGAACTGAAGGTCATTGGGTAGGCAGAAGAATTTGGGGGGCTTCTTAAAGCGGCTCCCAATTTGAGGATTCCCTCCCTCCCCCTTTTAATCGCCACTTCTGGAGGTAGGTGTGCCTGGGCTCCGAAAATTCCTGGATAGACAGGAAATGAAGCAGGTGAATTTGAATACTCGTAGGAGGCGAGGACTGGATGACAATAGTGAGGTAGATGCCAGGCGCTTATCTTGTGCAGAATTACTGTTTCTTCATATATTGTTTTGTGACATTGTCCCACCCCTGAATCGCTCTGGCCTAGTTTTCTCTTTGGCTCCAGTGGGATAGAGACGTTCTAGGGAGACTTGTAATCATTAAAGAACTGAAGCAGGGAGGCAACTCATTATTGGCAGCCCCTGAACTATGCTGATCAGGCATAATTTTACCTGCTTTGGAGGCTGTGGAATTTATCCTTGTTTGGGGGAAGATGTGGGAGCATTGATAACAGCGGTTTTGATGACTCAGGTATAGACAATTTTAAAGTGAAGCTACGTAATCTCTGGAGAAATCCTTGCTTCTATATGAATGTGTTGTTTTGCTGCCTTGAACATCAAATGCACAAAGGTATTGTCATTCAGAGTTTTCAAAATGTCTTCCAGCCTTGCAGAACAGTAACTCTTCCTTTGATGCCAATTTCACCTATCATTATGGATGCCCTCATGATACTAAAAATACTATACTGAGTTTAGATAACTAACTGTACGGCCTGTGCCTTACAATAGCTGATTGCGACTAAATAATTGCAGTTTCAGGACCACTGATAGCGCCATTGTCTTTCATACCGGGAGAGGATAAGACAGCCCTAAAAGAAACCTTTATTGGCTCATGCATGAGAAGATTTAATAGACGGAAGAATGTTAATCTTGGAGGATGGGGATAAGAAACGAAAAGCTAAGGAAGTGGCCAGTTTATACTCTGTGGCTTGATAAAAACTGCTTTGTCATTATCAATGTATTCCTGTCATGCTTAACTTGAAATCGAGCTTAATATGCAAGCTCTCTTTTTTTTTCCTTAAGTAGGCTCCACATCCAACCTGGGGCTTGAACAGTTGACCCTGAGATCAAGAGTCACATGCTGTACCTACTGAACCAGCCAGGTGCCCCTCTTTTTTTTTTTTTAGATAATGCTGATGTGTTCAGATTCCTTAGGGAAAAAATGGTGTTTTCTGAGAGAAGTTGGAAGGTTAAATCCTTTAAGGTAGCCTTAGTCCTAGACTAGTGCTGGGACTCTGGCAGTTAGAAATGGAGAGTAGAGGTAGAAAACTAGTCTCGAGGGAGACATCCTTTATGAGAGGGTAATCTAGGTCTCTTCTGTTTGTTTCCTGACACAAACCAAAAACAGGTTGTGTAGTGTGAACGTCACTGACTCCTAATACCCTGTCCAGGGTATTTAAAGAGCTGTTTGGGAATCCCAGTTCCTGTTTTTTATTTATTTATTTTTAATGTTATTTATTTATTTATTTATTTTTGAGAGACAGAAGGAAACAGCGTGAGCAGGGGAGGGTCAGAGAGAGAGCGAGATACGGAATCTGAAACAGGCTCCAGGCTCTGAGCTAGCTGTCAGCACAGAGCCCGACGCAGGGCTCAAACCCACGAATCGCGAGAGCCGAAGCTGGATGCTTAACTGACTGAGCCACCCAGGCGCCCCTCCTGTTTTTAATAGGATACATTCTTATGTATTGAGGTGCCCCCAAATATTGTCATTTGATCCTGATATTGACTGCAAAGGAAATTACTTTTTTTTTAAACATATTTTCAATGTTTATTTATTTTTGAGAGAGAGAAAGAGAGTGTGAGTGGGGGAGGGAAAGGGAGAGGGAGACACAGAATCAGAAGCAGGCTCCAGGCTCTGAGCTGTCAGCACAGAGCCTTATGCAGGGCTCAAACCCACAAACCATGAGATCATGACCTGAGCCGAAGTCGTCCACCCAACCGAGCCACCCAGGCACCCCGGAAATGACTTTTCATCAGGCACTCTCCAGGAGAGGATTTAGTAACAGCCTTTTGCAATTTCTCCTTTCCATCTTTAAAAAAAAATTTTTTTTTCATTTGTTTATTATTAAGACAGAAACAGAGCATGAATAGGGGAGGGGCAGAGAGAGAGAGAGACACACACAGAATCTGAAGCAGGCTCCAGGCTCTGAGCTGGCAGCACAGAGCCCAACGCGGGGCTCGAACCCACGAGCCATGAGATCATGATCTGAAGTCAGGTGCTTAACTCACTGAGCCACCCAGGTGCCCCTCTCCTTTTTATCTTTAAAGCAGGATGTTAAAAATCTGTCTGTGAGGGGTAGAAGATGCAAAATGCAAAACAAAAGAGCTTTACTTTGGTGTTGTTTACCCTCTTGATAATATCTGAGGTCATTGAGTTTTCTCTTTTGCTTTAGGTTGAAGAGAAATCCATATACTCCGTTGACTGGCACTTTCTGCCACCATGGGAGAGCTTTTCCGCAGTGAGGAGATGACGCTGGCCCAGCTTTTTCTACAATCAGAAGCTGCTTATTGTTGCGTCAGCGAATTAGGAGAACTGGGAAAGGTTCAGTTTCGTGATGTAAGTAGTTGTGGGGCTGCTTCTTGAATTCTGCTGAACTCTGTTTTCCTTGTCATGGCTAATTGCTGTATGATGAATGTTTTGGGTTTTATTTGCAAAAATAGCATTATAGCATGGCTTACTGTTGGTAGAGTGTATATTTCGAGTTGTCTCTCTAGAGGTGAGAATGTTCATGCCAAAATTTTTATGATTTTACTAGCTTCCCCTTTGCAAATAATCCTACACTGTCTCAAGGAAACAGATTAGGATGCAGGTGGAGGACACCAAGGCTTACACTTTGCCTTTGGCCTCTTTAACACCCACAGCAGGTTATTAAAAAAAATGTCATAGCTCTTGATACAGTAGGACATGTTTATTACAAAATCTGATGCATCAAGGTACAAATATATAAGAAAATATATATTAAATATCCATTGTTTTGAAGCAGTATGCTGAGCACTTAAAAGAGATATCTAAAGAAAATCGGCAATCTAAGAGTATAAAAAAGTGTGCCCAATGGGGCTTGCAGTCTGCTCAAGAAGGCACTATATACCCCGTTGAAAGGAAGGAGTTAACATTTCCTTAAATTATGCATCTCAAAACTCCATGTACTTTCACTGACAGCATTCACTGTAGTTGTGGTTTTACATTCACTGGTGTTAGTAGTTGATTAGTCTCTGTCTTCTCCTGTCATCTTAGGATGCTGAAGACCATCATTGTATCCTTTGTGTCCACATTCAAGATAGCAGTCCGCATTTGTTGGAATGTATGAATGAAATATGAGTGGTCAAAAGGGGGTGGGATTAGCCCCCTGAGATTGGCACACTGAAATTACACAAATACAGTCCAGTGACATAGTATATTTTTTATTCTCTTTGAACCTTTTTATACCTTTTCTCTTTGAATGTTCTCCTACCTGATTCTGGTTCCTTTTCTTCCTGTTTTGAGGGCTCACTGTTATCTTCCACTAGTCTCTCTTACCTCCTCCACCTTGGCTTTCTGTGTCATTGTTCCCCAAGCTCTCTCTTCTGCTCTCTCTGGAAAAGCTTCACGATAGTCACATCTTCCTTTATCACATTTTTTGATGATCTCATCTATTCTCAAATCGTCCATCTTTATTAAGTGAGCCTCAGATCTGTACCTGTGGCCCTTACGGTTCCTAAACACCATCCCTAAATTTACAACTTTCTAAGAATTTTGCCATCTGTGCTTCTCATGGTAGCCTGGCTAAATCCCAGCACCTTTCCTTCTCCTAAACTAGTTCTTCAAAGTTTGAGCTAATATATTGATAATCTTCCAGTTTTCTAGATTTGAGACCTGAATCAAACCTAAGTCACTCTTAATTTGCAGTCTTTCATTTGGTCCTATGGTGTTTCCCTCTTCCTAACACCCATTGTATCTATTGTTTTGTTTTTTTGTTTTTTTT